>NC_091282.1:822013598-822329431 GCF_032444005.1 Ranitomeya imitator | reverse complement strand
GTAACAGGACTAAACAGGCGGCATAGCTTTGTTCTGTGGAGGACAATTGTAATGAGTGACGCAGACACAGTTAGTAGGCCCAAATACAAAAGTAGGCTAAAAGCAGTTCAAAATTGGTAACAGGACTAAACAGGCGGCATTGCTTTGTTCAGTGGGGGACAATTGTAACTAGTGGCGCAGAAACAGTTAATAGGCCCAAAATAAAAAACTAGGCTAAATGCAGTTCAAAATTGGTAACAGGACTAAACAGACGGCATTGCTTTGTTCAGTGGAGGACAACTGTAATGAGTGGCACAGACACAGTTAGTAGGCCCAAAATAAAAAAGTAGGCTAAATGCAGTTCAAAATTGGTAACAGGACTAAACAGGCGGCATAGCTTTGTTAAGTATAGGACAATTGTAATGAGTGGCGCAGACACAGTTAGTAGGCCCAAAATAAAAAAGTAGGCTACATGCAGTTCAAAATTGGTAATAGGACTAAACAGGCAGCATAGCTTTGTTAAGTGGAGGACAATTGTAATGAGTGGCACAGACACAGTTAGTAGGCCCAAAATAAAAAAGTAGGCTAAATGCAGTTCAAAATTGTTAACAGGACTAAACAGGCGGCATAGCTTTGTTCTGTGTAGGACAATTGTAATGAGTGGTGCAGACACAGGTAGTAGGCCCAAATACAAAAGTAGGCTAAAAGGAGTTCAAAATTGGTAACAGGACTAAACAGGCGGCATAGCTAGGTACTGGGGTGGGCTCCTCTGCTGAGTAGCAGACAGTGGTAGTAGGCGCAAAGTATTAACTGGTCTAAATGGAGGCCAGGGCCCCTGTATATTTTAACTATCTATCATTTCAACAAATTTGTATTGGCAGTGCCATTGAAGGATTTAACAGCACAAACTACACTTTGGTGGAGCAGGGAGAGGAAAGTATTGCAAGTGGTAGAGCACTGTTCGAGCTGGGGGGGAACACTCTCTTGTGGGCGGTGGTACTTGCAAAGGGCCCCTCATATTACGACCGTGTGTCTGACATTGGTTGTGCACCACCACCGTCAGAGACACTTCATTGTACTAGGAGGGACCCAAGAGTGGGCACACCCACCTGTCCAGGCAAACGGCACTCGCACGGGTGCTTGTGCCAGGTGGTGACCACGGCCCTGTGGGGGGAGTCAGCCCTATGGTGGACATTCAGCAGCTGCAAATGGAGGAATTGGAGAACTCAGTAAGAGGAGGCTAAAAGCAAGACATTTTTCAGGCAAGCTACGTGTCAGCAGGAGAAGGTGGGGCAAAATAATTTGAAATCCATGATTGGTTCATTTTAATGAAGGTTAGATCATCAACATTCTGGGCAGCCAGACGTGTCCTTTTTTCGGTCAGTATTGAACCAGCAGCACTGAAGACTCTTTCTGATAGCACACTAGAAGCAGGGCAAGCGAGTTCCTGTAATGCATATTCTGCCAATTCAGGCCAGGTGTCTATTTTAGATGCCCAGTAATCAAAGGGGAATGACCTGTGAGGGAGAACATTGATAAGGGAGGAAAAGTAGTTCGTAACCATACTGGACAAATGCTGTCTCCTGTCACTTTGAATCGATGCAGCACTACCTGTCGTGTCAGCGGTCATTGCGAAATCACTCCACAACCTGGTTATAAAACCCCTCTGTCCAACGCCACTTCAGATTTGTGCACCTCTAACACCTCTGCCATGTTGCCCCCTACGGCTCGTGTGAGAACCATCACCGCCGCTGTGTGCTGGGAATGCCTGAACCAAACGGTCTACAAGAGTTGCTTATTTGGTAGCCAATATTTGCTCAAGGTTCTCATGTGGCATGATATTTTGTAATTTTCCTTTATATCGTGGATCCAGGAGGCAGGCCAATCAGTAATCGTCATCGGTCATCATTTTGATAATGCGGGGGTCCTTTTTTAGGATACGCAAGGCATACTTAGCCATGTGGGCCAATGTTCCAGGTGTCAATTCACTGCTTGTGCTGGGTTGAGGAGCACTTTCTTGCAAATCAACATCATTTGTGTCCCGCAAAAACCCTGTACCTGACCTTGCAATGCCACCAGTTTCTATTGCCCCCTGAGAAGCATCCTCCTCCCATAAATATTCATCTCCATCATCCTCCTCCTCCTCCTCTTCGTCCGCCACCTAATCCAGGAGAGTTCCCTGAGCAGACAATGGCTGACTGTCATCAAGGCTTCCCTTCTCCTCGGCTGCAGACGCCAGCACCTTAATGTGCATCAAACTTTGCATCAGCAGACGCATTAGTAGGATGCTCATGCTTATGATGGCGTCGTCTGCACTTACCAGCCGTGTGCATTCCTCAAAACACTGAAGGACTTGACAGAGGTCTTGGAGCTTCGACCACTGCACACCAGACAACTCCATGTCTGCCATCCAACTGCCTGCCCGTGTATGTGTATCCTCCCACAAATAAATGAAAGCATGCCTCTGTTCGCACAGCCTCTGAACCATGTGCAGTGTGGAGTTCCACCTTGTTGCAACGTCGATTATTAGGCGGTGCTGGGGAAGATTCAGCGATCGCTGATGGTTCAGCATACAGCTGGAGTTTATGGGCGACTGGCGGATGTGCGAGCAAAGTCTTCGCACCTTCAGGAGCAGGGCTGGTAACTCCGGATAATTTTTGAGGAAGCACTGGACCACCAGGTTCAAGGTGTGAGCCAGGCAAGGTATGTGTTTAAGTTCTGAAAGGGCTATGGCAGCCATAAATTTCCTTCCGTTATCACTGACTACCTTGCCTGCCTCAAGTTGTGCACTGCCCAGCCATGACTGAGTTTGTTGCTGCATGTACTCGGCCAGTACTTCCGCAGTGTCTGTTGTCACCCAAACACTTCATTTCTAACACAGCCTGCTGATGCTTACCACTAGCTGTTCGATAATGGGACACCTTGTGTGCAACACTGGCAGCTGCGGATGGAGTGGTCATGCGACTGCGCTCTGTGGACAAGCTTTCGCTTCTGGAGGAGGAGGGATTGCGAACGCCTACAGCCAACTGTTTCCTAGACCGTGGTCTAGGCAGAACTGTCCCACTATGGCCGTCCCCTGTGGACCCTGCATCCACCACATTAACCCAGTGTGCCGTGATGGACACGTAACGTCCCTGGCCATGCCTACTGGTCCATGCATCTGTTGTGAGGTGCACTGGCTGAGTTTCTACTGACTGATTGCCTCAGTGCATGGACAATGCGGTCTTTGACATGCTGGTGGAGGGTTGGGATGGCTTTTCTCGCAAAGAAGTGTCGACTGGGTAGGTCATAGCGTGGTACTGCATAGGCCATCAGGGCTTTGAAAGCTTCGCTTTCAAACAACCGGTAGGGCATCCTCTCTAACGAGATTAGTCTAGCAATGTGGGCGTTCAAACGTTTTTGGCCTGATACGAGCCTGCCAGATGATAGCTGTTGCGATGTAGATGGCTGCTGCGGATCATCCTCCTCCGCTTTAGAGCTACTGGCAGCGGCACCCTCTTCCTCCAATGGCTGCCAATCTGGGTCAAACACTGGGTCATCTATCACCTCCTCTTCAATGTCATGTGCACCTTCCTCTGTGTCACCGTGTAAGGTGCTATAGCATTTGGGACGGGGCACCATAGTCTCATCAACGTCAGATTCTGGCTCAGTACACTGCGAGGGCAATGTAGTGATCTGAGTCAATGGAACAGCATTATAATCTAGCTGTGGCTGTGCATCAGTGCACTCCATGTCCGATTCATCTTGTAATGGGCAGTTAACAATTTCCCGTTCTAACCCAGGCATGGTATGTGTAAAGAGCTCCATGGAGTAACCTGTAGTGTCACCTGACGCATCCTTCACTTTTGGTTTGGGTGAAGGACACAAGGAAACGTCTTGTTCCTGACCAAGAGCATCCACTGACGACTCACTGCTTTTATATTCGGAACTTTCTGAAGAGGAAGTGAAAGAGCTAGAGGCTGAGTCAGCAATGAAAGCCAAAACTTTTTCCTGCTGCTCCAGCTTTAAAAGCCGTTTTCTTACTCCCAGAAAAGGGAGCCTTCGAGGCCTTGTGTAGCCAGACGATGACGCTGGCTCAAAACCTCCAGCCTTAGGTGCTATTGTGCTTTTGCCACTACCAACAGATGCACCACCACCGCCATCAGTACCAGCTGGCAACCACCGCCCACTGCCTCTTCCACTAGACTTCCTAATTTTAAGGAAAATCTAAACAAAATAACAACATTTATATGGTACTGTAAAACAATGTAGAAGGTGTATATAAACTTGTTGAGAATTTGAATCTCCCTTTTTTTTGGGGAGACTGATCCAAAACTCAGGCCCTGTGCATAAAACAACACAATGTAAGTGGCAGAAAGTGGCTGGCTGATATACGACAAACTAACAGGACAGAAGTATATCCACTTTGTGACAATTTGAATCTCCCCTTTTTTGGGGGGAGACTGAACCACAACTTAGGCCCTGTGTATATAACAACGCAAACCTAAGTGGCAGAAAGTGGCTGACTGATATACGACAAACTAACAGGACAGAAGTATATCCACTTTGTGAGAATTTGAATCTCCCCTTTTTTGGGGGGAGACTGACCCAAAACTCAGGCCCAGTGTATAAAACAACGCAATGTAAGTGGCAGAAAGTGGCTAGCTGACATACACCAAACTAACAGGACTGCAGTAAATCCACTTTGTGAGAATTTGAAACTCCCTTTTTTGGGGGGAGACTGACCCAAAACTCAGGCCCTGTGTATAAAACAACGCAATCTAAGTGGCAGAAAGTGGCTAGCTGACATACACCAAACTAACAGGACTGCAGTAGATCCACTTTGTGAGAATTTGAAACTCCTTTTTTTTGGGCAGACTGACCCAAAACTCAGGCCCAGTGTATAAAACAATGCAATCTAAGTGGCAGAAAGTGGCAGGCTGACATAGACCAAACTAACAAGACTGCAGTAGATCCATTTTGTGAGAATTTGAAACTCCCTTTTTTGGGGGGAGACTGACCCAAAACTCAGGCCCAGTGTATAAAACAACGCAATCTAAGTGGCAGAAAGTGGCTGGAAGATATATGAAAAAAAATAGAAGGACTTTAGTACAATTTCAATCTCCCTACAATGATCTCAGGAAAAGTATGGCAGCAATAAAAAGGACTGCTGCACACAAAAGTGTGGACAAATAAACAAGATAACTATGCAGAAAGGAGTAAAGGGATTTTTGCTTTAAAAAAGCAGTTGGTTTGCACAGCAGTGTGCAAACAGCAATGCAGCTATCAGGGAGCCTTATAAGGCAGCCTAATAAGCTACAGAGCTGATGCACAAAAATATAGTCTCCACTGTCCCTGCAAACAAATGGTGGTGTTGGACAGTGGAAATCGCTACAGCACAAACAGTTTTGGGGCTTAATCTTCCCTCCCTAACTATATCCCTTCTTCTGCTGAAGCTGCGGCAACCTCTCCCTATGCTACGATCGGCAGAAGTAAGATGGCGGTCGGCGTGCACGTCCCTTTATAGCCCCTGTGACACCGCAGAAAGCAAGCCAATCACTGTCATGCCCTTCTCTAAGATGGTGGGGACCGAGACCTATGTCATCACGCTGCCCACACTCTGCGTCTTCCTTCATTGGCTGAAAAATGGCGCTGAAAGTGTCATACGAAATGCGACTTTGGCGCAAAGATCGCCGACCTCATGGCCGATCCCACACTAGGATCGGGTCGGGTTTCATGAAACCCGACTTTGCCGATAGTTCGAGATTTTTGAATTTGTCCGATCCGTTTCGCTCAACCCTACTTTTTACTACAATTGTTAGATCCCTTAGGGCAGACCTGGGCAAAGACAGCTGAGGGGCTGAAAGCACTGGCCCAAGGGAGACTCTGTACCAACTCCGCCCTTCTACCATTTATATTCTTTGGATATTTTTGCCACAGCGGCCAACTTTTATTAACAAAATTAACATAAACAGTAATACAATCAGTATGTAAATTCGAGGGGAGGGTTCTTGGAGCTAAAAGATCTGGCAAAACCCCCAAATGAAGATCAACCACCATGTTACCCTCAGCCGTACATCACCAGCTCGAGGGCACCGTCCATCCCGTTCCGAGAAGAGAAAAACCACCAACAGCTCCCAGGGTAAAACCCCGTCCAGAGCCCATACCAAAAATGCCAGATCAAAACCCCACACCATTTTAAATTGCCTGTAATTATGTTCCAATTCCTTCCCCCTACCAATCAGCGTCAACTCCAAGAACCCCCACCCCCCACCAACACTGCCACTGTGACAATAACATAAATAGGGATATGCAAAATTATACCCAACATTCCTTCTTCATAACTATACACATATACATAAACACATATATCCCCCTCTTTTTTTTTTGCTAACTTACATAATTAAAGAAATATCCATATATGACACTTCCCCCCCTATGAAAACACCCCAGGCCAGCAAAGCAAAGGGGAGGGTGGGTGGGACTGCTCGCTTCGAGTATAGGGGATAGAATGGCGGTTTTCCCGCACTTTCCTTCCTAGATCGCCCCTCCTTATTGCTCCTCTCCCGCTCCGATCCACCTATCAGAACCCCCTCGCATTATTCAAAAACCTCCCGGCCAAATTCGGTCATGGGGGGCCTCCGTGTAGCTGTGCTACTTCTGCCCCTGACTTTCCTTCTGAGCTTTGCACTGCGCGTGAAAAATATTTCCCGATTACATGTAGAGTATTGGCGCACTCAGGAAAAAATGGACCTCAATTTGTTGGAAAAAAAAATCCTATTAGAACTTAGAAAAATTTAAAACTTGGGGCTAAAACAACATTTTAGTGGTGAAAATGTAATTTATTCTTTGTTCACCGCTCAATGGTAGAAGAACTTCTATGACGAACATGTGGTATCAATATGATCACTTCACCCCTAGATTAATTAATTGGGTAGTAGTTTAGGTGTAGTTTGTTAAATACAGTAGGTACAGTGGGTACCAACATTCACCATCCAACCTGACAGAACAGGAGAAGATCTGCAAGGAAGAATGGCAGAGGATCCCCAAATCCAGGTGTGAAAAACTTGTTCCATCATTCCCAAGAATATTCATTGCTGTACTAGCTCAAAAGGGTGCTTCTACTCAATACTGAGCAAAGGGTCTGAATACTTATGACCATGTGATATTTCAATTTTTATTTTTTAATAAATTTGCAAATATTTCTACATTTCTGGAGTTTTTTCAATTGAGATGGGGTGGAGAGCGTACATTAATGAGAAAAAATTAACTTTTTTGAATTTACCAAATGGCTACAATGAAACAAGGAGAGACAAATTTAAAGGGGTCTGAATACTTTCTGTACCCACTGTAAGTGCACATATAAGTTTCTGTTGTTCTGACACCTCAGGGGCTCTGCCAATGTGACATGACTCCCTCAAACCATTCCAGCAAAATCTAAACTCCCATATGGCACTTCTTCCCTTCTGAGATTTGCACTGTGCCTCAAAGGTAGTATTTAACCACATATGGGGTATTAACATACTCAGGAAAATTGCGCAACACATTGTATGGCACAATTTCTCCTGTTACCCTTGAGAAAAAAAAAATGGGGCTAAAATTAGATTTTTTTTATTTTCACAGCTCAACGTTATAAACTTCTGTGAAGCACCTGGGGGTTCAAGGTGATCACCTTACATCTAGATAAGTTCTCTGAGGGGTCTAGTTATAAAATGGTGTCACATGTAGGGGGTTTCTACTATTTATGCACATCAGGAGCTCTCCAAATGGGACATGGTGTCTGCTATTGATTCCAGCAAATTTTCAAAAAGTCAGATGATGCTCCATCCCTTCCAAGCTCTGCCGTGCACCCAAACAATAGTTTTATCCCACATACGAGGTATAGAGGGGGGCTGGAATGGGCAGAGCTAGATGGAGGCCCCCCATGACTTCGTTGCCATGGGAGGGTTTTTCCATATTGTTTTTCAAACTACTGGAGGGGATTGGCTATAGGGGAGGTGCTGGGGGCTGAGGATCAGTGACAAGGGGGAAAAAAGTGCGGGAAAATTGGCAGTCACGAGGAGGAAGACAGTGGGAAAAGAACCCCAAGGAGAGACCCACTTCACAAGGTTTTTCAACCCCCCTACTGCTTACCATGGATTCTGTGGAGGGCATGATGGACAGGCTGCGGGATAAGGTGAGATCACGGAGGGATGTATGGCTGCAGGAGCAGCTGTCCTCCTTGCTGGGGAACGCAGAGCCACGGGGCAGCAGGATGCGGAGGACCAGACCCCCAGAGTGGTTGTCGCCAGAAATCATGACGCGGGAGGAGGCCACGGAGCCCCACACGGGACCCTGCGGAGGCCAGGTGCAGCGGCATGGCCGACCCGCCCGGCGACGCCTCCGGCAGGAATCCTGGCTCCTGGCCTGCCGGCGCGGGACGGCGTCACACCACAGAGGCGAGGAGCACGGCGGCCAGGCAGGCTTCGCCAGAAATGCAGGCCGCACCGGAAGTCCGGCCTGCGCCTGCGCATCGGGGATCAGTGCAGGCTAGGAGAGAGCACAGTGGCAGCGGCGAGGTGCCGGAGCGCACGGCCCAGGCAGTGGCGGTGAGAAGGCGGCAGGCAGCTGCGACGGCTGCAGGTGGGAGAACGGCGGTGTCTGCGGATGCAGACACCCGTAGAGCTGCAGGAGGACGGGCGCCCGACACACGGAGCGGCAGGCAGAGCAGGCTGCAGGGCAGGCAGCCTCCGGATTCTTTACCTGGCGCTCTACCCGGTGACAACGGCAGCACATCAAGAGGCAGCAGGCTGCAGGAGGCTGCAGCTGATGGCAGATCCAGGTCTGGCAGACGGTCGAGGGAGCGCCAAGGATCCCCTGCTTCGGTCCCCCCTGGTGACGAGGAGTCCAGGGGCGCGGGCCTGGAGCAGCAGGGCTACGATGCCAGGAGCGAGTCGGGGAGCGAGCAGCTGGAGGACGGAGCACGGCAGGAGTCTGGATGTCCGGCTGGCGGTGACACAGCACCCGCGCAGCCTCGTGAGTGAACGTCCATGTCTCGTTTGTCTCAGTCGGGGGGTAGGTTAGGTGAGGTTGGGGGTAGTGGGGGTACGGCAACCGATAGCAGTGCACTGGTGGGGGTAGGGGGCTCTGGGGTGTCGGGAATTAGTGATATTCTGGCCGGGGTGTCACATTTTTTGAAAAGTCTAGAAGGGGGAGTTGCGGAGGGGGCTGGGGGGTCACCTCTGGGAGCCTGGTTACAGGGTGTGAGTGCTGGATCACGGGGATCACAGGTCGCGAGCAACACAGCCAGGTCAGGGGGGTTAGCACAGGCATTGTCTGCCGGCGAATCGGTGTCGGTTCAGACCGAGAAGGATAAGGGGGATACAGAAAAGTTGGACGACAAGGCGAAAGGGGAGGTGTATGTATGCTTTGAGGGCCCGCTTGGTGCGCATTTAAAAAAGGAGGTGAAGGAGAGAATTTGGAAGGATGAGTATGTGGAGATTTTCTCCCTCCTTCCTTTAGAAAAGTTTAACTTGGACAAGAGTAAGAAGGAGGACAGTAAAAAGGAGGAGGAGAAGAGAAGGTGGCGGTTGATTCCGCAAACCTTCGTTAATTGGCAGCAGGCTTTTGCGATACTGGCTAGCATCATAGGCGAGACATTTCTGGATAACTGTTCGGGCCTTTTTTGTTACTTGGACTCGATAGGTGAGGCATATCGTACATATGAGGGTCAGGCGTGGCTGCGTTATGACAAGCAGCTCCATCAGAGGAAGGCAGTTAGGCCTGAAATCAAATGTTTTTTTTTAATGTAATGTAGACATGAGGGAAATGTTATTTATTAACTATTTTGTGTGATACTGTATATCTCTCTGATTTAAATTCAATTCAAATATCTCTAATTCAAAGTTTGAAAATTACAAAATGCTCCCAATTTTGCCAAATTTCCATTTTTTTCCACAAATAAATGCACGTTATAGCGAAGAAACTTTACCGCTATCATAAAATACAATATGTCCCGAAAAAAATTCTCAGAATCAGTGGGATACGTTGAAGCGTTCCAGAGTTATTACTTCATAAAGTGACACTGGCAGAATTGTAAAAATTGGCCTGGTCAGAAATGTACAAACAACCTAGGGGAGTAAAAAGGTTAAACTAAAAAAAAAACAGCTTCACCGGCTACAGGTGACCTAATATTTTTTAAATTAAAAACAAACTTGGTTTCCAGAGACCGAGCAATTAGAAAATGTGTGAGGCGTGTAGTAAGGGAAGGGAAAGTGGAAGTGTTGATGATGGTGCACGCAGAGACCAAGTACATTATGCACGTGCGACTACGTCTGCTGCTGGAGAACAAGAAACACGCCCATCCATAACGCATAGCCCATCCTTCCTTCCACCATGTTGAGTCTCAGGAGATCAGTGATCCCACTCTAGGACACTGCAAGGAGCTCTTTATAACATAATTTCTTGATTGTGGCCTCTCACCCTGCATGTTCCAAGAGGGACAATAGGTAATGCTGTTTAGTGATGCACAAAACTTAGGGCAGCTACGGTCAGAAAGAGAGGAAGGTGGGTGTTCTGTCCTCACTAGATGAGGCAGGCTCATACGTAGCTATACAGTCAGCTAAACCGCTATACCCGGGGTCCAATAAGGAGACTGTGGTTGAGTCTGTGCTTTATTAAACGTAGTGGTATATTGATGCTGTGAAACTGAGAACAATGATCTACATAGAATCAGTGCATGGTATTGAACAGATACATACTACACATGATGTACATTATGCATAACATTTAGAAAGCTAGTAACTGAACTAGGAGTACAACTGGTTAAACTAGGCTAATATAGAGCAGAAATATCTACAGAAAGCATAAAGACATACCAGCAATGCAATCGCAAGGGGGATGAAGTGCAAGTGTCTTTCCTTGGAAGCAAACTGGAGGATGTGAAAGGGAAATGGAGGCTGAGCTACCATAATGCATTGCAAAGGGGGAGGAGACTGAGAAATGGAAAATACCAAAAATAGAAAATGGAACTGCCAACATAACTCTGACCACTAGAGGGAGCCAAAGCACTACAAACAAATAAAGGTATGAATATATCAATACTGAGAAACCTGCAATTATGCAAACAGATAATCAGGGTAACAAATTAGATGGCGGAGACAGAACACTCCCCGTCTGGCATCAACGGATGTCACTACTCCTTTCTTCCAAAGGCAACAATAGGACCAGTTCAGATACCGGTCTGGAAAATGTCTTAGGTTTATTCCCTTTGGTCATCCTTAGCTCAACTTTGCGGACGTTGCCGTCCTTGCTCGGGAACGTTGCGGTAACTAGACCAAGTGGCCACTGGTTTTGGTGAATCTGACAGTCTTTCACAAGAACAAGGTCACCTATGTTCAGATTAGGTTTAGTAGATTGCCACTTTGTACGTGGCTGCAGGGTAGACAAATATTGTTTGCGCCACCTGTCCCAGAAAGTATTTGCAAGACTTTGTACCTGTCTCCATTGGCGCTTGTAGAGGTCCTTAGCATCGAATCCTGCTGGAGGGGCACTGGACAGTCCCGTTTTCTGGGTAAGTAGATGGAGTCAATAACAAGGGCTCCTCAGGGTCATTAGAAACTGGAACCAGGGGTCTTGCATTGATTATAGCTGCAGCTTCAGCCATGAAGGTGATTAGGCTTTCGTGGGTAAGCCTCGCTGCTCCTTCTTGAAGAAGAGTGGAGTCAAGAATTCTCCGTACTAGACCAATCATTCGTTCCCAAGATCCTCCCATATGTGAAGAGTGAGGTGGGTTGAATGACCATGTGCAGCCTTGGTCACTGAGGAACCTCTTGAGAGTCTTATAGTTTAGATTTGAAGGTATTCCTAATTCCTATGCTGCACAGACGAAGTTAGTACCTCTGTCTGAACTTATGTGCTTGATAGGACCACGGATGGCCATAAAACGTCTTGATGAAGCTTGACGTGTCAAGGGACTCGATGACCTCTATGTGGACGGCTCTGATTGACATGCAAGTGAACATGACTGCCCAACGTTTACTATTGGCTTGGCCGCCTCTAGTATGACGTGTAACAACTGACCAAGGCCCAAACACATCGAGACCAACACTAGTAAAAGGAGGGTCTGGGCTGAGTCTATCTGCTGGTAGGTCAGCCATCTTTTGGGTTTGAGTTGAACCACGAAGCTTACGGCAGGTAATACATTTGTAGATGACACTACTGATGAGTCTTTTTGCACCGATGATCCACACGCCAGCAGATCTGATAGCTCCTTCTGTAAATAGTCTTCCTTGGTGCTTGACCAGATTGTGGTAATGTTGTACGATTAGGTAGGCAACGTGACATTTTCCGGGAAGTATAAGAGGGAATTTCTCCACAAACTCCATCTCAGCTTCTTTGAGTCGGCCTCCTACTCTCAGTAGGCCGCTGTTGTCAATCAATGGGTCGAGTTTTCTCAATACGCTGCTCACTGGTATTGGAGCTTTGTTAATAAGACATTGGTTTTCTGCAAAGTAGGTTTCTCTTTGAACAGTGAGGATGATGTGATTTCTAGAGAACTCTAAGTCAGAGGTAACGTAGGTATTTTTACAAAGATGCCAACCTTTACATTTTTCTGTGCCACAAGTTCTGGTGGTCCTGAATGAGCGAGCTATATGAGTCAGGCAGGTAATGGCTCGAGTAAGTGACTTCCAACTTTAGAATCTGTCGAACCTGCAAGATCCAAGCTGGATAACAGAGGTCATTGTATGTAGTGTAGACACCTGAGGGCGGATTTCAGCATCTGAGTCCTCTCCTACTAATTCAAAGGTGTCTGGAAAACATTCCTCAATGTACAATAGTTTTGGTCCAGAGAGCCACATTGTGCTTCCTAGTCGACTTGCGTCAATGCTCTAGTTGCATGATCTGCGGGATTCTGGTCTGTGGGTATGTAATGCCACTGCTTTGGATGAACTGATCTCCTGATTCGTAGCACTCTGTTATTGACATAAACGTAGAATCGCCTGGTTTCGTTGTGGATATATCCCAGGACTACTTTGCTGTCTGAGTAGAACTTGGCCTGTGTCAGGTCAATATCCATTTCGGATGCAATGAACTCCGCTAACTCAACGGCTAAGACTGCGGCACAAAGCTCTAACCTGGGTATAGTGTGCTCTGGTTGTGGTGCGAGTTTGGCCTTTCCCATAATGAAACCAATGTGGCACTGATATTTGGAGTCTACAGTTTTGAGGTAGGCAACAGCGGCAATTGCTTTGACAGAGGCATCTGCAAATACATACAGTCTTTGGCTCTGTATCTCAGTAGATGGCACAGGGGTGTATGGTCTCGGCACATGCAGGTTGGAGAGTGCTGCTACCGAGTTCTTCCACTCTTCCCACTGGATTCTCTTATCAGGTGGCAGAGGTGCATCCCAGTCAGATGTTTCCCTAGTTAAGTCTCTTAGTAGGGCCTTGCCTTGCATAGTAACAGGAGCTGTGAAACCCAAGGGATCGTACAGACTGTTGATGGTAGACAGGATGCCTCTACATGTGAAAGGCCTTTCTTCCTGGCTGACCTGAAAGGTGAAAGTGTCTGATTGTAGATTCCAGAGAAGCCCGAGGCTGCGTTGCATTGGTGCGGGGTCTGACCCCAGGTCCAGGTCTCTGAGACCATTACATAGGTCCTGAGAAGGGAACGCTTCCATGAGTTCTTGGCTGTTTGAGGCTATTTTATGAAGCCTAAGGTTCGAGCAGGCAAGCATGTCCTGGGCTCTCCTGAGAAGACTGATGGCAGTCTCATTTGAAGGCATGGCTTTTAGACAGTCATCGACATAAAAGTCCTTTTCTATGAATTGTCTGACATCTACTCTGTATTCTGCTTCTCCTTCCTGAGCCGACCTTTTGAGTCCATAAATGGCGACTGCAGGTGAAGGACTGTTGCCAAAGATGTGCACTCTCATGCGATACTCTGTGACTTCGTTAGTAGGATCATTGTCTCTGTACTAGAAGAATCTTAGGAAGTTCCTGTCTCTCTCTCTCACAAGAAAACAATGGAACATTTGCTGGATGTCAGCGATGAAGCAATGGAATCCTTACGGAAGTGCATAAGTACACCCAATAGTTTGTTATTGAGGTCTGGTCCTGTCAATAGAACGTCATTCAAGGAGACATCATTAAATTTAGCACTGGAATCAAACACGACTCTGATCTGGCCTGGTTTCTTAGGGTGGTATACTCCGAACATGGGTAGGAACCAACATTCTTCAGAGTCTTTGAGAGTGGGAGCTAGTTCTGCGTGACAGTTTTCAAAAATCTTTGACATGAAGGAGAAAAAGTGATCTTTCATCTCTGGTTTCTTTTGCAGATTACGTTTGAGAGAGGAGAAACGTTGTAATGCCTGATTTCTGTTGTTCGGTAGACGTGGTCTGTGGGTTTTGAAGGGAAGAGGTGCGACCTAGCTGTTGGTCTCATCTTTAACGAGTCCCTTGTCCATTACCTCTAAGAACAACTTCTCCTCTACCAACATTGCCACTTGGTTGTCCTGCTTAGTTCTCTGGAAGACTGTGCACCCTAACTGATCCTCATAGCTTCCCGACACTATATTGCTGTCGTGAGTAAAGTCTTCAGGTAGTTGGATGCTGTGTGGCAGTTCCCTGACATGGAACTCATTGTTACAAGGTTGAAACAGAGATGGTCGTCCTTTCTCCAATGTATTTGTCAGCATGCTTGTCACAGAAGATGGGGCGTGCATGCGTCCCAAGCATACGTTGCCAATTATGACCCATCCTAGGTCTAAGCCTTTGGGCATAGGGAGCGTTGTGGAGTCCTTTGATATGACATCTCACTTTATGAACCTGCAGGATATCTCTCCCCAACAGCAGAATTATCTGGGCCTGATGGTCGAGTTCCGGTATAAGGTGTGCAATTCGTTTTAAGTGATGGATTGCTACATCTGGTGTAGGGATTTCAGATCGGTTGTCTGGGATCTGGTTACATCGATGATCGTAGGTAGCGGTAGGCAGAATTGTCCATCTAAAGACTCGATTTGGTAGTCAGTAGCTTTCCTGCCTGCTGTTGTCACAGTACCTGCACACGTCTTTAAGGAGTAGGGAGTGCTTGGCCCTTTGATGTTGAATAGGTCAAAGGACGTTGATCTAGCCAAGGATCGATTACTTTGATCATCCAAGATAGCATACAGTCTTACAGCTTGGTCTCTATGGCCCTTTGGGTATACTCTGACGAGGCATATTTTTGAACAGGACCTACTGTCTATTGTCCCTTTGCAGACTTCTGTACATTGTGAAGTGATCTCTGGCGCAGCTGTATCGGTGCCCCTTTCCTCCCTGCCATGCTCACTGTCAACTGGCGTGTTTTGTGTACTCCATGGAGCTGGGCCAGGGTGTAGAGCGGTGTTATGATCTGTGGTGCCACATTCTGTGCATTTTACACTGACCTTGCAATCCTTGGCGAGATGAGTTGTGGACGAGCAGCACTTGTAGCAGATACCGTTTTCTTTCAGGAAGCTTCTGCGATCTGGCATAGATTTTCCTCTGAAGGCTCTGCATTTCAGGAGAGGATGAGGCTTCGGATGAAGTGGGCACCGCTTGTCAGGGTCCTGCACCTTTGTCTCTGATTGGGAGCAGCCAGCAGACCTGTAATTAGAACCTGAAGAGGAAACATAAGTCTTGTGTACTGCCACAGATATTCTGCGTGGATTTGCAGGTGGTGATGGTGTGGCATATGGCATTGCAAAGTAAAAGCTGGGATCATTTCTAATTCTCGCTTGTTGGTGGATGAAGTCTACAAAAACGGAGAAGGGAGGGAATGAAACGCTGTGTTTGTATTTGTACGTTGAACCATGTGTGAGCCACCTCTCCTGTAGATTGTAGGGCAACTTCTGGACTATAGGGTTAACACTAGGGTTGAGCGAAATGGGTCGGCCATTTTCAGAAGTCGCCGACTTTTGGCAAAGTCGGGTTTCATGAAACCCGACCCGACCCCTGTGTGGGGTCGGCCATGAAGTCGGCGATCTTCTGAATCTGAATTCCGATACCGAGTTCCGATATGTTTGCAATATCGGAAATCGGTATCGGAATCCATATTTAAGTGTTTAAGCGCGACCAATCACAAGCCGCGACGTCACCGCAAGGTCATGGAAGCGCCGATTCTTAGGAAGGAAGGCTGCCGGAAAGAAGCAGGGTGCGTCCGAGGGTGAGTATATACCTAATAGGAATTTCCGGCAGCCTTCCTTCCTAAGAATCAGCGCTTCCAGGACCTTGCGGTGACGTCGCGGCTTGTGATTGGTCGCGCGAGCGGTCACCGCAAGGTCCTGCAAGCGCTGATTCGAAGGATGGAAGGTTCCCGGTTAGTACCAGGGCGCGTCCGAGGGTGAGTATAGCGATATTTTTTATTTTAATTCTTTATTTTACACTTAAATATGGATCGCAGGGCCTGAAGGAGAGTTTCCTCTCCTTCAGACCCTGGGAACCATTGGAAACCCAATGCACTGCATTGGGTTTCGAGTTTCGGCCGACCCCGACCCCGACTTTTTTATAGGATCGGACGATTTCACTCGACCCGACTTTTGAAAAAGTCGGGTTTCGTGAAACCCGACCCGATCCTATAAAAGTAAAAGTCGCTCAACCCTAGTTAAAACCTCTGGCTGTGTCGAAAAATGCAAGTCCCTGTAGGTCGTCCTCGTATTTGGCAACTTGGACTTCCTTTAGCAGGTCGCTTAGCTCTCTAAGTTTCATGAGACCTTTGTTAGATATTTTAGGAAAGTCATCGATTCTATTGAACAAGGCTTTTTCTATTACTTCTGCTGAGCCATAACACTCATCCAGCCTTTTCCAGATCTCTTTGAGGCCAGTCTCAGGGTGGTTTATATTAATGTCTCTGATCCTTACTGCGTGTTTGACTGACTCTTCTCCCAGGTATTTGACTAACAGGTCTATCTCTTCCCTGTGTTGTAGCCCCAAGTCTCTAATGACATTTTGGAAGGAAGCTTTCCAAGCTCTGTAACCTTCAGCTCAGTCAGTGAATTTCATGAGTCCCTTGGCAACCAGTTCACGTCGTGTGAAGAACTTGGCAAATTCTGTCGTGAACCGGTTGTCAGCAGAGTATACTGGTGATGGGTCGCCCTGATAGTGATTTGAGGTGCGTTCGTACCTGTTAGTGTCCTCATGGTGGCGCCAGCCGGTGTCGTATTGCTTCGGCCTGATGTACGGTGTGTCAGCAGGGTGATCCACGTTGGTTACCTGATGAGGGGCAAGTTAGTCATTAGCAGAGTTGTTTTGCCTCACGTTTTCGAGTTTGTTTCTGTCCTGGAGCTGAGCCTCGTGACGACTCTCGCTCACTTCGCTGGAGACGTCGTATTCTGGTTTTGGTACTGGTTCAGGGTTATAGTTTGGATCAGGAAGTTCATTAACATACTGAGATGTGCGTTGTGGTGAGTTTTGCAGTGGAAACTCCAGACTTGACATACTGCTTTGGCTATGCAGCTTGGGATTTTGCACGGCTTCTCGCGATTCTGCTTCGGTGAGGGCTGCGGCAGCTTCCCTTTTTGCTGCTAGGCTTTCTAAGGCGGCATCCACACGTGCCTTCTCTAATTGCATTTTTCTCTCTTGCTCGGCTCTCTCATCATCTATGCGTGCTTTTTCTAATTTAAGTTTGGTGTCTCTTGGTCAGCAAAGCTCACTCATATTCTGGCGGCTTCAGCATTTGCGCGGGCAATGGCGACCGCGCTGCTGATGGATGTTGTCTTTGAGGAGATGGAAGTAACAGATCTTGTCCTATGTGATTTGTGAGACATGGTGTCTTGGGAAAGTATTTGGCTGTGCAGAGATTGCTGTAGCTGTCTTTAGTCTCTGAATATCCGGTGACTTGAATTCCACTAGTTGGATGGCTGCCGTTTCACTGTTCTGTCCTCGCTAGATGAGGCAGGCTCATACGTAGCTATACAGACAGCTAAACCGCTATACCCGGGGTCCAATAAGGAGACTGTGGTTGAGTCTGTGTTTTATTAAACGTAGTGGTATATTGATGCTGTGAAACTGTGAACAATGATATACATAGAATCAGTGCATGGTATAGAACAGATACATACTACATATGATGTACATTATGCATAACATTTAGAAAGCTAGTAACTGAACTAGGAGTACAACTGGTTAAACTAGGCTAATATAGAGCAGAAATATCTACAGAAAGCATAAAGACATACCGGCAATGCAATCGCAAGGGGGATGAAGTGCAAGCGTCTTTCCTTGGAAGCAAACTGGGGAAAGTGAAAGGGAAATGGAGTCTGAGCTACCATGATGCATTGCAAAGGGGGAGGAGAATGAGAAATGGAAAATACCAAAAATAGAAAATGGAACTGCCAACATAACTCTGACCGCTAGAGGGAGCCAAAGCACTACAAACAAATAAAGGTATGAATATATCAATACTGAGAAACCTGCAATTATGCAAACAGATAATCAGGGTAACAAATTAGATGGCGGAGACAGAACAGTGGGTAACGGCAAATTTTGTCTAAGGAGGTAGATTATGATGAGATACAGTTGCCGATAAGTTAGGTTGTTTTTAAGTCACCAAGTCAGGAGGACCAGAGTGTGGCAGTAGAAGACGAGATGGTGGATGACGAAGTATCCGACTCAACCTGGGAAGCTGACATGCAGAGTGAAGAAAGCACCTCTGAGGAGGAAGGATTGGCAGAACTAAACCAGGCAGGAAAATGCAGTGGGGTAACCAGAGGGGGAAGGTGTGCAACTGTTCTGTAGAGCTCTAACAGTCCTGAATTTCTCCATCAAAGAGTTGGCGCTCTTCAGTCTGAGAATTTTTTAAACAGAGTCCTGAGACAAAAAAAATCGCCATTTGCAACCTGTGCTTTGCCAAGATCAGCAGGGGCCAGACTACTAAGAGCCTTACAACCACCAGCATGATCAGGCACATTTAAGCATCTGTTTCAGTGGGTCAAACGCCTGGGTCCATGACTGGTGCCAACGGGTGACACCACTGCCTCTTCCCCTGTGCTAGGTGCTTCCCATCCCTTGTCCACGACACTGGCTCAGACGCTTGCCTGCACCTGTCATTGCATATTCTTAGGTACCATCATCAGGCACTGACAAAAACATTTCCCAGCACAGGGTTCAGCTGTCCCTACCCAGGTCTTGGAACAAGAAATAAAGTTCCCATGCAACCATCCACAGGTCCAAATGCTAAACTGGCATACTGTATTTCCAGGCTGCTTGCCTTGGAAATGTTGGTGTTTAGTCTTGTAGACACAAAGGATTTCCACTGACTCATGGCGATAGCCGTCCCTTAGTACTCAGTCCCCAGCAGACACTTTTTCTCCTGCTTTGGATTCCCCGGTATTTGACTTTGGCTCGTCCATGACTTGATCTGTCTCTCCCTTCTGATACTGCTGCTACTGACCAGCACTGACCTGTTGCGCTCTCCTGATTCTGTGTTATTCTCTGGTAACAACTTGGCTCTCTTCATATTCAAATGTTTTCGATGTGCAGCCCATTTAACCATCTGAGACCCCCGGTCTATACTGAGGGTGACTGTGCTGTGATGCTTTATTCACACTGTTCTTTTCTTATATGCTGAGAGCAGACATTCTGAGGTCTGTGCTATGGCTCTATAGAAGTTGTAATCTGGCTTTATAGATGAATCTGGCAGAATTTTTTTTTATGGACCCTTACTCGCACTAACAGATTTCATCAGATAGCTTGAACACCTATGAAGATTCCATAAAAAGGTTTTGAATCTGAATTCTTATAATATGAACAATTACAGTAGCAGTAGTTATAACAGCTGCAGTAGGTAAAAAAAGACTATACTAAGACAGAGTATCAGGACATGTGGCTTCTTAAGATTGATGTTATACTCACAATGAGGGGAAAAGGGTGTTTGCTGACATCAAAGTTAGAGAGGCAGACAGGAATAGAGGGAGGACAAACTTCTAAAAGGGAAAACTTATTGCAGAGCAATGTAACAGCAACAAAACAGTACAGTATTGTATGACAAGCCGGACATGAAAATATTTGCACTATGTTTATAGACTATGAAATAAAACCTACAAAAACAATTTACCCTATATGAAACATGGAGGAGGATTGATAATGTTGAGGGGCGGCTTTGCTGCCTCTGGGACTGGATGGGTTGCAGGTTTTGGCGAATCAATCGGAAAACTGCTTTCAACAGTAAGGCTATGTGCACAAGTATTCTAGGTCCACTGCGGATTTTTCTGCAGCGGATTTGATAAATCTGCAGTGGAAAACCGCTGCGGATTTATCGTGGTTTTACTGCAGATTTACCGTGGTTTTTCTGTGGTTTTCACTGCGGTTTTACAACTGCGGATTTAAATAGGGGCAGCTGTAAAACCGCTGTGGAATCCGCAGAAAGAAGTGACATGCTGCGGAATGTAAACCGCTGCGTTTCCGCACGTTTTTTTCCACAGCATGTGCACAGCGTTTTTGGTTTCCCATAGGTTTACATTGTACTGTAAACTCATGGGAAACTGCTGCGGACCCGCAGCTGCGAAAACGCTGCGGATCCGCAGCAAAATCCGCATGGTGTGCACATACCCTAATAAACCTAGCTTTCAGATGCATAAAATGGGTCCTACTGCAAGATAATGACCCAAAATACATTTCCAGGTGGACTATTTTAAATTGGTCAGATTACTATGATATATTTCTTTTTTATTTTTAAAATATCTGCATTTACGTTGTTGACATGTCAACTTTTTTCTTGAATGTAATTGAAAATCCAGTTAATTTCTGTAATAAAATGCAGTTGGCACATATTCATCTATTTGTAAAGATATTGGAATGGATTTAATGGTGCATATTAGTTGAAAGATGCATGAAATTCATTAAGCGGCATAATAAAGGGAACCTGTCAGCAGATTTTGCCGCTATAAGATGCGGCCACTGCCTTTCGGGGCTGATATACAGCATTCTAGAATGCTGTAGATAAGCCCCCGATCCGACCTGCAAGTGAAGAAAAATAAGTTTTATTATACTAATACGGGGGACGTTCCTGTGCAGTCCGGTCTGATGGGTGTCTCAGGTCAGGGTCCGGCACCTCCCATCTTCACAGTGGCACTGTGGCGCAATGGATAGCGCATTGGACTTCTAGGGAACTGATGTGATTCAAAGGTTGTGGGTTCGAGTCCCACCAGAGTCGTATTTTATAGGCTGAACTGGATGGACAAATGTCTTTTTTCGGCCTTACTAACTATGTTACTATGTTCTTGCGACACCACTATCCTGCTTCTTCATCGCTCCCCGGCATTGCACTCCTGCGCAGGCGCACTTCTCTGTCCTGTTGAGGGCAGAGTAAAGTACTGCACTGCGCAGGCGCTGGGTCTCTCTGACCTTTCCCAGCACATGTGCACTGCAGTACTTTACTCTGTCCTAAACAGGGCACAGAATTACACCTGTAAAGGAGCGCCAATGCCGTGGAGCGATGAAGAAGCAGGAGGGCGTCATCGCAAGAAGATGGGAGGTGCCGAACCCTGACCTGCGTCACCCATCGGACCGGACCGCACAGGACTGCCCTCCCGGGTGAGTATACTAAAACTTATTTTTCTTTACTTGCAGGTCGGATCAGGGGCTTATCTACAGCATTATAGGATGCTGTAGATAAGCCCTGAAAGGCAGTGGCCGCATCTTATAGCGGCAAAATCTGCTGACAGGTTCCCTTAAAGAGGTGGAGAATTAATGCACTTAGACTCATTTGTTTTCTTCCCCTCTAGCTCTACTCATAAAACACTTATTTTATTATCAGGATTGTAGAGTCATACTCTCAAAAATTACTACACTTGTCTCATGAAGTCTAAGAGATTGTTTTAATAATATATACAAATTTTACTGTGGAATCCGTTGATAGATCTACAGTAAGTGTAAGGTTTATTATCTTGTATTAGATTTGATGGGTTACATTTTTATCATACAGGCTTTTCCACAGATATAGGGATCTGGCACCACAACTTGTTCCAGATGACTACACAAATAAACCAGATGTGAGGATTCCTTATGAACTCATAGGCAGCATGCCAGAACTCAAGGTAATGCATAAAAGAAGGAATATCTGCAAAGGTTGCCAGGTGTCACTCTAATCCAATTCTTCATTCATAATTCACCATGTGCTAATTGGCAGGACTTGGAAGATAATTGATGCTTAACATAATACACAGCAAAGACCACGGTTCTTCTTTAAGCTAAACTGCACTCTGCTTCACCTCTTATAGTAAAACCAAACAATAATGTTAATTGTTCAAAATTACATGGCATCAAAAGTAATAACTGACCTTTCACAGTGCACTAGAACAAAAAAAAATGAAAAAAAGAGGTGTACAGTAAGGTAGAGGTTACTGAAGATGTTCAAATCTTTTGAAATTCGAATTTGCCAGCTTTGTTAAATTTTTCCCCAAAATATGATTCACAGATAATCAATTTGCTGCAAAAATTGTCAGTTTACTAAGCCTTCAATCTTCCAGAAAAATGTGCAATATCTTGAGATCTCCTAGGACTGTATTGAACAGCTTTCAATTCTTTAATGCAAACACAGCTTTAGGCCGGTTTCACACGTCCAGATTAGGGTTGAGCGAAACGGGTCGTTCATTTTCAAAAGTCGCCGACTTTTGGCAAAGTCGGGTTTCATGAAACCCGATCCGACCCCTGTGCGGGGTCGGCTGTTGTGAATTCTGTGGCTGAGTTCACTTCTGTGGTCACAAGTGGTATTGCAGTCTCTGGGCTTCCTCCCTCAGGTGTTTTGGTGAGCTCGTTGGCTGCCTTGCTATTTAGCTCCACCTGAGTCTGTCTTCCTTGCTCCTTGTCAATGTTCCAGTGTTGGATCTGAGCTACTGCATCTTTCCTTGGGCCTGCTGCTCTGCTAGATAAGTGCTTCTAGTTTGTTTTCTGTTTTTTCTGTCCAGCTTGCTATTAACTTTTGCTGGAAGCTCTGAAAAGCAAAGGGGTGCACCGCCGTGCTGTTAGTTCGGCACGGTGGGTCTTTTTGCCCCTTTGCGTGGTTTTCGTTTTAGGGTTTTTTGTAGACTGCATAGTTCTCTTTCCTATCCTCGTTCTGTCTAGAATATCGGGCCTCACTTTGCTGAATCTATTTCATTCCTACGTTTGTCTTTTCATCTTGCTAACAGTCATTATATGTGGGGGGCTGCCTATTCCTTTGGGGTATTTCTCTGAGGCAAGTCAGGCTTGTATTTCTATCTTCAGGCTAGTCAGCTCCTCAGGCAGTGCCGAGTTGCATAGGTAGTGATAGGCGCAATCCACTGCTGCTTATAGTTGTGTGAGGATAGATCAGGTACTGCAGTCTACAGAGATTCCACGTCTCAGAGCTCGTCCTATTGTTTTTGGTTATTGCCAGATCTCTGTATGTGCGCTGATTACTGCACGCTGTGTTGCCTGATTGCCAGCCATAACAGTCGGCCATGCGGTACGCGACTTTCGCGCCAAAGTCGCATTTCAATGACACGAAAAGCGCCATTTCTCAGCCAATGAAGGTAAACGCAGAGTGTGGGCAGCGTGATGACATAGGTCCTGGTCCCCACCATCTTAGAGAAGGGCATTGCAGTGATTGGCTTGCTGTCTGCGGCGTCACAGGGGCTATAAAGGGGAGTTCCCGCCGACCGCCATGTTACTGCTGCTGATCTGAGCTTAGGGAGAGGTTGCTGCCGCTTCGTCAGAAGCAGGGATAGCGTTAGGCAGGGTCCATTAACCACCAAACCGCTTGTGCTGTAGCGATTTCCACTGCCCAACACCACCTTCGGTGTGCAGGGACAGTGGAAGCTACATTTTTTTTTTTCCCCCCTCAGCGCTGTAGCTCATTGGGCTGCCCTAGAAGGCTCCCTGATAGCTGCATTGCTGTGTGTACGCCGCTGTGCAAACCAACTGCTTTTTTCAAAGCACAAATCCTCTTGTTCCTTCCTTTCTGCACAGCTATCTTTTTGGTTTGTACACACTTTTTATTTAATTTGTGCATCAGTCCACTCCTTATTGCTGCCTGCCATACCTGGCTGAGATTACTGCAGGGAGATAGTAATTGAAGGACACTCCCTGTTTTTTTTTTTTTTTTGTGGGAGATTAAGATTGACATTTCTGCTAGAGTGCCATCCCTGTCTGTGTCATCTCTCACTCAGTGGGCCATAGAAAGCCTATTTATTTTTTTGCTTGATTTGGGTTATAAAATCTACCTGAAAAAATCACTACATCAATCAGTGGGAGAAAAATATTGGCCTCAGGGCTTGTGTGCCACTCTTGACTCCTGTGTGCATCATCACTCACTCAGTGGGCCATAGAAAGCCTATTTTTTTGCTTGATTTTGGTTCTAAAATCTACCTGAAAAAATCACTACATCAATCAGTGGGAGAAAAATATTGGCCTCAGGGCTTGTGTGCCACTCCTGACTCCTGTGTGCATCATCACTCACTCAGTGGGCCATAGAAAGCCCATTTTTTTTTTTTTTGCTTTATTTGGGTTCTAAATTCTACCTGAAAAAATCAATAAATCAATCAGTGGGAGATTAATATTGGCCTTTGGGCTTGTGTGCCAGTCCTAAGCGTGCCATCTCTCTCTCTCAGATAGTGGGCCATAGAAAGCCTATTTATTTATTTTTTTTTTTATTGGGTTTATAAATTTTCCCTGGAAAAAAAAAAAAAAGTGGGAGATTAATATTGGCCTCTGGGCTTGTGTGCCAGTCCTGAGCGTGCCATCTCTCTCACAAATAGTGGGCCATAGAAAGCCTATTTATTTTTTTTTTTTTGGTTTTATAAATTCTCCCTTAAAAAAAAAAGGGAGATTAATATTGGCCTTTGGGCTTGTGTGCCAGTCCTAAGCGTGCCATCTCTCTCTGTCTCTCAGATAGTGGGCCATAGAAAGCCTATTTATTATTTTTTTTATTGGGTTTATAAATTTTCCCTGGAACAAAAAAAAAAAAAAAGGGAGATAAATATTGGCCTCTGGGCTTGTGTGCCACTCCTGACTCCTGTGTGCGTCATCTCTCACTCAGTGGGCCATAGAAAGCCTTTTTTTGTTTTATTTGTTTTCTAAATTCTCCCTGAAAAAATCATTTTATTTTATTTGGTTTCTAAATTCTTCCTGAAAAAATCATTTTATTCTATTTTTTTTTTCCTAAAGTCTCCCTGAAAAAAAACAAAAAAAAACATATCAGTGGGAGATTAATATTGCCCTTTCTGCTTGTGTGCCAGTCTTGACTCCTGGGTGTGCCATCTCTCTCTCTCTCTCCAATTGTGGGCCATAGAAAGCCTATTATTTTTTTTAGCTTGATTTGGGTTCCAAAATCTACCTGAAAAAATCACTACATCAATCAGTGGGAGATAAATATTGGCCTCTGGGCTTGTGTGCCACTCCTGACTCCTGTGTGCGTCATCTCTCACTCAGTGGGCCATAGAAAGCCTTTTTTTGTTTTATTTGTTTTCTAAATTCTCCCTGAAAAAATCATTTTATTTTCTTTGGTTTCTAAATTCTTCCTGAAAAAATCATTTTATTCTATTTTTTTTTTTCCTAAAGTATCCCTGAAAAAAAAAAAAAAAATCAAATCAGTGGGAGATTAATATTTACATTTGTGCTTCAGTGACAGTCCTGCGTGTGTGGCATCTCTCTCATTTGTTGCCACCAACAACAGAGTGTGTAACATTGTGCCTGATTTTCGTTGTGGTCTCACTCACCTGTAAAGGGGTAGCTAAATCATACTGAAGTTATAGCTCACCGTGTAATTTGTGTGACAGCAACAAATACCGTTAGTTTGTTTACGTTTTTAAAACAATGAGGAAGTATGGTGGAAGAGGTCGTGGCCGGGGGCGTTCATTGTCAGCTGGTAATGAGGGTAGTGGTAGTGGTGGAGCATCAGCTGGTCGTGGGAAAAAAAATATTGCACCTAAGTCTGGAGCTGTGGAGCCAGGTTCGTCGTCTGGCTACACAAGGCCTCGAACGCTCCCTTTTCTGGGAGTAGGAAAACCGCTTTTAAAGCCGGAGCAGCAAGAGCAAGTTTTGGCTTATCTTGCTGACTCAGCCTCTAGCTCTTTTGCCTCCTCTCGTGAAACTGGTAAATGTCAAAGCAGCGCGTCGTTAGTGGATGTTCACGGTCAGGGACAAGTCGCTTCCTTGTCCTCTTCAGCAAAAACAACAACAGAGAAGAATGCAGCAGGCGACACAACGGGTTACTCCATGGAGCTCTTTACACATACCGTCCCTGGCTTAGAAAGTGAAGCAGTTAACAGTCCATGCCCATTACAAGTTGAATCTGACATGGAGTGCACTGATGCACAGCCACAGCCAGACTACTATGCTGGTCCTTTGACTCAGACCACAACATTGCCCTCGCAGGGTGCTGATCAAGAATCAGACCCTGATGAGACTATGTTGCCCCATCACGAACGCTATACCACCGACCGACACGGTGACACAGACGAAGTTGCACACGAGCTACAAGAAGAGGTAATAGATGACCCAGTTCTTGACCCCGATTGGCAGCCATTGGGGGAACAGGGTGCAGGCAGCAGCAGTTCTGAAGCGGAGGAGGAGGGGCCACAGCAGGCATCAACATCGCAACAGGTTCCATCTGCCGGGCCCGTATCTTGCCCAAAACGCGTGGCAAAGCTAAAACCTGTTGGAGGACAGCGTGGCCATCCGGTTAATACCATCAGGTATCTGATGCTAGAAAGTGTGCAGTCTGGCATTTTTTTAAACAACATCCAATTGATCAGCGCAAAGTCATCTGTCAAAAATGTTCAACTACCTTAAGCAGAGGACAGAATCTGAAAAGTCTCAATACAAGTTGCATGCATAGACATTTAACCACCATGCATTTGCAAGCCTGGACTAACTACCAAACGTCCCTTAAGGTTGTAGCACCCTCGGCCAATGAAGCTAGTCAGCAACGCAACATCCCTTCCGGCAGTGTAGGGCCACCATTTTCCGCACCACCTGCAGTATCTGTGCAGGTTTCTTTGCCAGGCCAAAGCCGTCAGGGTCAGGGAATCACCAGTTTCGTAGTAGGAAACACTGCATCTAGGGCACCGGTGGCAACAATACCATCTCCCACCGTCTCTCAGTCTGCCATGTCCACCGGCACCCCCGCTAGTTCCACGATCTCCAGCTCTCCAGTCCAGCTCACCCTACATGAGACTATGGTTAGAAAAAGGAAGTACTTAGCCTCGCATCCGCGTACACAGGGTTTGAACGCACACATAGCTAGACTAATCTCGTTAGAGATGATGCCCTACCGGTTAGTTGAAAGCGAAGCTTTCAAAGCCCTGATGGACTACGCTGTACCACGCTACGAGCTACCCAGTCGACACTTTTTTTCCAGAAAAGCCATCCCAGCCCTCCACCAGCATGTTAAAGAGCGCATCGTCCATGCACTCAGGCAATCTGTGAGCACAAAGGTGCACCTGACAACAGATGCATGGACCAGTAGGCATGGCCAGGGACGTTACGTGTCCATCACGGCACACTGGGTAAATGTGGTGGATGCAGGGTCCACAGGGGACAGCAAGTTTGGGACAGTTCTGCCTAGTCCACGGTCTAGGAAACAATTGGCTGTAGCCGTTCGCACCCCCTCCTCCTCCTCTTCGTCCTCCTGCAGAAGCGAGAGCTCGTCCACAGACCGCAGTCGCACAACCACTCCATCCGCAGCTGCCACTGTTGCACACCAGGTCTCCCATTATGGGGCAGCTACTGGCAAACGTCAGCAGGCTGTATTGGCTATGAAGTGTTTGGGCGACAACAGACACACCGCGGAAGTTCTGTCCGAGTTCTTGCAGAAAGAAACGCAGTCGTGGCTGGGCACTGTAGATCTTGAGGCAGGCAAGGTAGTGAGTGATAATGGAAGGAATTTCATGGCTGCCATCTCCCTTTCCCAACTGAAACACATTCCTTGCCTGGCTCACACCTTAAACCTGGTGGTGCAGTGCTTCCTGAAAAGTTATCCGGGGTTATCCGACCTGCTCCTCAAAATGCGTGGACTTTGCTCACATATCTGCCGTTCGCCCGTACACTCCAGCCGTATGCAGACCTATCAGCGTTCTTTGAACCTTCCCCAGCATCGCCTAATCATAGACGTTGCAACAAGGTGGAACTCAACACTGCACATGCTTCAGAGACTGTGTGAACAGAGGCGGGCTGTTATGTTTTTGTGGGAGGATACACATACACGGGCAGGCAGTAGGATGGCAGACATGGAGTTGTCAGGTGTGCAGTGGTCGAATATTCAAGACATGTGTCAAGTCCTTCAGTGTTTTGAGGAATGCACACGGCTGGTTAGTGCAGACAACGCCATAATAAGCATGAGCATCCCCCTAATGCGTCTGCTGATGCAAAGTTTGACGCACATAAAGGATCAGGCGTCTGCAGCTGAGGAAGAGGAAAGCCTTGATGACAGTCAGCCATTGTCTGGCCAGGGCAGTGTACAGGGCGAGGTAGCGGGCGAAGAGGAGGAGGAGGACGAGGAGGATGATGGGGATGATTATATTTTTAATGAGGAAGCTTTTCCGGGGCCACTGGAAATTGGTGGTGCGGCAAGGCCGGGTTCTGGTTTTTTGAGGGACACAAGTGACGTGGATTTGCCTGAAACTGCCCCTCAACCAAGCACAACCGCAGATTTGAGAACTGGAACTTTGGCCCACATGGCGGATTATGCCTTACGTATCCTCAAAAGGGACACACGCATAACTAAAATGATGAATGATGACGATTACTGGTTGGCCTGCCTCCTTGATCCTCGCTATAAAGGCAAATTGCAAAATATAATGCCACATGAGAACTTGGAACTAATATTAGCAACCAAACAATCAACTCTTGTTGACCGTTTGCTTCTGGCATTCCCTGCACACAGCGCCCGTGATCGTTCTCACACGAGCTGCAGGGGCCAGCAGACCAGAGGAGTTAGAGGGGCAGAAATCAGAAGTGGCGTTGGCCAGAGGGGTTTTCTGACCAGGTTGTGGAGTGATTTTGCTATGACCGCAGACAGGACAGGTACTGCAGCATCAATTCAAAGTGACAGGAGACAACATTTGTCCAGTATGGTTACAAACTATTTTTCATCCCTTATCGATGTTCTCCCTCAACCGTCATTCCCATTTGATTACTGGGCATCAAAATTAGACACCTGGCCAGAATTGGCAGAATATGCATTGCAGGAGCTTGCTTGCCCGGCAGCTAGTGTCCTATCAGAAAGAGTATTCAGTGCTGCAGGTTCAATACTAACAGAAAAAAGGACTCGTCTGGCTACCCAAAATGTAGATGATCTAACCTTCATTAAAATGAACCACAACTGGATTTCGAAATCTTTTGCCCCACCTTGCCCGGCTGACACCTAGCTTTCCTATGAAAAGGTCTTGCCTGTGGACTATTCTGAATGCCTTTTCCAATCTCGTAATTTTCTGCACCTGATTGTCCAGCATACGACATGTTTACACCTCACTAAATGGCCAAACTCCCCACACGGGGCCGTGGTATCGACACTTGGCGACAGCACCCGTGAGAGTGCAGTTTGTCTGAAGAGGTGGGTGAGCCCGCTTTTGGTCGACGGCACTGCCACTGGGTCCCTCCTAGTACAATAAAGTGTCTCTGGCGGTGGTGGTGCGCACCCAACGTCAGACACACCGTTGTAATATGAGGGGCCCTGGGCCTGTACCGCCGGCCACAAGACAGTTTCCCCCCACCCCAGCTCAAACAGTGCTCTACCACTTGCAAAATTATCTCACAGCTCCACCAATGTTTAGTCTATGCGCTGACATCCTTCAATGCCTGCCACTGACAATACCATTGTATTGACATTTTTGTTATGTTAGGCCTTCGATGCCTGTCTGCGGTGACTCCTTCCACTAGGCCTCCACTGACCACACCACTGCTGCCCGTGTACCCCTGGAACCAATTTAAAATTGCCTACAGCCATGTGTTATTATTTTAGGCCTTCGATGCCTGTCTGCGGTGACTCCTTCCACTAGGCCTCCACTGACCACACCACTGCTGCCCGTGTACCCCTGGAACCAATTTAAAATTGCCTACAGCCATGTGTTATTATTTTAGGCCTTCGATGCCTGTCTGCGGTCACTCCTTCCACTAGGCCTCCACTGACCACACCACTGCTGCCCGTGTACCCCTGGAACCAATTTAAAATTGCCTACAGCCATGTGTTATTATTTTAGGCCTTCGATGCCTGTCTGCGGTCACTCCTTCCACTAGGCCTCCACTGACCACACCACTGCTGCCCGTGTACCCCTGGAACCAATTTCAAATTGCCTACAGCCATGTGTTATTATTTTAGGCCTTCGATGCCTGTCTGCGGTTACTCCTTCCACTAGGCCTCCACTGACCACACCACTGCTGCCCGTGTACCCCTGTAACCAATTTAAAATTGCCTACAGCCATGTGTTATTATTTTAGGCCTTCGATGCCTGTCTGCGGTGACTCCTTCCACTAGGCCTCCACTGACCACACCACTGCTGCCCGTGTACCCCTGGAACCAATTTAAAATTGCCTACAGCCATGTGTTATTATTTTAGGCCTTCGATGCCTGTCTGCGGTGACTCCTTCCACTAGGCCTCCACTGACCACACCACTGCTGCCCGTGTACCCCTGTAACCAATTTAAAATTGCCTACAGCCATGTGTTATTATTTTAGGCCTTCGATGCCTGTCTGCGGTGACTCCTTCCACTAGGCCTCCACTGACCACACCACTGCTGCCCGTGTACCCCTGTAACCAATTTAAAATTGCCTACAGCCATGTGTTATTATTTTAGGCCTTCGATGCCTGTCTGCGGTCACTCCTTCCACTAGGCCTCCACTGACCACACCACTGCTGCCCGTGTACCCCTGTAACCAATTTAAAATTGCCTACAGCCATGTGTTATTATTTTAGGCCTTCGATGCCTGTCTGCGGTGACTCCTTCCACTAGGCCTCCACTGACCACACCACTGCTGCCCGTGTACCCCTGGAACCAATTTAAAATTGCCTACAGCCATGTGTTATTATTTTAGGCCTTCGATGCCTGTCTGCGGTCACTCCTTCCACTAGGCCTCCACTGACCACACCACTGCTGCCCGTGTACCCCTGTAACCAATTTAAAATTGCCTACAGCCATGTGTTATTATTTTAGGCCTTCGATGCCTGTCTGCGGTGACTCCTTCCACTAAGCCTCCACTGACCACACCACTGCTGCCCGTGTACCCCTGGAACCAATTTAAAATTGCCTACAGCCATGTGTTATTATTTTAGGCCTTCGATGCCTGTCTGCGGTCACTCCTTCCACTAGGCCTCCACTGACCACACCACTGCTGCCCGTGTACCCCTGGAACCAATTTAAAATTGCCTACAGCCATGTGTTATTATTTTAGGCCTTCGATGCCTGTCTGCGGTCACTCCTTCCACTAGGCCTCCACTGACCACACCACTGCTGCCCGTGTACCCCTGTAACCAATTTAAAATTGCCTACAGCCATGTGTTATTATTTTAGGCCTTCGATGCCTGTCTGCGGTCACTCCTTCCACTAGGCCTCCACTGACCACACCACTGCTGCCCGTGTACCCCTGGAACCAATTTAAAATTGCCTACAGCCATGTGTTATTATTTTAGGCCTTCGATGCCTGTCTGCGGTCACTCCTTCCACTAGGCCTCCACTGACCACACCACTGCTGCCCGTGTACCCCTGTAACCAATTTAAAATTGCCTACAGCCATGTGTTATTATTTTAGGCCTTCGATGCCTGTCTGCGGTGACTCCTTCCACTAAGCCTCCACTGACCACACCACTGCTGCCCGTGTACCCCTGGAACCAATTTAAAATTGCCTACAGCCATGTGTTATTATTTTAGGCCTTCGATGCCTGTCTGCGGTCACTCCTTCCACTAGGCCTCCACTGACCACACCACTGCTGCCCATGTACCCCTGGAACCAATTTAAAATTGCCTACAGCCATGTGTTATTATTTTAGGCCTTCGATGCCTGTCTGCGGTCACTCCTTCCACTAGGCCTCCACTGACCACACCACTGCTGCCCGTGTACCCCTGTAACCAATTTAAAATTGCCTACAGCCATGTGTTATTATTTTAGGCCTTCGATGCCTGTCTGCGGTCACTCCTTCCACTAGGCCTCCACTGACCACACCACTGCTGCCCGGGTACCCCTGGAACCAATTTAAAATTGCCTACAGCCATGTGTTATTATTTTAGGCCTTCGATGCCTGTCTGCGGTCACTCCTTCCACTAGGCCTCCACTGACCACACCACTGCTGCCCGTGTACCCCTGTAACCAATTTAAAATTGCCTACAGCCATGTGTTATTATTTTAGGCCTTCGATGCCTGTCTGCGGTCACTCCTTCCACTAGGCCTCCACTGACCACACCACTGCTGCCCGTGTACCCCTGGAACCAATTTAAAATTGCCTACAGCCATGTGTTATTATTTTAGGCCTTCGATGCCTGTCTGCGGTCACTCCTTCCACTAGGCCTCCACTGACCACACCACTGCTGCCCGTGTACCCCTGGAACCAATTTAAAATTGCCTACAGCCATGTGTTATTATTTTAGGCCTTCGATGCCTGTCTGCGGTCACTCCTTCCACTAGGCCTCCACTGACCACACCACTGCTGCCCGTGTACCCCTGTAACCAATTTAAAATTGCCTACAGCCATGTGTTATTATTTTAGGCCTTCGATGCCTGTCTGCGGTCACTCCTTCCACTAGGCCTCCACTGACCACACCACTGCTGCCCGTGTACCCCTGGAACCAATTTAAAATTGCCTACAGCCATGTGTTATTATTTTAGGCCTTCGATGCCTGTCTGCGGTCACTCCTTCCACTAGGCTTCCACTGACCACACCACTGCTGCCCGTGTACCCCTGGAACCAATTTAAAATTGCCTACAGCCATGTGTTATTATTTTAGGCCTTCGATGCCTGTCTGCGGTCACTCCTTCCACTAGGCCTCCACTGACCACACCACTGCTGCCCGTGTACCCCTGGAACCAACATCAGAAAATATAAAAATAAGTATTTTGCTTATAAAAAAGAAAATACTGGAGAGATATCAAATGCAGACATTTTAACATTAAAAACAAACACATACAACAAAAATCTGGTACAGTACTAAAAATGGCCACCAGCTACAATAACTTTCTCCTGCAAGTAGTTAACTGAAAGGTTTTTTCAATTTTAAACACAGATATGGCATCCACCGAGTGTTGTCCTGTCGCGTCTTCTTTATATTATTGCCAAGAAGATGCAAAACAATGAAAATAATAAAATCATTATTTACCAAAAAAATAGAGTAAGTCAAAACCACATTGCAAATAAACATTCATTACAAATAAAGAAGCAGGGCGCGTCCGAGGGTGAGTATATACCTAATAAGAATATAATCACCCTCGGACGCGACCTGCTTCTTTCCGACAGCCTTCCTTCCTAAGAATCAGCCCTTCCGTGGTGTAGAGAGAGGGTTTGTTACACTCCAAGGTGTTTCCCAGGTTGCCTTTCCTGAGCTTCGATCTTCCGGCTCTCGTTTAGTAGTTGTTGGAAACTACGCTGCATTGGGCCTACAAATTGGGTATGGGGTGTAGAGAGATGGTGTGTTCCACTCCAAGGTGTTCCCCAGGTTGCCTTTCCTGAGCTTCGATCTTCCGGCTCTCGTTTAGTAGTTGTTGGAAACTACGCTGCATTAGGCCTACAAATTGGGTATGGGGTGTAGATAGATGGTGTGTTCCACTGTAGAGAGATGGTGTGTTCCACTCCAAGGTGTTCCCCAGGTTTCCTCTCCATTGCTTCGATCTTCCGGCTCTCGTTTAGTAGTTGTTGGAAACTACGCTGCATTAGGCCTACAAATTGGGTATGGGGTGTAGAGAGATGGTGTGTTACACTCCAAGGTGTTCCCCAGGTTTCCTCTCCATTGCTTCGATCTTCCGGCTCTCGTTTAGTAGTTGTTGGAAACTACGCTGCATTAGGCCTACAAATTGGGTATGTGGTGTAGAGAGATGGTGTGTTACACTCCAAGGTGTTCCCCAGGTTTCCTCTCCATTGCTTCGATCTTCCGGCTCTCGTTTAGTAGTTGTTGGAAACTACGCTGCATTGGGCCTACAAATTGGGTATGGGGTGTAGAGAGATGGTGTGTTCCACTCCAAGGTGTTCTCCAGGTTGCCTTTCCTGAGCTTCGATCTTCCGGCTCTCGTTTAGTAGTTGTTGGAAACTACGCTGCATTAGGCCTACAAATTGGGTATGGGGTGTAGAGAGATGGTGTGTTACACTCCAAGGTGTTCCCCGGGTTTCCTCTCCATTGCTTCGATCTTCCGGCTCTCGTTTAGTAGTTGTTGGAAACTACGCTGCATTAGGCCTACAAATTGGGTATGGGGTGTAGAGAGATGGTGTGTTCCACTGTAGAGAGATGGTGTGTTCCACTCCAAGGTGTTCCCCAGGTTTCCTCGCCAATGCTTCGATCATCATGCTCTCGTTTAGTAGTTGTTGGAAACTACGCTGCATTAGGCCTACAAATTGGGTATGGGGTGTAGAGAGATGGTGTGTTCCACTCCAAGGTGTTCTCCAGGTTGCCTTTCCTGGACTTCTATCTTCAGGCTCTCATTAAATTGTGGTTAAACGGAACAACTGCATTTGGCGTACTAGTTGGTTTGGGGCCTACTATCGGTGTCTGCCACTCCTTGCTGTTCTCCTGGTTTCCTGTCCTGAAATTCCGTTTTCAGGCGCTCGTTAAGTAGTTGTTAATGTTAGACTGCATTTGGCCTACTAGTTGGGTTGGGGCCTACTATCGGTGTCTGCCACTCCTTGCTGTTCTCCTCCACTGAACAAAGCTGTGCCGCCTGTTTACTACTGTTGCCAATTTTGAACTGCATTTCGACTACTTACTGATTTGGGCCTACTCTCTGTGTCAGCCTCTCATTCCAGTTGTCCTCCACTGCAATGCCCCCTGATTAGTCCTTTGTTACCAATTTTGAACTGCATTTAGCCCACTTTATTCTTTGGGCCTATATCTGTGTTTCCTCCTCATCCTGCCCATTGCCCAGCCAGTGATAGATGAGTCTGCTGGTACATTGACCCATAACGCAACATTTCCCGTGCACGCTACACTGCAAGATTGTGACCCTGCTGAAAGTCAGGTCCCCCTTCCCGCATACCATACCACCTTACACGGGGACAAACAGGAAGGTGCAGATGAAAGTGCAGGTTCCTTCATCAGGTGGGGGGAGGAATACTAGTTGGCGACGTCACTGGCACAGGGCCTCTCATGGTACGCAAAAGTGTTGCTGCCGGTGGGAGGCGCCCCCGCCGTGCAAACACACCGCTGTACTTTGAGGGGCCCTGTGCCAGTGCCAATGCCAACGAGTGGGCCCCCCCTGCTTGCTCAGGTTCACAGCACTTGCAAAGTTGAAATACTTACCTCTCCCTGCTCCACTGCCGTGACGTGGTCCAGATTTCCTGGGCCCACTAATTACTTGAACCAGCCCTACCCACCACAACTTTAGCCAAATGACCCCCAATTTCAAATGCCTTCCAATTATTATAAGGTAAATTATGCTTGACAAGCTTCATTAAGAAGAATGGATGGTTTTGACATTAAAATGGGCACTCTAGGTGTTTTCCTGGCCCCCACTCACTGCCGACTATGCTGCCCCATTGACGTGCATTGGGTTTCGTGTTTCGGTCGATCCCGACTTTACGTCATAATCGGGCGATTTCACTCGACCCGACTTTTGAGATAGTCGGGTTTCGCGAAACCCGGCTCGACTCTAAAAAGGTCAAGGTCGCTCAACTCTAGTCCAGATAATTCCGGTACCGGAGAAAACGGTACCGGAGTTATCCGTGTCCATGTGCTCACGTGGCACATCAGTGTGGCACACGTGCGGCAGCCGTGAGCCGCCCGTGTGCCGCCCAAGGACCACACGGACCGTGCAGGAGATACAGCGCTACAGTAAGCGCTGTCCCCCCTTCGTGTGGTGCTGAAGGCGGCATTCATCTCTTCTCCCCGCAGGAGAGAAGAGATGAAAAATTAAGTTTTTGTTTTTTTTCCTAAAAATAAAGTTTGGGGGTCACCTCCCGCATCCCATCCCCGTGCGCCCACCCGCTTGCAGAGAAATACTCACCCAGCTCCCGCGATGTCTCCTCTCAGTGCCAGCAGCTTGTCCTGTGTGAGCGGTCACGTGGTACCGCTCAATACAGTGATGAATATGCGCATATTCATCACTGTAATGAGCAGTACCACATGACCGCTCACACAGGACAAGCTGCCGGCGCTGAGAGGAGACATCGCGGGAGCTGGGTGAGTATTTCTCTGCAAGCGGGCGGGCGCATGGGGGATGGGATGCGGGAGGTGACCCCCAAACTTTATTTTTAGCAAAAAAAAAACAAAAACTTGATTTTTCATCTCTTCTCTCCTGCGGGGAGAAGAGATGAATGCCGCCTTCAGCACCACATGCAGGGGGGACAGCCCTTACTTCAGCGCTGTCTCTCCTGTGGCGGTACGTGCACACGGAGGAGAGTGCACACTGTTCTCCGTGTGCTCGTGTGCGGGACGCTTTGCGGACCGTGCTGCCGGAGAAAAGCGGACATGTCTCCGTGTTTTGAACACGGACACACGGTCCGTGAAAACACGCAGGCATGTGCATAGACCCATTCATTTGAATGGGTCTACGTGTGTCAGTTTTTCCGGTACGTGAGAAAACTGTCACTACACGTACCGGAGACACTGACGTGTGAAAGAGGCCTTAGAGCAGCCTCTTTATCGACACACTGCAGTAACATACTTTTAGGCTATTTTATGTTAAAATGGTCCAAGATTGTTCTATGACAGATGCCTGCCTTGCAAGTGTTTATACACAGAAGTTCCCTTTAGTGGGCAGATCACGGTACCCAGGCTACGATTGCGGAAATGAAGAATTCTCAATTATATAAAATAAAGTATTTTATTTACCAATGCGTCTCGGTGCCGGACTGATGCTTTTTTCAAGGTAAAGATACGATTACAACTAGGAAATAAAAACAGCGAACTGGTGGAAGACTTGATAAGAAATTAAGGAAGGCAAGAAAAATGCCAAAAAGATGGAGGTGGAAAAACAAGTAAAAATGTTTAAAATAATAAAAATGTGAAGTGGGAAGAATCTATGTGAAGTGAAAAAATAGTTGAAATGAGAAAAGGGGGCTAGAATCTGACTAAGAGCAGACATGTAGGAGATCCCTGTGGTTGTCATTGCTGAACCTGGTGGCTGGCGCTCATAGCAGATGAGCATTTTTGCTACACATAGCAGGGTGTTACACAAGCGATCAGAAGATCGCAGCGTCAAGTCTCCTGAAGAGACTATTGAAGCATGTAAAAAGTAAAAAAAAATGTAAAAAAATATAAAAGTTCCAATCACCCCCTTTGCACCATTCAAAATAAAATAATTAAAGAAAAATCAAAAATACACTTACTTGGTATCTCCGCTCAGTCTATCAAAATCTAAAAAGAATTAATCCAATCGGTAAACGGCATAACAAGAAAAGAAAAAAAAAATTAAGAATTGCGTTTTTTTAGTCGCCGAAACATTGCAATAAAATGTAATAACAGGAGATCAAAAGATTGTATCTATCCCAAATTGTATCAATGAAAATGTCAAGACAGCATACAAAAAATTAGCCCTCATCCAGCCCCAGATCCCGAAACATGGAGACACTACGGGTCTTGGGAAAATGGCGCCATTTTTTTTTATTGACAAGCTTTGAAGTTTTTTTACTACTTAAATAAAAAAGAACCATTACATGTTTGGTATCCACAAACTCTTAATGAACAGAGGAATCATAATGGCATGTCAGTTTTGGGATTTAGTGAATACGGTAAAAAAAAATTGTGGAATTGCACTTTTTTACAATTTCATCACACTTGGAATTTTTTTCACGTTTTTCAGTACACTATATGGTAAAATCAATGTTGTAATTCAATTTAAAAGTACAACTCGTCCTGCACAAAAAAGCCCTCACTATTGACAGAAAAATTTAAAAAAGTTATGGCTCTTGCAAAAATGGAAAAAACCAAGGTGGTAAATGGGTTAAAAGTCTTATAAAGTAACAAGGCACTTACACGTGTTACACATGTTCCCTTACATTTAAGGGAACCTGGCAGCTGATATATTCTGCTAAGTCACTGCATTTCAAAAAAGTTGGCCAGGGACCAAGCTACGCATGTGACTAGTTGAGAAGCCTGATAACCATCATCTTCTCCCCGCCTGCTTCTCATGTGTGAAGTGTCTTTCCCTCTATAGGGAAAGCATCTCCTCCATATAGTGACGGCAGTCACCCTCTCTCCTTGCGTGATTCCTTTAACAGGCGGTCTATCACATTCAGGTGTTTGCTTAATAAAGGTCGTTCTGACCGAAACATCAAATCAACACACCAAGATGGACTATATGTGATACAATTTATATATATTTTTCATTATACCAACACAAATCAATTCAGATCCCAGACCAGGCCTGTTAAATAATATAGGCCATAGATTAGACGAGTCAACAATGCAAATTCCATACTAGACCATTGCATTATTTCACAATACTCAATTAATTCAAAACCTCAAAACTCATTTAATGCAGATTCCTGACCAGACCCCTACATCAGAATCCTAGACCAGATCCTTAAATACAGACTAGAAAGACTACACCCCGGACTTGAAATTTTCACTAATCCAGATGACAGGGTAGACATCTTAAATTATGCAGACGTGAGAACAGACATAATTTCAGGCATCAGGGTAGTTGTCTACATTAATTTAGATCCCACATAGACCACTAAATTAATTGAGAGTTTAATTAGTGCAGACCTTAAAGAACCATTCTCATCAAAGATTGTATCCTTTTAATATATTGTAATCATCATATTATACAGCACTGTGTACTTTCAATTGCTCATTTTGCCTTTCTACCCAGCTAATTCTTCTCTTTTCCCTGCTCTATGTAGAAACAAGAAGTATCTTGTCCCTGCAGAAGCCATACCTCTCTCCAACTCCTGACCTAGCTGCTCTGCCCCTCACCCCTGTTCATTGACTTTTGCAGTAACTCATGAGTCATACAGGCAAAATTGGCCACCTGTGTATACATAGAGCTTAGAAGGATTCACCTAGTCAGCTTTTTATCACGTGATGTCATAAACCTAATGGAAAACAGAAAAATTAAGTACACAGTGCTATATAATGCGATAATTGCAATATATTTAGAGAATAAATATATTAATTGGAGTGCTTCTTTAATCCAAACTAATCATTGATAACTTTCAACCCCAGATCAGACTCAAATGCTTATCTCCCTTGCTCCTGGTCTCCTCTTCAGATCCAGGAACCGCAACAGGGCACTGGACCCTAGTAGAACAGAGGGTGGTGCCAATGGCCTTAAATATGTACGTGAGCAAGGAAATGGGAGTGGGTAAGTATTACCAGCCATTATCTTATGTATTATTCCAAAAGACAGTGGCCGTTTAAAAATTTATGGTGTGTAAAATTATGGGTTCTCTGGCAGCCATGGGTTCCTACAGAGCCTCAGACTTTGCCCAAATCCACCACACAGCACATATGATATTGTAATGGAACAAAATTTAAGGCTAAACTCTGTATATGGTCATATGGTGCAAAATATCAATATAATATATAGCTTAGAATTATTGAATTTGCTAAGACCACTAACTAAATGTATTTCAGGATAATCCCTTCCGACAAAGAATAGCTGAAGTGTTCTCTGAGGATGGGGATGGAAACATGACTTTGGATGATTTTTTGGACATGTTTTCTGTGCTCAGTGAAATGGCTCCACGTGACCTTAAAGCATACTATGCATTTAAAATATACGGTAAGTTTATTTATGGATAAGGTGAGACAATTATACTATAATTTTGTGTCACCATTTATTATTTTGTTTTTTTTAATTTTTTGAGTGTAGTATCCTTTTTACTCTGTGATTTATACAAGACAGAAAGAACAAATTGGCTCCTATTTATTAGTAGTGGCATAGGATTTTTTGTTTTATTCAAAGTGCACTGTAAGTAGTCATAAAGCCATGTTTCTTTTTAGGTACACTTAAGTGAAGATTGAAAAATGTAAGGCTGTTCTCACACACATTTTTTCCTGTACATTTGAAAACAGCGTGCCAAGAATTCTCCCTTTGCCTACACTGTAGGCGCCCATAAGCTCCAATTATGCCAAGCCTATTTCAAAAGAGGGAATCTTTTGAAATTCGGATTTGCTAGCGTTGACATTGTATTAAAAAAAATAATTAAAATTAGATGTGAATTGCAAGTACTATAAAGCCACCAATTGCCCTTAAAAGATATATATAGTAATTTCAGGTCACTTCACAATCACAGACTTGGTAAACTGACTTTCCCTTCTCCTCTCTTATTCAATTGTTTATTTCCTTCAGCGATCAGACGAATGCATTTTTAAAGCACAATGGCTTGCTTATTATGAATCCTACACAGGCTATCGGTAAATGGAAGGTAGTGGTATCCAGTAACCTCTCTGTAAATGTAAAAATGGTGCATCAGTTGGCCCTTTTTGGGAATAGATTACTGTTGTGCTGGTGTTTAATACACAGGCGGTGTGCACAAAAGTTGCCCTGCCATTTTGACAAACATTGTTGTAAAAATATTTTCATTTCAGGGAATAGCAACATGTTTGTTGTTTGGACAATTAAGAAGCAGCCGATTTTTATCCAGAAATTATTGCTTTTCTAGGATCAGGATTTGCTGTTTTGAAAATGAAGAAGCAATGGCTTTTTAAGAAACCGCACAAAAATTATTTTATTTAGCAGAACACAATGGACAGGCAGGAGATATGTTTTATAACTAATACATCATATTATAATTTTCTTTGGCATTTTTGTAGCATCTTTTTGGCATTTCAATCTTTGAGCACCTTACCTTTAAGGTGTGGCAGTTTTTTGCATATATTGTTCCCACATGTACATACTTTTTCTTGATTTTTAAGAAATGCTTTTAAACTTTATACGTCAATAAAAATGTATATTTTATGGCACATAGCTTCCATTTTTTTCTTGTTTGGATGCATCTCCTGTATATCAGTTGTACCTGCTGCACTTTTTGTGCCCACCTATATACCAGCCTTACCTACTTTCACTTGCTGTGCCTACCTGTACACCATCCGCACTAGGATGCACCTATCATGCTTTCCTTTATATCAGCAGTACCTGCCTGCACTTTTCGTGCCATGACAGTCTATACCTGTTAGTGCCTGCCTGCATACCAGCCTTTCCTGTGTTCCTGCCGTGCCTTCCTGTACCAGCTGGACCTTCCCATCGAGGCCATTCCTGCGTCCAGCTCTTGGGGGTTAACTGCATGCATCCAAGGTCCATCCTGGTGTAGCACCTGGTGTCCATCTGGAGCCAAGTCTAACCCCACCACCATGGGGCTCTAATGAAGAGTCAGAAGGTCACCTAGCTACGACCCTCCAGGCTCTCCTCGGATCACAGCACAGTGGTTCCATCACTACCATTACAGTTTGACTGTATATCAGCAGTGTCAGGGGCAGCATATGTACAATAGAGACAGCAAAGGAGATGTAAGGCTGAGTAGGACCAGCATTTGGCAACAAAAGCAGCAAAGTATAGATATAGAACAAAATGGACAGACAGGAGATGTGCAGTTGGTTGAGAACATAAAACCTGGTGGCAGCAGAACAGTATATAACACAATAGACAAGCAGGTTGATTCTATGGCCTATCCAATCACAAAGCACAGTGGAACTACACCAGCAGATGACATGGCTCCCCAAACCATCATTGATTGTGGATACTTCACACTAGACCTTGGAAATCAACGTCCCAGAGTCTGGAGGAAGAGTGGAGCGACAGACAACCCAGGTTGCTTGAGGTCTAGTGTGAAGTTTCCACAATTAGTGATGATTTGGGGAATCATGTCATCTGCTGGTGTAGGTCCACTGTGTTTTATCAAGACCAAATTCAGCGTAACTGTCTACAAGGAAATTTTAGAGCATTTCATGCTTCCCTCTGCCGACAAGCTTTTTGGAGATGGAAATATCATTCTCCAGCAGGATTTGGCACCTGTCCACGCTGCAGAAAGTACCAATACCTGGTTTAAAAACAACAGTATCACTGTTCTTGATTGGCCAGCAAACTCGCCTGACCTTCACCCCATAGAGAATCTATGGGGTATTGTCAAGAGGAAGATGAGAGACACCAGACCCAACAATACAGATGAGCTGAAGGCTGCTATCAAAGCAACCTGGGCTTTTTTCAAGCTGGTGTTATAAAGTATTCTAATTTACTGAGCTAATGATTTTTGGGTTTTCATTGGCTGTAAGCCATAATCATCAACATTAGCAGAAATAAACACTTGAAATAGATCATTCTGTTTGTAATTACTCTATATAATGAGTTTCACTTTTTGTATTGAAGAACTGAAATAAATTAACTTTTTGATGATATTCTAATTTTCTGAGATGCACCTGTATGTGACCAAAATCACAAATAAGAAATCTTTAGACAATCAGTTGATGGCAATGATCTAATCTAAATAAATAATCGTCACATATGATTCATTAGCCAAGCAGCTGATAGTGAGCACCAATCAGAATGCATTGGTTTATGAGTATAGTAATATTCTTTGGAGAATTCTAAATACAAATTGCACTTCAAATAGCCATAGATGTTAAATACCCCAAACAATATCAAAAAAGTCTGTTAGAATCTCAATAATCCAGAGGACAATGCTAAAAACAAACCTAAAAATAGAAGCTAATAAACTATGTAAATGATGTCTAAGTAATACTTATCTTTTCAATGTTTTATTTATTACATGGTTCAAAAAACAATACATAAATTGAAGTCTGTACAACCAATTATATTAACATTATGCATGAAATCATTGCATAATGTCCTTCCAACACAGATTAATACATGTCTGAAGGGTTGTTGATTATGTAAGTCTTTGTGTAACATGCCGAGGAACCTTCCATTTTAATTTTTGATAAATTCAATAATATAAAATCAGAATTATATTAACTGGTGTTGGTAAGGAAAAAGAGGGAACAAAGGGTAAGTCACCATTCTTACGTTTGATATAAGAAAGATTCTTGATACACCAATTTAGGACAGGCGTTGTCCAGACTATTGTAAGTTCGGTCAGGTTGTAGGTTATTGCCTCTATCAACATGTGCAAGAGGTTGTGAGGGAGACGAACTGATGTGAAATTCTGTATTTCTACCATGGTTGCCAGGTCTTTTGAAAATAAGTTGTGATGGGTTAGGGCAGCCAATTCTTCAGTATGATGGCCTATTTTGCCTGACTGAGGAGTTCAGCAAAATTTGTTCTGAAGTCAGAGTTATACAAGAATGAAGTGATTCTAAAAGAATTTGTGAGAGCTCTTTCCAGAAGCCTTAAATAATTGGCCAGGACCACCATATGTGTAAATAGGATCCTTTATCCCCATGGCAGCACCAACACTGATCGGAGGTAGATGGGAACCATCTGTGTTTGCAGAGGGGTTGCGTACCAATGTGTAACTATTTTATACAAGTTCTCTTGAACGCTAACAGAATGTGAGGGACCATAAGAAAGGTTACATATAAGTTTAACGACAAAAAGAAAGAATTGTTTCACTCACCATGCTGAAATAAGTTTATTTTACCTGTACGGTACAGACGTTTGAGCAGGATAAGCAGACTAACGAGGCATGCGGGGACTGCAGGGGTTTACGGTAGCCATTTTGAGTGTAATCGCTTCAACGGGCCCAGGTGAATGAGTAAGGAAGGGAATACTACTTTTGAGGCACAGTGCAAAGCCCATAAGGGAAGAGGCGCCATATTGGAGTTTATATTTTGCTGAAATGGTTTGAGGGTCACATTAGCAAAGCCCCTAAGGTGACAAAACAGCAGAAACCCCCTATATGTGCACTCATTTTACAAACTACACTCCCCAATGAATTTATCTAGTGGTGCAGTGATCATATTGACACCACATGTACCTCACAGAATTTTATACCACTGAGTGGTGAAGAAAGAATAAATTACATTTTTACCACTAAAATGTTGTTTTAGCCTCAAGTTTTTAATTTTCTAAGGGCAATTGGACATTTTTTCCTGAGTGCGCCAATACCCTACGTGTAATCGGAAAATATTTTTCAGGCACAGTGCAAAGCTCCAAAGGAGCGCCAGATTTTCCTGTTATGGTTTGCAGGTGCCATGACCCACTGGGAGAGCCCATGAGATGTCAGAACAGGAGATCTCTCCATAAGTGACCCCATTTTACAAACTACACCTCTAAATTAATTCATCTAGGGGTGCAGTGATCAGATTGACACCACGGGTGCGTCACAGAATTTTATACCATTGGGCAGTGAAGAAAAAATAACTGCATTTTTACCACCCAAATTTTGTTTTAGCCCCAGATTTTACATTTTCACACAACAAGGGGGTAAATATGACACAAAAATGTGTCCCACAATTTCTACTGAACGTGGCAATACCCCATGTGTGCCAGTACAGTACTACTTAGCCATACAGAGAGACTAGGTAGGAACATAGCGCTATTTGCCTCCTGAAGCGCAGATTTTCCTAGAACAGTTTAACGGCTCCTTATACAGAGCCCCTAATTGCTAGAAGAGCAGAATCCCCCTTCAAGTGACCCTATTTTGGAAACTATACCCTTTGGGAATTTATCTACAGGTGTAGTGATGATTTTGACTCCATTAGTATTTTCAAGAAAATTGCAAACTGCCATTGTAGTGACTAGCATGCTGTAGTGACCAATATGTTGTAGTCACTAGTACATTATGCCCAGCCCGTGCTTCTGAAGACATGCACCTGTAAGTTAGGCAGGCTCTCACATCTTTAGAAATGCCAAACATGTGGGCACTATATGCAGTTTAGGTACACTATGAGGCTCAGAAGGGAGGGGGCATTTGGATTTCAGAGCGGAGAATTTGCTGAATTTCTTTTGGCGGGTGAGGAGCCATTTCGCATATCCAGAGCATTTGCACTACCAGTCACATGGACACCTCCTATATTTCCATTAACAGATTACAGGCCTGAGTGGGGACTTTCTTTTTTTTGTGGATTGAGTTGAAGCTTTTATTGGGAATATTTTACATAACGTTTGGGATCACATTTATCCGGCGCGCTACACTGAGCACTTACTTTGGGGTTTACTTGTAAATCTCTGAGTGACTTGATTCAAATGAAACCTCTGAGGGATCTATTCACTATAATGAGGCAGCAGAGTTACTCTGGACTCTGTCTGGCCTCTGTTCAGCAGTGTCCTTCTTTTCAGAAGTGCACAAAACTGTGGCGGATGGAATTTTTATGCAATCCTAAAAAGACGGACCCCGCCAGGCACAGGTCAGATGGCGTCCACAGTGCCTCCATCTGCCTCATTATAGGGAATCTTCCTCAAGAGATTTGGTCTGAATCACATATTTCAGAGATTTACAAGGAAACCTTGGTGCAAGCGCTTAGCGCAAAGCGCAGGATAAATGTGCGCCAATCATTACTGCGATCTTTGGGAGGCAGAATAAAAAAATCAACAGCATGTGAAGAATTGGTTTTATTTATTTTTTACGCCATTCCTCGTGCGGTATAAGGGTATGTTTCCACGGTCAGTAAACACTGTGTGTTTGACACTGCGTGCAGCCGCAGCGTCAAACCCGCAGCATCTAGATGTTACAAGAAATCCCATCTCCACTATGCGTTAAAAAACGCCTGCGGCTTCCTGCGTAAACGGACATGTGGCGCGTCTTTCCAGACCGCAGCATGTCTATTTATGAAACAACAGAAAAACTGGAGTAATGGTCCAAGAAATATCACAAATTATTAAAACAAAAATACATATGTCAAAGCAATGACTATAAAATCCACTGCACAAGTAAAGACTAGGTTACTAAAGAGGGCATAGTAAGAACAAAAACACTAGCACCAGATAGCCCCCTAAAGAAGCCTACGTGAAAGGCGCGTAGGGGCTTCACCGGCTCATCTGAGTGGTACCAATATGGGCAAGATCATAGATTAGGTTTTTGTATTTTTCTTGGCAGCGCATGGATGTGAATAGGGGTAGTGCGGTTTCCATTTAATACTCTGGGATACTTATGCCTTTTTAATCGATTTTGATTTACCGTAATTATATTTACACCCCCTAGTAACATTATGCGGTAATCTTTGGGACTGCTGGATATATTGGCACTTTATTATTGGTAACTTATTTAGCAATATATGAATGTACTCTCTAGTGTATGCTTCCCATATTTACTCTATATTAAATTGATGTGCTGGTGTTTTTGTTCGTACTATGCCCTCTTTTGTCACCTAGTCTTTACTTGTGCTGTTGATTTTATAGTCATTGCTTTGACCTATGTATTTTTGTATTAATAAATTGTGATATTTCTTGGACCATTACTCCAGTTTTTCTGCTGTTTCATTGTAATCATGGAGTGTCCTGAGTCTATTGGGCTAATCTAGACATTATGTCTTAGTAGTGTTCCCAATTATATGGCTGAGTTATCATGTTTTCTGCTCTAGTATTATTTTTCCAGCATGTCTATTTATACATTTCCCATAGACTATCAGTAGATGCGGTAAAACCGCATTATTTTTATAGTCACATGTGTAGTAAGGGCAGAAACGCTGCTTACTACACATGTGAACTAATTTAAATAATGTCTTACTTTGTTTTAGCCGGAAGTTCGCGTACACTGCAGTTCTTGCGATGAGATCAGCTGACTGCGAGAACTGCTGTGCACGTGATCGCTGGGGTTATCTCCGGTCACTAGCAAAGTTCTCACAGTCAGCTGATCAGCTGATCGTGAAAACTGCAGTACAGGCGACTGCGGGAGACCAAGTTATCTCCGGTGGTCATCTACAAGCTTTGCTGTGTCTGGATGTCAGGCTGGATGGTGGCATAATGCCACCATTCAGCCAAAGGCATCCAGATATAGCAAAGCTGGACTCGTCGTGGGACACTCGGTTATTGGACTATGTCGGACAGGGAGTATTTGTGTTGGTTTATTTTTTATTTTTATTTTTTTTTGCAGGAGATCGAGGGTGTTGGGGATTAGGCGATGCAGTAAGTATGGTTAATTAAGATTATTAAAGGACTTTATTATTGCTGTGTCTTTATTGACCAAATAACTATAGGATTAGTAATGGATAAGTGTCTTATAGATACCTCTCCATTACTAATCCGTGGGCTTCATGTCACCAGACAATACAAAGGTGACATCAACCCCACAAATATTACCCCACTTGCCACTGCTGGGTAAGTGGGAAGAGCTGGGTAAAGTGCCACAATTGGTGCATCTTTGGATGCTCCATTTGTGGGGCAGCTGTGGGCTGCTAATTGTAGGCTGGTGAGGGTCAAAATCCATGGGCCTCGCCAGCCTGAGAATACGAGTCCGCAGCTGTCTGCTTTTTCCTTGGCTGGTTAAGAAAAATAGGGGGACCCCACGCCGTGTGTTTTGGAGAGGATCCAACTATTTTTGCTAACCATCCAAGGTAAGCAGACTGCTGCAGCCTGGTATTATCAGGCTGGTAAGGTTCATGGATATTGGATCCTTACCAGCCTGAAATACCAGTCCCAGTAGTCTGCTCTACTCTGCTCGGTTAACACATATAGGGGGACCCCAGGCTATTTTTAAAAAAAATTATTTATTTATTAAAAAGGAGGGGACCTCTCTCTGTGCTTTCCTCCACATTTTGTGTCATGTAAGTCCTGCTGTGTCACAAGATTCACCATTATGTAAATTAGTTCACATGCGTAGTAAGCTGTGTTCCCGCACTTAATACGCATGTGACTAGGAAGATAATGTGGTTTTACTGCGTCTAACGAAAGTGTATGGGTAATTTACGCAGCGGATATAGAGCGTCTCCACTACATAAATTGACATGCTGGAAAGACGCGCCACATGTCCGTATTTGCGGGTGAGATGCTGGCATCGGTGCACGCATAGTGGGCATGGTATTTATTGAAATCCCATCCACTATGCTGTAACATCTGGCCGCTGCGCTCAGTTTTATTCTTCGGGTCAGTACGATTACACAATAAAAACTATTTTATAGAAAAAATAATTATTTTTGCATTGCTTTATTGTGAGAGTTATAACTTTTTTATTTTTCTGCTGATGGAGGTGTATGGCAGCTTGTTTTTTGCGGGACAAGATGACATTTTCAGCATTACCATGGTTATTTATATACGTCTTTTTGGTTGCGTTTTATTCCACTTTTTGTTTGGCGGTATGATGATAAAGCATTGTTTTTTGCCTAGTTTTTTATTTATTTCTTATGCTGTTCACTAAAGGGGTTAACTAGTGGGACACTGTTATAGGTGGGGTCGTTGCGGACGTGGCGTACCAAATATAGGTACATAAAGGTATGTTTATATTTTTTTTTCATACCAAATGTATTTATAGATACAATATCTTTTATTTTTTTAGGATTATTTTGGATTTCTTTAATATATTTTTACAATTCTTTAAAAAAAATTTTTACTTTTTTACTTTGTTCCACTATGGGACTATCATTTTTTGCAGACAGATCGCTTTTACAGCAAGGGGATACAGCAGTAGCATCCCCATGCTGTATAAACTGTCAGCTCTGCACGGACAAAGAAAGTTGTTGATTTTGCACTGCGCGTAATCAGCTTTGTTTCCTAGCTCTGGTGACCCATATGTCATCATGAGGACAACGGGTCACCATGGCAACGATCGGGATCCCGTGTCATGCTGCTTGGTCTCCAATCCAAAGGCAGAGGGGCTGTATGCCTTCTGCTAGCTCCCGGAATGCTGCGATTGCGTTTGGAGCACCCCGTCAGGGCAGTGGGGTACTCGGTACCGGGTCCAGTCGGCTCAAAGGGGGGATGTCACGGTGGCTTACCCGGTCCGTGGCCCTGGGACGTCCGTATAAAAGGGAAAGGTCTTTAAAGGGATAAGGTTTATGTTCGCGACGCCACCTGTGGTATTCGGTCAGGGTGACCGACGCTGCTTTAAGGGGACCGCTGGGGTGATGTTATGGCAGCTAGATGGTATAACTTTCCACAGGTGAAGTGTATCCCCAGGGATTCCCGCTGTATAGATAGTGAATGTTGAGTGGTGCAGAGAAGAACGAGGACACAGGGTTGCAGTCTCTTTACCTTTACTGAAGACTTCAGCATCCACAGTCCAGAGCACCAGACCACAGGGCAGGCAGAGTCAGGCCAGTTTGGAGGCAAGTCTAGAGTTCCATTGTCCAGGTGGAGAATAAAAGCCTTTCCTCTAGCGCCGTGGTGGTGTAGTCCCTTACTGCTAAGCTTCTCATAAGGTCCTCACAGATGTTATCTCTCTCTGTCCCCCGGATTGGATAGGACATACCCGTATGACTGGTGACTTGAGGCGGTTTATAGGGACTCAAGCACGCACCAGCCTCTAAGGTTGTCACTGTGCCTCCTGGGTGTTAGGTCGGACAGGTAACGAACAGTTCAGCTGTCCTGCCGGTCTCTGATGTAAGTCATAGAGGTCCTTACAACCTCGGTGTTCTGGCTACCGGTGTCTGCGCCTCAGAAGGAGGCAACCTGCTCGGGGCTGGTCCCCTTCTGATACCCTCTCCTGTGCTTCCTCTCCTGCATGCTCGCTGCAAACAATTCAGCCTTCAAAAGTCTCTTCCTGGGAGCTGCAGCATTGTGGGCATGCACAGCTCCGTGAACCCTCTCCTCTGTCCTCTGACAGGAATTCTCTCCTGCCAGGAACAGCTTCCCTGAAGGACTGACTAACTTTCCCTACAGACTACCAGTTATATATATATGGGGAGTCACCTAGTAAATAGGATCAGAAGCTCCCCCTGGTGGAGTGTGGAGTGTGAAGTGTTGCATGTTTGTGGAACCTGGATGCAGTTATCCTTCCTTGCCTCCAAATGTAGCATCACTCTCCCTGGGAGGAAAGCAATACCACTGTGATGACCAGGACACTGGGGCACCACACGTTCATTCACAGCATTTCGAGAGTTAAAGTGCTGAGAGCGGTGCGTGACTGCTCCTCGCACATATTGCTGAGTGTCAGCTGTCAGGATCAGCTGACACCTGGCGGCGATCTCACGCGCACCACCCATGTGCACGGGCGATCAAAATGACGGAATAATCCGTTCTTGGTCAAATAGGCCCAGGGCACATGGACAGATTGACACTGTCTGTAGGTTACTCAGCACAATCCTGCTAACAGGTTCCCTTTAAGCCTTTCGCTCCGAAGCTTGTTTTCACCTTCCTGACCAGGCCCATTTTTACAATTCTGACCACTTTCAGCTTATGAAGTCATAACTCGAGAATGTTCCAATGGATCTCACTGATTCTGAGAATATATTCTCATGACGTATTGTAGTTCATGGTAGTGGTAAAATCTCTTTGATATGACTTGCGTTTATTTGTGAAAAAAATGGAAATTTGGCGAAAATTTTCAACATTTTGCAATTTTCAAACTTTTAATCTTTATACCCTTGAATCAGAAGGTCATATCACACAAAATAGTTAATAAATAACATTTCCCACATGTCCACTTTACATCAGCAGAATTTTTGAAACATAATTTTTTTTTGTTAGGAAGTTATTAGGGTTAAAAGTTGACCAGCGATATCTCATTTTTACAACAAAATTTGCAAAACCAATTTTTAAGGGACCACCTCACATTTGTAGTGAATTTGAGGGGGCCCATATGACAGAAAATAACCAAGAGTGGCACAATTCTAAAAACTGCACCTTCATGGAACTCAAAACCACATTTAAGAAGGTGTTTAACCCTTCAGATGCTTCACAGGAATTTTTGAAATATGGAAGGAAGAAATAAACATTTACTTACACCTAATTTTTCTTACTTTCGCAATGGTAACAGGAGAAAATGAACCATACAATTTGTTGTACAATTTCTCCTGAGCATGCTGATACCCCATATGTGGGGGAAATCTACTGTTTGGGCACATGGCAGAGCTTAGAAGAGAAGGAGCGCCATTTCACTTTTTGAATGTAAAATTTGCTGGCATAATTAGCGGACGCCATGTCATGTTTGGAAAGCCCCTGATGTGCATAAAAAGTTTAAAACCCCAACAAGTGATACCATTTTGGAAACTAGACCCTTAAGAGAACTTATCTAGATATGTATTGAGCAAGTTGAACCCCCAGGTGCTTCACAGAAGTTTATAACGTTAAGCCGTGAAAATAAAAAATATCACATTTTTCCCAGATAAATCTTTTTAGCGCCAAATTCTGCATTTTCATAAGGGTAACAAAAGAAATTGCTCCATACAATTTGTTGTGCAATTTCTCCTGAGCATGCCGATACCCCATATGTGGAGGAAAACAATAGTTTCGGTGCACGGCAGGGCTTTGGAGGAAAGGAGCGCCATTTGACTTTTTGAATGCAAAATATGCTGGAATAATTAGTGGTTGCCATGCTGCATTTGGAGAGCCCCTGATGTGCCTGAATAGTGGAAACCCCCAACAAGTGATACCATTTTAGAAACTAGACCCCTTAGGAACTTATGCAGATGTGTATTGAGCACATTTTTCCCACAAAAATCTTTTTTAGCTACAAATGTTGTATTGTCACAAGGGCAAAAGGAGAAAATTGACCCCAAAGTTTGTGGTGCAATTTCTCCTGAGCTCACCAATTCCCCGAAAACTACTTTTGAGGCACAGTGCAAAGCTCAGAAGGGAAGTAGCCTCATATTACAGTGCAGATTTTGCTGCATTTGTGTCACGATCCATTTTTGGATTTGTGGCAGCTCTGGTTCCACTCAGTTTAAAACTTTTTTCCTTTTGGATCATTGGGGGTTAATGTCAGCTTTTTCCCTGCTGGCAAGCTGATGTTACTGCCGTGCTGCTGAGTCAGACTGTTGGTGATAGAGCAATCTTCAGTGACCAAGCCTGAGTGAGGAGCTCTCTGGGTGCAGTTGTGCTTCTGCTGGGTTCATTATCCTGGTGCCTTTATTCTACTGTGCGGTGCTTTGCAGCAGAGAAAGCTAAGTGTTTATTTCCTCGTCCGTTTCGTGTTTGTCACTATCCCCATGTGGTAATATCTGCAGTGGTGTGGCTAGTGCCGGTAACTGGCCAGTGCACTAGCCAGGGCAGAGTTAGGTGACAGTTAGGGACGAGGCATACTGACAGCGGCGGGGGGATGGACCCGCATTGGGCATTAGGGGAGTGCAGGGTCAGGCTCAGATTTGAGCTCAGGTGATGTCCATTCTCCATTCCTCATGGGTAGGGCCATCCTCTCACCTTTTCCATCCCATTGTTTGTAAGTTGTGCCGTCCATTGACCGACTACCCGTTGTGTCGAGTCACACCGTGACACTATCACCAACCATCACATTTCTTTCGGTGAGCCATGGCTCAAATGCATGCCTTTGCCCAACTGATCCAGACCCTCACTGAGGAGTTTAAGGAGCTGCGGGGTCAGGTGATGCAGCAGCTTCAGCAGTTAATGGGGATCTGGGCCTCGGCTCAGTTGAAGGCTCAGCCGGAACCCAAAATATTTTTCCCTGACCGTTTCTCTGGAGAGAGCCTGCAAGCTGTTTTTCAGGCATCACCCTCGTTATTCAGGAAGTGAGGACCAGCGTGTGGGGATTATATTCTCCTTTCTCAATGCTGATCCCCAATACTGGGCTTTCTCCCTGCCGACCAGTTCACCATCTTTACGGTCGGTGGATCAGTTTTTTGCGGCATTGGCGCTGGTGTATGGGGATTCTGATGGCATCTCTCTGGCTGAGTCTCGACTCTGTAAAATCAAGCAGCGGAGCCAACCGGCTAAGGAGTACTGCTCAGAGTTTAGGAGGTGGGCCACTGACATGCAGTGGAATGACCTTGCCCTTAGGAGCCATTTTTGTCAGGGTCTTTTACTTAGGCTACAGGATACTCTGGTGCAGTACACTGCTCCCAGGTTGTTGGAAGCTGCCATGTCCCTTGCTATCCGGGTAGATAGATGCTTCGGGGAGAGACATACACCAAATCTGCCCCCTGTTGTCCTTTCTAGGGAGGAGGACACAGCGGTGCAGATGGATAAACCTATGCAGGTGGGAGGAGTGTCATCTCAAACAGGGTTGCCTGTGGTTCGCCATGGTATGTGGGCATGTTTTTACTGTGGGTAGACTGGTCATTTTATCAATGTCTGCCCAGCTCATGCCAAAGTACTATCACCATCTCAAAAGCCGCATCGCCCTGCTCGTGTGGAGGGAGGCGACCAGGGTGTGTATATTTCCTCCATCTTCTCATCTCAGTGTACCATACCTGCTTAAGTGGTTGTTGGTGGAGTAACTGAGACTGTACTGCTGCTTGTGGAAAGAGGAGCGAGAGTCAATTAGGTGGATGCCCACTTTGTTCAAATCCATGGTCTGAGGAGTAGGAAGCTAGCGAGACCCCTATGCGTTCGGGTCATTGACTTAACCCCTTAGTGACAGAGCCAATTTGGTACTTAATGACCAAGCCAATTTTTGCAATTCTGACCACTGTCACTTTATGAGGTTATAACTCTGGAACGCTTCAACGGATCCCGCTGATTCTGAGACTTTTTTTTCGTGACATATTGTACTTCATGTTAGTGGTAACATTTCTTCGATATTACTTGCGATTATTTATGAAAAAAACGGAAATATGGCGAAAATTTTTAAAATTTTGCAATTTTCAAACTTTGTATTTTTATGCCCTTAAATCACAGAGATATGTCACAAAAAAATAGTTAATAAATAACATTTCCCACATGTCTACTTTACATCAGCACAATTTTGGAAACAAAATTTTTTTTTGTTAGGGAGTTATAAGGGTTAAAAGTTGACCAGCAATTTCTCATCTTTACACCTTTTTTTTTTAGGGACCACTTCACATTTGAAGTCATTTTGAGGGGTCTATATGATAGAAAATAACCAAGTGTGACACCATTCTAAAAACGACACCCCTCAAGGTTCTCAAAACCACATTCAAGAAGTTTATTAACCCTTTACGTGCTTCACAGGAACTGAAACAATGTGGAAGGAAAAAAATGAACATTTAACTTTTTTTTTGCAAACATTTTAATTCAGAACCATTTTTTTTATTTTCACAAGTGTAAAAACAGAAATGTAACCATAAATTTTGTTATGCAATTTCTCCTGAATACGCCAATAACCCATATGTGGGGGTAAACCACTGTTTGGGCGCACCGCAGAACTTGGAAGTGAAGGAGCGCCGTTTGACTTTTTCAATGCAGAATTGGCTGGAATTGAGATCGGACGCCATGTCACGTTTAGAGAGCCCCTGATGTGCCTAAACAGTGGAAACCCCCCACAAGTGACACCATTTTGTAAACTAGACCCCTTAAGGAACTTATCTAGATGTGTGGTGAGCACTTTGAACCCCCAAGAGCTTCACAGAAGTTTATAACGTAGAGCCGTGAAAATAAAAAATCGCATTTGTTTACACAAAAATGATTTTTCGCCCACAAATTCTTATTTTCACAAGGGTAACAGGAGAAATTAGACCACAAAAGTTGTTGTGCGATTTCTCCTGAATACCTTGATACCCCATATTTGGGGGTAAACCACTGTTCGGGCGCACCGCAGAGCTTGGAAGTGAAGGAGCGCCGTTTTACTTTTTCAATGTAGAATTGGCAGGAATTGAGATTGGACGCCATGTCGCGTTTGGAGATCCCCTGATGTGCCTAAACAGTGTAAACCCCCACAAGTGACCCCATTTTGGAAACTAGACCCCCCATGGAACTTATCTAGATGTGTGGTGAGAACTTTGAATGCCCAAGTGGTTCACAAAAGTTTAGAATGCAGAGTCGTGAAAATAAAAAAATATTTTTTTTTCCACAAAAAAGATTTTGTAACCCCCAAGTTTTTATTTTCACAAGGGTAACAGGAGAAATTGGACCCCAAAAGTTGTTGTCCAATTTATCCTGAGTATGCTGATGCCCCATATGTGGGGGTAAACCACTGTTTGGGCGCACGACAGAGCTCGGAAGGGAAGGAGCGCCGTTTTGGAATGCAGACTTAGATAGAATGGTCTGTGGGCGTTGTGTTGCGTTTGCAGAGCCCCTGATGTACCTAAACAGTAGTAACCCCCCACAAGTGACCCCATTTTGGAAACTAGACCCCCCAAGGAACTTATCTAGATGTGTGGTGAGAACTTTGAATGCCCAAGAGCTTCACAGAAGATTAGAATGCAGAGTCGTGAAAATAAAAAAATATTTTTTTTCCACAAAAAAAGATTTTTTAGCCCCCAAGTTTTTATTTTCACAAGGGTAACAGGAGAAATTGGACCCCAAAAGTTGTTGTCCAATTTATCCCGAGTACGCTGATGCCCCATATGTGGGGGTAACCCACTGTTTGGGCGCACGGCAGAGCTCAGAAGGGAGGGAGCACCATTTGACTTTTTGAGCGCAAAATTGGCTGTCGTGTTTGGAGACCCCCTGATGTAACTAAACAGTGGAAACCCCCTAATTCTAGCTCCAACCCTAACACCAACACACCCCTCACCCTAATCCCAACCCAATCCATAATCCTAATCACTAACCCTAACGATAATCACAACCCTTACGCCAAAACAACCCTAATGTCAACCCTAACCATAACCCTAATCAAAACCCTAAATCCAACACAACCCTAATCCTAATCTCAACCCTAACCTCAAACCTAACCCTAATCCCAATACACCCCTAATCACAACCCTAACCTTAACCCTAATTCCAAACCTAACCCTAATCCCAAGCGTAACCCTAATGCCAACCCTAACCCTAATACCAACTCTAATCCAAACCCTAACCCTAATCCCAAATCTAACCCTAACTTTAGCCCCAACCCTAGCCCTAACTTTAGCCCCAACCCTAACCCTAAAGCTACTTACACACTTGCGTTGTTTGGCATCCGTCGCAATCCGTCGTTTTGGACAAAAAACGGATCTCCAAATGTGCCCGCAGGATGCGTTTTTTGCCCATAGACTTGTATTGCCGACGGATCGTGACGGATGGCCACACGTCGCGTCCGTCGTGCACTGGATCAGTTGTGTTTTGGCGGACCGTCGGCACAAAAAACGTTCAATGTAACTTTTTTTGTATGTCGCGTCCGCTATTTCTGACTGCACATGCGTGGCCGTAACTCCGCCCCCTCCTCCCCAGGACATAGATTGGGCAGCGGATGCGTTGAAAAACTACATCCGCTGCCCACGTTGTGCACAATTTTCACAACATGCGTTGGTATGTCGGGCCGACGCATTGCGACGGCCCCGTACCGACGTAAGTGTGAAAGAACCCTAACCCTGAATTTAGCCCCAACCCTAACCCTAGCCCTAACCCTAGCCCTAACCCTAGCCTTAGCCCTAACCCTAGCCCTAACCCTAGCCCTAACCCTAGCCCTAACCCTAACCCTAGCCCTAACCCTAACCCTAACCCTAGCCCTAACCCTAACCCTAGCCCTAACCCTAACCCTAGCCCTAACCCTAGCCCTAACCCTAACCCTAACCCTAGCCCTAACCCTAGCCCTAACCCTAGCCCTAACCATAACCCTAATTTTAGCCCCAACTGCTGTTCTCCTGCCGGCCGGCAGATGGAGACAGATGGCGGGCGCACTGCGCATGCGCCCGCCATTTTCTTTTGCCGGCGGCCAGGAGGAGCAGCAGGAGGACCCAGGGACACAGGTGAGTATGGCAGGGTCCCCGAATCCCCCTATTTCTCTGTCCTCTGATGTGCGATCACATCAGAGAACAGAGAATTACACTTTGACTTTTTTTTTTTTGCGGTCGCCGGTAAACAGTTAATTACCGGCGATCGCAAAACAGGGGTCGGTAAAACCGACCCCGATCATGCTCTTTGGGGTCTCGGCTCCCCTCGGCAGCTGAGACCCCAAAGATTCTCATGGGGCCAGCCGGCGGGTGCACTGCGCATGCGCCCGCCATTTTGAAGATGTCGGCGCCCACCGGGAGCCACGAGGAGCAGCGGGGGAGATAGGTGAGTATCGGGGGGCTATCTGGGACCCCCTTTCTCTGTCCTCTGATGTGCGATCACATCGGAGGACAGAGAAATTAAAAAGAGATTGCGGTTTTTTGTTTTTTTTTTGCGATCGCCGGTAAACGGTTAATTACCGGCGATCTCAAATGCGGGGTCGGTACAAAACCCCCCGAATCATGTTCTCTGGGGTCTCGGCTACCCCCGGCAGCCGAGACCCCGGAGAAAATCCGACTCTGGGGGGCGCTATTCACTTTTTCCACAGCGCCGTTAATTAACGGCGCTGTGGTTTAAGTACCCTTAGCGGCCGCCGTTAAAAGGCGTATCGGCGGTCGCTAAGGGCTTAATCAGCCAGGGGAGGATAACCCAAGTAGTAGATGCTAGCACTAATCGTGGGCATTGCTGTGGGGTGTCAGCTGTCATATACAGCTGACACTCGCACCCAATCGCCGCGGCACTCAGTGTGAGACCGCACGATCAGTGCACCATAGTGCATGTGTGAATGTACCTCCCACAGAGCAGTATATGTATGGTGCATGTCGATAAGGGGCTAATGGCTCCAACATACAGATGGCCCTCTCACTGTAATCTCCACACTGTATGATGGCCCACTAGATAGCCTCCATATAATATAATGCACCAGAGTCCTCAGTATAGTATAACGCACTCCCCATAGGCCTCCATATAGTATAATGAACTCCTCATAGATCTCTATAGTATAATGCACTCCTCACAGGCAGACTCTATATTGTATAATGGACTCCCTATAGGAAGACTCTCTATTGTATAATGCATCCCCATTGGCAGACTCCATATTGTATAATGCACCCCCCATAGGCAGACTCTATATTGTATAATGCACCCCCAAAGGCAGACTCTATATTGCATAATGCACCCCCCATAGGCAGCCTCTATATTGCATAATGCACACCCATAGGCAGACTCTATATTGTATAATGTACCCCCCATAGGCAGACTATACTATAATGCATTCCCCATAGGCAGACTCTATATAGCATAATGGACTCCCCTATACGCAGACTCTATAGCATAATGCACCCCACAGACAGACTTTGCACAGTATAATGTACCCCCATTGGCACTCTATAGTATAATGCACCTGCCATAGGCAGACTCTATAGTATAATGCACTCTCCATAGGCAGACTCTATAGCATAATGCACTGCCCATAGACAGACTCTATAGTATAATGCACTGCCCATAGGCAGACTCTGTATATAAATAAATAATCTTTATTTTTATATAGCGCTAACATATTCCGCAGCGCTTTACAGTTTTCACTGTATAGTATAATGCAGCCCCATAGGCAGACTCCATATAGTATAATGCACCCCCCATAGGCAGACTCTATTGTATAGTCCACTCCACATAGGCAGACTCTATAGTAAAATGCACTGCCCATAGGCAGACTCTATTGTATGATGCACCTCCCATAGGCAGACTCTATAGTATAATGCACCCCCCCAGGCAGAATCTATAGTATAATGCACTCCCCATAGGCAGACTCTATAGTATCATGCACTGCCCATAGACAGACTCTATAGTATAATGCACCCCCATAGGCAGGGTCTATAGTATACTGCACTCCACATAGGCAGACTCTATAGTAAAATGCACTGCCTATTTGGCAGACTCTATAGTATAATGCACCCCCATAGACAGACTCTATAGTAAAATGCACTCCCCATAGGCAGACTCTATAGTATAATGAACTGCCCATAGGCAGATTCTATAGTATAATGACCCCCCATAGGCAAACTATAGTATAATGCACTCCCCCTAGGCAGACTCTGTATACTATAATGCACCCCCATAGGCAGACTATAGTATAATGCATCCCCCATATGCAGACTCTATAGTATACTGCACTCCACATAGGCAGATTCAATAGTAAAATGCACTGCCCATAAGCAGACTCTATAGTATAATGCACCCCCATAGGCAGACTCTATAGTATAATGCACCCCCATAGGCAGACTCTATAGTATAATGCACTCCCCATAGGCAGACTTTATAGTAAAATGCACTGCCCATAGGCAGACTCTATAGTATGATGCACCTCCCATAGGCAGACTCTATAGTATAATGCACCCCCCATAGGCAGACTCTATAGTAGACCTCGCCCTATCCTGGATCGCCTCGTACCTTTCCAACCGCACATTCAGCATTTCCCACTCCCATACTACCTCCTCATCCCACCCTCTCTCTGTTGGAGTCCCCCAAGGCTCTGTTCTAGGACCCCTACTCTTCTCAATCTATACACTTGGCTTGGGACAACTCATAAAGTCCCATGGATTCCAGTACCACCTCTATGCTGACGACACTCAGATCTACCTCTCTGGCCCAGACGTCACCGCTCTGCTGTCCAGAATCCCAGAGTGCCTATCAGCCATATCCTCCTTCTTCTCCTCTCGCTTCCTCAAACTCAATGTGGACAAATCTGAACTCATCATCTTTCCTTCATCCCACAAATCTTCCTTACTTGACCTATCTATCGCAGTCAATGACATCATGCTTTCCCCTGTACCCGAAGTCCGCTGCCTCGGAGTAACCTTCGACTCTGCCCTGTCCTTCAAACCACACGTCCAAGCTCTTTCCACCTCCTGTCGCCTCCAGCTCAAAAATATCTCCAGGATCCGTCCTTTCCTCAACCCCCAATCTACTAAAATGCTTGTGCACGCCCTCATCATTTCCCGCCTTGACTACTGCAACATCCTTTTCTGTGGCCTCCCTGCTAACACCCTTGCACCTCTCCAGTCCATCCTTAACTCTGCTGCCCGACTAATCCATCTCTCTCCTCGCTACTCCTCCGCTTCCCCCCTCTGCAAATCTCTTCACTGGCTCCCATTCCCTCAGCGTATCCAGTTCAAATTGCTAATACTGACCTACAAAGCCATCCACAACCTGTCTCCTCCATATATCTCTGAACTAATCTCTCGATATCTTCCCTCACGTGACCTCCGGTCCTCCCAAGACCTCCTTCTCTCCTCCACACTTATTCGCTCCTCATCCAATCGCCTCCAAGACTTCTCCCGAATATCCCCCATCCTCTGGAACTCTCTGCCCCAACACGTCCGACTATCAACCACAGTCGGATCCTTCAGACGGAACCTGAAAACTCATCTCTTCAGGAAAGCCTACAGCCTGCACTGACACCGCTGCTGCCTCATCACCAACGAAGCTACCGCCTCACCAACACCAGAGCTACCGCGTCACCAACACCGGAGCTACCGCCTCACCAACACCGGAGCTCCTGTAACCCTCAACCTACTGTCTCCTTCCCCATAATCCTGTAGAATGTAAGCCCGCAAGGGCAGGGTCCTCGCCCCTCTGTATCAGTCCGTCATTGTTAGTTTGTTTACTGTATGTGATATTTGTAACTTGTATGTAACCCCTTCTCATGTACAGCACCATGGAATCAATGGTGCTATATAAATAAATAATAATAATAGTATAATGCACTCCCCATAGGCAGACTCTATAGTATAATGCACTGTCCATAGACAGACTCTATAGTATAATGAACCCCCCATAGGCAGACTATAATATAATGCACCCCCATAGGCAGACTCTATAGTATAATGCGTCCCCATAGGCAGGCTCTATAGCAGTGGTTCTCAACCTTTCTAATGCCGTGACCCCGCAATACAGTTCCTCATGTTGCGGTGACCCCCAACCCAAAAAATAATTTTGGTGGCTACTTTAAAACTGTAATTTTATTAGTTATGATTCGGAATGTAAATATCTGATATGCATTATGTATTGTATTCTCATTGCTACAAATGACCAGTTATTGAGCCACAAAAATAACTGGTAGGTTCCCAATGTCTGGGACTCGGAGTCTTACTTGTTACTCCGGAGGGGATGGGGGAGGTGTCTGTCCGGGGGCACACTGTAACACAGTGATGGCGGCGGATCACTGCTGGGTACCGAACGGCTCCTTTATGGCGTGCTCTTCCGCAGCCCTTCAAGCCGATTACCGATGCCGGCAGCCGCGTTCTTCCTGCATCCCTGGATTCCGTTGCCAGATACGTGCCACAGATTCCGGATCTGTCCTGGCTGCACCAAACAAGAAGGGGGGACGTCGGAAGTTGGTATCTCCCTAGATCCGATGCGCGATCGATTCATTTTCCTGCGGGGATCCCAAAGCTATGCCGGGAGTAAAGCTAGCAGTCCAGGCATACGGGGGAAGGTGGATGGGGAGGTGAGAGAGGTGGCGACCCCTGTGTTTTGGTCATTCGACCCCCCTCGGGGTCGCGACCCCAGGTTGAGAACCGCTGCTCTATAGTATACTGCACTCCACATAGGCAGATTCTATAGTAAAATGCACTGCCCATTGGAAGACTCTATAGTATAATGCACCCCCATAGACAAACTCTGCATAGTATAATGCACCCACCATAGACAGACTATAGTATAATGCATCCCCCATAGGCAGACTCTATAGTATACATAGTAACATAGTAACATAGTAACATAGTTAGTAAGGCCGAAAAAAGACATTTGTCCATCCAGTTCAGCCTATATTCCATCATAATAAATCCCCAGATCTACGTCCTTCTACAGAACCTAATAATTGTATGATACAATATTGTTCTGCTCCAGGAAGACATCCAGGCCTCTCTTGAACCCCTCGACTGAGTTCGCCATCACCACCTCCTCAGGCAAGCAATTCCAGATTCTCACTGCCCTAACAGTAAAGAATCCTCTTCTATGTTGGTGGAAAAACCTTCTCTCCTCCAGACGCAAAGAATGCCCCCTTGTGCCCGTCACCTTCCTTGGTATAAACAGATCCTCAGCGAGATATTTGTATTGTCCCCTTATATACTTATACATGGTTATTAGATCGCCCCTCAGTCGTCTTTTTTCTAGACTAAATAATCCTAATTTCGCTAATCTATCTGGGTATTGTAGTTCTCCCATCCCCTTTATTAATTTTGTTGCCCTCCTTTGTACTCTCTCTAGTTCCATTATATCCTTCCTGAGCACCGGTGCCCAAAACTGGACACAGTACTCCATGTGCGGTCTAACTAGGGATTTGTACAGAGGCAGTATAATGCTCTCATCATGTGTATCCAGACCTCTTTTAATGCACCCCATGATCCTGTTTGCCTTGGCAGCTGCTGCCTGGCACTAGCTGCTCCAGGTAAGTTTATCATTAACTAGGATCCCCAAGTCCTTCTCCCTGTCCGATTTACCCAGTGGTTTCCCATTCAGTGTGTAATGGTGATATTGATTCCTTCTTCCCATGTGTATAACCTTACATTTATCATTGTTAAACCTCATCTGCCACCTTTCAGCCCAAGTTTCCAACTTATCCAGATCCATCTGTAGCAGAATACTATCTTCTGCTACAGAAGGCAGACTCTATAGTAAAATGCACTGCCCATAAGCAGACTCTATAGTATAATGCACCCCCATAGGCAGACTCTATAGTATAATGAAAAAGAGTGGTATTCACCTGCGCTGTCTACAAAAACGAACAATAAAATGAAAAATAGATGAATAAATGAATAAGAGAGCATTTACTTAATGAGTAATCATTGGTTATGCAGTGGATGTTGTAATGGGTCCTTAAAGTACTACCAGAATCTTAGGGGAATGAGGAGAGAAAAGGGAGAAAAAAAAAAAAAAAGGGGGTAAATGTTTGTATTGGTGAATATAGTGAGACTAAATAGATTTATAATATATACTCACTCAGATATTAAATGGAAATGTGCAATGAAGAGACGTGATCCCTGTGTATCTGCAATTGATGCGGGTATTGTGATGACCATGGTTGCTTAATCCTCAGAGGTTTATAGTAGATGCCCCTGCTTAGATAAATGTACAACCTTTATAGGTAATGGTGGTTTTAAATAAATGTGGTCTAGTTTTCCCAGTACACAATAAACTTACTGCTGGTGGGAGTAGCGCAGGATTCCGTTAGGTTAAGGTAGTAAGATGACCATCAGATGCTGGCTGACAAGGATTACTGTGATTAGAATTGATTGCCCATATGTTGAGATGAGGAGAAATGCTCCCCTAGTATGTTGGAGCACTAATATGCCACAATTGCTATGTGCACATAAAATATGCTGTACTCACTGTGGTGCTGAGTGTGGAGGGAAGCGGTTCCGGAAAGTCTGAGCCACCGCTAGGTGTACCACTATGACAGAGCGGTGGGTTAAGGAGAGAGTGGCGGCAGAAGCCGTGCGTCCGCGAAACCTCGCGTGCCCCGGCCGGATGCAGCGCTGAGGTAGCGGTCGGAGAGGGTGGGCGGAGCTGCTGGTGACGTCACCACGCTACGGGGCTAAAGAGGACAGGTGTGCTAGTATAGCTAGTCAGCAAACCAATGCATTTCAAGGGCTCTGGCCCTCTTCATCAGTATAATGCACTCCCCATAGGCAGACTCTATAGTATAATGCACTGCCCATAGGCAGACTCTATAGTATAATGAATCTCCCATAGGCAGACTATAGTATAATGCACCCCTCATTGGCAGACTCTATAGTATCATGCAGCCCCAATTGGCAGACTTCATAGTATAATGCACTCCCTCTAGGCAGACTCTGTATAGTATAATGCACCCCCATAGGCATAATATAGTATAATGCACCCTAATAGGCAGACTCTATAGTATAATGCAGCCCTATAGGCAGACTCTATAGTATAATGCAACCCCCATAGGCAGACCATTTAATGTAATGCACCTCCATAAGCAAACTCTATAGTATAATGCACCCCATAAAATCAATAATTAAATACTCACCTCTGCTCCTCATTCCTCCACTACTCTGAGTGCCCGCACATCTCCGGACAGCAGGCGCTGAGTAGTGACGTCATCGCGCCCAGTGTCAGTGTTTGAGTCAGATGCTGAGAGGGGGATGATGGGAGAAAGAGCATAACGCTCCCACTCTCATCAATATGGTCAGCAGTATCGGCATCAAGACGATACAGTTGAACCTTTGATGATGAGCAGAGGGCCCGCTGCTGGCATCAGGCCCCCCTCCTGCTCAGGGGCCCCATAGTGGCCAGGTGTCAGTGAAGGGAGATCGATTCTCCCTGCTCTGCTGCATAATGTAACTGTATCGGTGCGCTGTGCACGCTGATACAGTTACAGCAGCATAGCTCTGGGTGGGCCCCCCAAAAGCATGGGGCCTGGGATGACTGCCCCTTCTGCCCTCCCCTATATATATATATATATTTATATATATATATATATAGTGAAATTATAGAAGTGAAGGACCTGCGATTACGCCATGTCCATGTGACTTATGGGCGGAGCCATGCTACAGCTTGCAAGTGAAACCTTTTTCAGGGGTACATGGGATATAAGCTATGTAGGGGGTACATATGAGTCTGCAGGGTGTATATGGGGGTGTAGAATATATGTGCGGATAATTACGGGGGTTGCAGGCTATAGGTGGGGGTGCATATGGGTGTGCAGTCTATATGTTGGGGGTGCAGGCTATATGTATTGCGAACATGGCAATACAGCATGTATATAGTTAGTAAGGGGGACATGGGATTGCTGACTGTATGTAGAGGGTACATGGGGGTGCAAGCTATATATGGGGGATACATTGGGGTGTAGACTGAATATGGGGGTGCATAGGGGCGCAGGCAGTTTGTGCGTGGTATATGGGTTGTGGAATGTTTGTTTGAGGTTCATGCTGTATGTGAGCGGTACATAGGGTGTGGACTGTATGTAGGGGGCTCATGTTGTATGTCTGCAGTACATGGAGTGTGGACCGTATGTGTGTGGTACTTTGGATGCGGACTGTATGTGATAGAGCGCCACAAAGGAGGGGAAGGTAAGCACTCCTTAATGGAACTGAAGATACAACGATTTTTGCTGCATTACTGTTCTCTTCTTTCCTCTGCAGTCTTCCACTGTCCAACTATCCATTATAATAAAATTACAGCATGTAGTACTTTCTTCCAAGTCTTGGATGAGACTCACACATTCAAGTCTATAGGTGTGAAAAAAAAATCTGATCACACACGGAACATCCAAGTGTCATCCAATTTTTACAGATATATTTCTATTATAAACCCAGGAAATTGTATGTGATCATGTAGTTGTAAAAATAAAAATGGATACATTGATGGCAGATGGATTCAAATCTAATGAGAAAAAAAATGTCTGAGTTTTCTGGATGAAACGCAGTTGATTTCGTATATACTTGTCTGCAGGAGCCCTTAGACTGTCAGCCAAACCCAGTGATACCGGCGAGTTTGTATAACATTAGTTAGTGGAGGACTTTAACTATTATCTAAAGGGCATGGGCACTTTTAGTCTGACATACTGTGTCAGTAGAGGGCAGAATGAACACCAAATACGGCCCTGACCAGAGGGTATAAGTTTTCTACTGCAGTCTAGTATAGTATATCTGTGAAGAATAAGGGGGCTTTAATTTCTTGCCAATCAACTATCATATCCGGTTCAAGATTATTTTTCTTTTATAAAGTGTGAAGCTGAGAAATGAAACCATTCTCAAGAGCGTAAGCACACCACAGCCGTCATGGAGACAGCTCCTTCTATTTATTTATACCAATTCTATGTGATATATTTAATAAAAAAATTGAATTTTATGGATTATACTCTGTGGTGGTAGTTCATTTGCCTTTTCCTTTAAGTGTTCAATCATCATATTAAATAGCACTGTGTACTTACAGTTGCTTATTTTGCCTTTCTACATACTGTAGTTAATTCTTCTATTTCTCTCCTCTACTATATGTAGAAGCAGGACGTCTCTTTTCCTGCATAAGTCATCTCCCTCTTCAACTTCTGACCTAGCTGCTGCTTCTCCCCCTGCCATGGATTTTTGCAGTGACTTATACAGGGCAAATTGACCTCCTGTTTCTATTCTCCATAGAGCTTAGAAGTATTCAGCAAGTCAGTTTTTAATCAGGAGATGTCATAGACCTAATGGAAAAGAGAAGAATTAGCTGGGTAGAAAGGTAAAATGAGCAATTGTAATTACACAGTGCTGTATAATATGATGATTGCAATATTTAAGAGGATACAAATTTTGATGGTAGGACTTCCACTTTGTCAAGGCTCACAGTTTCTGGAACTGCTCTGAATCTACAATTTTTCATCTATAACGATCCTAAAAATCTAGCACTTCAGTGGCTTGGGGTGCCATTTTATCCTAGAATGGATAATGCTATCAATAAATAAAATAGACCAGGCCACTCCCATAGGTAGTACTGCATGACATGTAAAGATTCATCAAATGGATAAAAAAAATGCTCACCTTGTGAGCTATGCAGTAAAGCATAGCAATATGGGATGGTCCAAGGTGAAGGATGTACATCAAGTAGAAAAAATTGACATCACTGACACTATCAATAAAGGAGGGTTATGACCACTTGAGTTATTTCAGATAAAGTAAAACCAAAATAAAAAAACAGAGATTGTAACACAAAGATCGGTGGATAATGAATGAATGCATTTTCAATCCAGTACTTGAATTTTTCTAAAGTTTAAGAATGATGCAGGCTAAAAAAATAGGGACATAATATTGGGCATACCAGATGTACATATTTCACCTATATATACTTAGGATGAAGTACGATTTGTGCTTTGCCATCATCTTATTGAATCTTATTGTCAAAATAAAATTACTTTTCTTTTTTTCCCACTGTGTTCTTTTCTTAGATTTCAATAATGATGATTACATATGTAAGTCAGACCTAGAAAAAACGCTGAACAAGCTTACCCGGAATGAGCTAACACCAGAGGAAGTGTGTTTGGTTTGTGAGAAGGTGATAGATGAGGCTGATGTAGATAATGATGGAAAGCTATCACTGGAAGATTTCCAACACATGATTGTGAGAGCACCAGACTTTCTCAGGTATCAAAAATCATTCTGGAACATGCTATACAGTTGTTCGCAGCCTTAAAGAACGTGCTCAATACTTGACTTTGCTTGATTTTACAACTCATTGCCATTACTATGTATTTTGACTAAATGAGTGAAAAATGGCCCACCAAACGACTCAAAAACAGCTAAGTTAACCACTATAACCATTACAATTATGAGATGGTTCACATTTCCAGACTTTTACTGCTTTCCCATGTTCAATTGCCGTGCAATTTCTTGCCACATTCCTGGTAAAAATGCAGAATCTGTCACCAAATTTTTGCTGTCCCATCTGAGAGCAGCATAATGTAGGGGCTGAGACCCTGATTTTGGTTATGTATCACTTACTGGGCTACTTGCTGTTATTTTGATAAAACGACTGTCTTATCTGATGCAGATTTAGCAGTTGTCTGAATGCTGGGTTGTATATAACCCCACCCACACCTCTGATTGGCAGCTTTAACCCCATTCCGACATCGGGCGTAATAGTATGCCGATGACTCCCTCCCTTTGATGTGGGCTCCAGCGCTGAGCCCACATCTTTCCCGACACATGTCAGCTGTTTTTTTCAAAATAAAACAATTTAAATTTTTTTAAAAAAAATCAAGCATAGACATATTTGGTATCGCCGAGTTCAGAATCTATCAATATAAAAAAAGAATAAACCCAATCACTTGATGTCAAAACAAGAAAAAAAAAGTAAAAATGCCAGAATTGCGTTTTTGGGTCGCCACCACACTGCATTAAACTGCAATAACGGGCAATCAAAAGATCATATCTGCACCAAATGGTATAATTAAAAATGTCAGCTCAGTGTGCAAAACATAAGCCCTCACCCAACCAGAGATTATGAAAAATGAAGATGCTACGCAAAATGGCGCAATTCTTTTTTTAAAGTTTGGAATTTTTTTTACACCACTTAAATAAAAAAAGAACCTATACATGTTTGGTGTCTATGAACTCAGAATGAGCTGGAGAATGATAGTGGCAGGTCAGTTTTAGCATTTATTATTATTATTATTAACAAATAAAAAAACAACTGTGGGATTGCACTTTTTTTTGCAATTTCACCGCACGGTTTTCCAGTACACGATACGTTAAAACCGATAGTGTTTTTTAAAAGTACAACTCGTCCCGCAAAAAACAAGCCCTGACATGGATCATTTTGACCAAAAAATAAAAGAGTTATGGCTCTGCGAAGAAGGGGAGCAAAAAATGAACATTAAGGGGTTAATGTTGATTTGCATCGTTATTAACGCTAATTGTTTAGAGATACTTTAATTCACTGTAAAGTTAGTGCTGTATATAAATAGAACTATATTGATCCCTGACTGTCTCGAGTTCTCTGTGAGTTGCATCCAGAAACCTGTACAGTGTACATAGAAAGCTGCCAATCAGTGGGTGAGGCAGGGTAATACAGAGCTCATGCACAAGGAGGACTACCTGACAGATGGTTTACTAGTCCTCTAGTGATAATATCCTGCTGATAAAACAGTGTTTTTATGAAAACTACACTAACCAGCTTAGTAACTGACACATCACTGGAGTCAGGGTCTCCGTTTCTACATTCATGGTGACGGATTCCATTTAAAGCCTAGGGAGGCAAGATAATCTTATAGATCAGCAGTGATACTGATAGCTCCCTTATTACTACTCAAGACCACTAGGGATGCTAACAATTTCACCTTCACTTCCCAGGACCAACAGGGACCTTTAAATCATATTTGGATTGGCAGCTTTAGGAGGATCCTTTTTTTGTATTGACCAGGTTTTAAAAGCTAAATTCAGTGTTTACAACCCATTATTTTCATAAGCCTGCTTTCCAGGGGTGAGGTCCACTTTTTATAGTCACGTTTATATCATATAGAGCACTGACAAAAGAATTTTAAGTGACCACTTATGGCCTGACCACATCTTTTCAGAACATCTATAAATATGCATATACAGAGCTTTGAAAAAGTATTCATACTCCATGAACGTTTCCACATTTTTTCATGTTACACCTGTGGGTGGGCACAAGGGGTCCATCAGAGTTGATGTGCAAGGCCAGATTAGAGGTGTTGCGATGAATGAGCTCGGAGAATCAATAGACAGCACAGATGATGTCCAGCAAGAAATTCCACTTTAATGAAATGCAGGCAGGGTTTACATACACCCCTTAACAGAAAGGGCTTTATACCAAGAAGCATGCAACTGTTTTCTGGGTTTTCAAGATAGATGTGTCTAGGTGTCTGGTTTGATTAACTTTCTCAGGCATTTGGAATGTGTAGGTGTGTCAGAGACTGCAGTCACACTGCATCTAGCTGCAGAAGGTCTCAGCGGTTAGCTTTGCAGACTCCTTCCTAGTCTTTCTGACTTGAGGACCCAGTGGCAACCTCTCCCAGTTCTAGTTGACACACCTGGACTGGGGTGTTTATAATTCCCAGCTTGCTGCTGGTAGTTGCTGGTGATATTTCCATTTCCCTGTTGAGGCTTGGAGCTATAGCAGTCAGATACCTTTCTTTTTCTTTGGTGTTTGGAGGATGTCTGTGTTTCTCTCTGAGTCTATTCAAGCTAAGTGTTACCCTTATATGTGTATCCCATATGTCTTTAATGGTAGTGGGGATTGACTAGTGAACATCCTGTCCTTCCCTATGCAGGGCTTATTGCCAGGGTCAGGCAGAGGTTAGGTATCCTGCTCGGCAAAAGGTACAGGACCTATATATGGACGCTTAGGACAGACAGGGTGACGTTAGATCTGCCCAGGGGTCTCCACTCGCCCCTTCCTTAGTGTTGGGTTCCCTTCCCCTTATCCCTTCGTGTTGCACTTAGTCTTTCCTACACTGTGCGTGACAGTAGGGGGGGTTCTGTGTAAAGGTGCAATATGATAGATTTACTGACTGAGAAGACAAAATGGATCCTTATTTCCCACAATTCCCTCCTTTTGTGATTCTAGAAGACCGGAAATGTTCTTGTGCCCATACTTCAGGGGCCAGTCTATCCTGCCAGACTTAGTAACTCTTCAGCAGATTCCAAAATCAGATAATTTTGGGCTTCTTTGAACTCACAGCATTCTTTCTTCCATCATGAAGGGGTCATCTTGAAAATGCAGCCTTTATCTTTGTAAAGCCAGTGCCTGCGACTCTGCATGAACCTGCTCCCTCCTCTGGCAGGGCCGACAACATTGCGTGACATCCCCTTCCCCTGCTGCAGCTTGCTGCCCCAGGTCCTCCAAGCGTCATGAAGGTTTCCCGGAGTGTGTTATCCCTGACTCTTAAAGGGGTGGAGTGCACGCTCCTGCTGTGTCCCCAGTCAATAACTGGGAGAAGCTAAGTACTTAAGGCACCTTCCCCTAGAGGGAGGTACTTGCACAACCATAGTGTTTAGTTAGTCTACAAGCTGCTAAGTCCGTTGTCCGGATAAAATCCTGGCCTACTTGCTGTCTTTGAACACCCGCTTGGACACCCTGACCCTGGCTGCTGCATGCCCTGGGAGTATGTGTGTGTATGTATGCGTACACTGTACATTGCACTATGGACTGTTGGCCCACCAGTTCCTCTCTGATCAGACTAAAGTGGCATTCCTAATGTTTCACCTAGGTGGAGAGGCACTAGCATCTTAACCATGACGAGGGTGAGAGGACACACTTTTATCTTAGTGGATTGGAAAGGATTTGGCCTCAAAGAGAGATCGTAGGAATCCAAGGAGAATATTCATACCCCACTTCTTCGGCAGAAATTCCTTGTGGGCTTCAGAAAAGTGCAAATTGGGGTACTGTAATTCCAGCACCGCCGTCTCTTTTCTCTCTCCTTCATCCCAGCAGAGATTCTGCCATACTCACCGCATGGCATCTCCTTCCCTGACACTGCTATCTGCCCCCTGCTATCTGCGCACGTCACACAGGTCTCCCGGCAGTGCACTCCCCTATTAAAGGGGTAGTGCACACTCTTGATATGGCCCCAGCCAATAGCTGGGAGACACTAAGAACTTAAGGCATCTTCCCTTGTAGAGACGTGCCTGATCAATATTAGTGTTTAGTTAGTCTGTAAGCTGCTAAGTCTGCTGACAGGTCCCTGTTCCTGTACCTGCTCAGTTCTGCCTTCCTGAACCTGCCTAGTCTGAACCAGTACCTGAACCTGTTACCATCCTGTCAAATACCTGTACCATTATCCGCACTATCTGAAACAGCGCCAGTGTACATCCAGTCTGGTACTCCGGAATCCGCACTGTTTGAACCAGCATCATTGTCCGCCTGTCTGGTAATCCAGAGTCAGCACTGTGAATCATCATCAGTGTCTGTCCTGTAGGGAATCCAGAATTTGCACTGTCTGAACCAGCAGCAGTGTCCATCCTGTCTGGTAATCAAGAATCCACACTGTCTGAACCAATACCAGTGTCCACCCTGTCTAGGACTCTGAGTCCGTGTCTGCGATCCTGATCCTTGGGATCACCTGCCTCGGTACCAGGGACTGCCCCGGAGTAGTACCTGATGCCTATCTGCAGCTCACGCCTAACTCCACCATCAAGGGCTCTAGTGAAAACCAGGTAGCCGGTTAGCTACGCCCCTTCAGGGTAAGCCCAGCCCATGGTGCAGTGGGTCCACGATCCACCACCATGACAATCTTACAAAAGAAAAACATATTTAGAACTATCATAAAAATAAAATATATGAAACATCACTATTATTGGTAATCCTGTAAAAATATCATACCAATGAAGTTCGGTAAGGTGGCCTATAGACGAAGACAAATGCACTAGCTTATCTTTAACAAAAACATAATCTACCAGAGCTTCTTGTAAATTGAGGTTATGATCCTATATACGATTATTATTATTTAATATATTTTGCAATGTTGACTGGTCAAGAGAAGAAGTTGTAATCAGATGTTTCTGTTAGTATAATCTTACGAAAATCTACTTCTAAATTCGCATTTGTCAACAACCAGAAAAGGGTACGGTTGTGAATTACAGAAGAATTGGTGCACAAAAGTATACTTATATCCAGCTCTGATGGAATGGTTTTTACTCCCTCCTTTTGTCAGATTAAAGTATGTCTCTTCACAGCAAGTCTGATTATGTTTATTACTTCCAACACCATTTGGACTGTGGTTTACCCATACTCAGGCCAGCATTAGGTGTAGGCAGACTACATGGGCCCCAAGCCAGTGGCATTCCACTAATAGCGGTAGACCACGTGGCCCCTGTGGGGTCCATAAGTCAGGGGGGCCTGCTGCAAGCGCACCGCCCACACACACATCGCAAATTCAGCTGTATTGGCATCATAGATGGAGATACAGTTGAAAGCAATGATGGAGAAGAGAGCATCACGCGATTCTCCCTTTCCTATCATCCCCCCTCTGCCTCTGAAGCAACAGGCGCGATGACGTCACTTTAACGTGCACCATGCTGTGTCAGGCAGTGGAGCTGCTGAGATGAAGAGTCATGCTGCAGTGCAGTAACAAGTAGAGGTGAGTATTGTATTTATTTATTTTTTAAATCAGTGAGTACATGGTGGCCATAATACTGAATGACTGTGGCTGCATTATACTCCTATGGGGGGGCTGCATTATACGCTATGGGGTGGCTGTATTATACTCCTGTGGGGGCTGCATTATAGTCTGTAGGGCTGCATTATACTCCTATGAGGCTGCATTATACTCCTATGAGACTGCACTATACTCTATGGGATGGCTGCATAATACTCATAAGGGGCTGCATTATACTCCTCTGGGGGGCTGAATTATACTTCAATGGGGCTGTATTATAATCCTATGGTGTGGCATTATACTCCTATGGGGGCTGCATTAATCTCCTGTGAGGGCTGCATTATACTCCTAAGAGGATGCATTATACTCTATGGGGTAGCTGAATGATACTCTTATGTGTCTGCATTATACTCCTATGGGGCTGCATTATACGTCTGTGGGGGCTGCAGTGTAGTCTATAGGGCTACATTATACTCCTGTGGGGCTGTATTATAGTCTATAAGGCTGCAATATACTCATGTGGGGGCTGCATTATAGTCTATGGGCTGCATTATACTCCTGGGGGGGCTGCATTATACTCTATGGGGTGGCTGCATTATACACCTATAGGGCTGCAATATACTCGTATGGTGCTGCATTGTATTCCTATGGGGCTGCATTATACTCTTGTGGGGCTGCATTATAGTTTATGGGGCTGCATTATACTCCTGTGGGGGCTGAATTATACTTCTATGGGGCTGTATTATACTCCTATGTTGTTGCATTATACTCCTATGGGGGCTCCATTAATATCCTATGGGGATGCATTACACTCTATGGGGTGGCTTAATTATACTCTTAAGGGGCTGCATTATACTTCTTATGAGGTTGCATTATACTTCTGTGGGGGCTGCACTATATTCCTGTAGGGGCTGCATTATAGTCTATGAGGTTGCAATATACTCTTCTGGGGGCTGCATTATAGACTATGGGGCTGCATTATATTTCTATAGGGCTGCATTATACTCCTGTGGGGGCTGCATTATATGTGGCGCCCCTGAAGGTCCAGATGCCACAGAGGTACTGCATCTCAGCCAGAGATGTGGTATCACAACTCTCTGATAAGAAGGGAGCTTTTACAGAACTCCAACACTCGCACCCAACAGACACCAGTTTAGATGGGGCATCTGGGTGAACCCTTAGGGAGGATGGCCTCATCCCAGTCTAGATATTAAAAGGTGTTGGGGAGTGGGTGGAGAAGGTAGGAAAAAGGAGAGGAGCTAATCAGGTAGGGAAGAGTGTGAGAGCAGTTGGTCCTGAGATACTAAAGGAGAAGGAAGAGTGAGGCGGAGGGGAAAAGAAGTGGAGCTTGTTGGGAACATCAGCTCAGGTGGAGATTGTGAGAGAAGAGAAGCTGAACAGATGTGGGGGTCTGCAGCTCCAGACAGACAGAAAGAGCAAGAGAATTGAAAGGAAGGAGAAGAAGCTCAAAGTAGAAGGGGTTCCAGGAACACGGGAAGTGCGGAGGACACCGGTGGGATCTGTTTCCAGGCTGACCAGCGTCAGTGGAGGAACCAGGCCGCAATAGAGGATCCGGTCCCTGAATTAATGGGAACATTCCAGGCTCCAGCTAAAAATCCAGAGGCTGCTGTGATTGCAGGTGCAGCAGCCACATTTGCACCTACTCACCGAAAAGGTGAACACATACTGTAGGGTCCAGAGGACAGAATACGTTGCCCAACAAGGCCCACGTTCACTGGCTTGGAACACTCGGTGGCAAGCGCCGAGGCAGGAGAGGCGATAGCAAGTGCAAAAAGTCAGCCAGGAGTGGCATACATATACAGTGGGGCAAAAAAGTATTTAGTCAGTCAGCAATAGTGCAAGTTCCACCACTTAAAAAGATGAGAGGCATCTGTAATTTACATCATAGGTACACCTCAATTATGGGAGACAAACTGAGAGAAAAAATCCAGAAAATCACATTGTCTGTTTTTTTATAATTTTATTTGCATATTATGGTGGAAAATAAGTATTTGGTCAGAAACAAACAATCAAGATTTCTGGCTCTCACAGACCTGTAACTTCTTCTTTAAGAGTCTCCTCTTTCCTCCACTCATTACCTGTAGTAATGGCACCTGTTTAAACTTGTTATCAGTATAAAAAGACACCTGTGCACACCCTCAAACAGTCTGACTCCAAACTCCACTATGGTGAAGACCAAAGAGCTGTCAAAGGACACCAGAAACAAAATTGTAGCCCTGCACCAGGCTGGGAAGACTGAATCTGCAATAGCCAACCAGCTTGGAGTGAAGAAATCAACAGTGGGAGCAATAATTAGAAAATGGAAGACATACAAGACCACTGATAATCTCCCTCGATCTGGGGCTCCACGCAAAATCCCACCCCGTGGGGTCAGAATGATCACAAGAACGGTGAGCAAAAATCCCAGAACCACGCGGGGGGACCTAGTGAATGAACTGCAGAGAGCTGGGACCAATGTAACAAGGCCTACCATAAGTAACACACTATGCCACCATGGACTCAGATCCTGCAGTGCCAGACGTGCCCCACTGCTTAAGCCAGTACATGTCCGGGCCCGTCTGAAGTTTGCTAGAGAGCATTTGGATGATCCAGAGGAGTTTTGGGAGAATGTCCTATGGTCTGATGAAACCAAACTGGAACTGTTTGGTAGAAACACAACTTGTCGTGTTTGGAGGAAAAAGAATACTGAGTTGCATCCATCAAACACCATACCTACTGTAAAGCATGGTGGTGGAAACATCATGCATTGGGGCTGTTTCTCTGCAAAGGGGCCAGGACGACTGATCCGGGTACATGAAAGAATGAATGGGGCCATGTATTGTGAGATTTTGAGTGCAAACCTCCTTCCATCAGCAAGGGCATTGAAGATGAAACGTGGCTGGGTCTTTCAACATGACAATGATCCAAAGCACACCGCCAGGGCAACGAAGGAGTGGCTTCGTAAGAAGCATTTCAAGGTCCTGGAGTGGCCTAGCCAGTCTCCAGATCTCAACCCTATAGAAAACCTTTGGAGGGAGTTGAAAGTCCGTGTTGCCAAGCGAAAAGCCAAAAGCATCACTGCTCTAGAGGAGATCTGCATGGAGGAATGGGCCAACATACCAACAATAGTGTGTGGCAACCTTGTGAAGACTTACAGAAAACGTTTGACCTCTGTCATTGCCAACAAAGGTTATATTACAAAGTATTGAGATGAAATTTTGTTTCTGACCAAATACTTATTTTCCACCATAATATGCAAATAAAATGATAAAAAAACAGACAATGTGATTTTCTGGATTTTTTTTTCTCAGTTTGTTTCCCATAGTTGAGGTCTACCTATGATGTAAATTACAGACGCCTCTCATCTTTTTAAGTGGTGGAACTTGCACTATTGCTGACTGACTAAATACTTTTTTGCCCCACTGTAAGTGGAGTTCTGGACAGGTGCCCGACTTGGCGGAGAGTTCTCTGGACTTCTTAACTGGAAGACACAGCACCCCGGCTGGGGGCCCGAACTGTAAGTAAAGCTGTGAAAACTGCAAGCTGCTGTGTACTTCCATTTCTTTCCGGCATCACCTACTCTGCACCTCTACTTGTCTATAGCAACATTGCCACCCACATCACTCACAACCCTGGGGACCCCGCTTCACCTGTGGGAAGTGTTACCATCTGCAGTAACATTGACCCAGAGGACCTTTTTAAGCAGCGTCGGTCACCACTGGCCGAGAACCACAAGTGGCATCCCGAACACAAACTTTATTACGACTCCCTTAAAAGACCTTCCCCTTTTACTTGGGTGCCCAGAGCCATGGACCGCGTCGCTGCCACCGTGACAACCCCTTTACTTGCGACCGGACCCGATACCGAGTATACCCCACTGCCCTGGTGGGCGACTCATATACTCTATGGGATGGCTGCATTATATTCCTATGGGACTGCATTATACTCTTGTGGGGGCTGCATTTTACTCCAATGGGGGTCTGCATTATACTCCTATGGGGCTGCATTATACTTCTGTGGAGACTGCATTGTAATCTATAGGGCTGCATTATACTCATGTGGGGGCTGCATTATAGTCTATGAGGCTGCAATTTAATCATGTGGGGGTTGCATTATATTCTATGGGGCTGCATTATACTCCTGTGGGGGCTACATTATATTCTATGGGGTGGCTGCATTTTACGCCTATAGGGCTGCAATATACTCGTATGGTGCTGCATTGTATTCCTATGGGGCTGCATTATACTCCTGTTGAGGCTGCATTATAGTTTATGGGGCTGCATTAAACTCCTGTGGGGGATGAATTATACTTCTATGGGGCTGTACTATACTCCTATGGTGTTGCATTTTACTCCTACGGGGGCTACATTAATATCCTGTTGGGGCTGCATTATACTCCTGTGGGGGCTGCATTATAGTCTATGGGGCTTCATTATATTCCTATTGGGCTGCATTATACTCTATAGGGTGGCTGCATTATATGACTATAGGGCTGCAATATACTCACATGACACTGCATTATACTCCTGTGAGGGCTGCATTATAGTTTATGGGGCTGCATTATATTCATGTGGGGGCTGCATTATAGTCTAAGGGGCTGCATTATTCTCCTATGGGGCTTTATCATACTCCTGTGGGGGGCTACATTCTACTCCTGTGGGGGTTGCATTATACTCCTATGGGGGGCTGAATTATACTGCTATAGGGAGCTGCTTTATACTCCCATGGGAGCTGCATTATACTCCTTTGGGGGCTGCAATATACTCTTGTGGTTGGCTGCATTATACTCCTGTTGGAGGCAGAATTATACTCCTGTTGGGACTGCATTATACTCCTGTGTGGGGCTGCATTGTACTATATGGAAGACTATGGGGTGTGCATTGTACTATATGGAGAACTATGGGGTGTGCATTGTACTATATGGAGGACTATGGGGTATGCATTTTACTATATGGAAGACTATGGGTGTGCATTATACTAAACAAGCAAAATGCAGCCTATTCATCGAGTGATTGGATCATTTATGCTGGAACAAAAATCATTGTTCTCAGCAGCACATCGCCCAGTGAAGACTGCTGATGTGCTGCTGATAAAATAAAACTGTATGGGGACAGATTGATCTACTAGTGATCATTCTGTGCCCATAATTGTTCCTCAGACAGTGTAAAGAGGCCAGGAAACAAGCATCAAGCGACTTCAATATTGTCGATCACGCTCGTTTAACGGCATGAACTCAGCGCATGTAAATACAGCAGAAATGTTTTCGTGGTAGTGTAATATGTTAACATTTGGGGCCCCACTTTAAACTTTTGCCCGAGGCCCCACTTTGTCTAAAACTGGCCCTGCCCATACGTCTTTATCAAAAGCATATGTAAAAGAATATACCGTATTTTCCGCTTTGTAAGATGCACTTTATTTCCCCCAAATTTGGGGGGGAAATGGGGGTGCGTCTTACAAAGCGGATATACCTCTTACCGTTATAGGCTGGGATGAGAGGGTGTCCACCGTTGCAGGTGTCTGCTGCCGCCCGTTACCGCTGCCGCGGTTGTCCGCTGCTGCCCTGGGTGATGCTGGAGGCTCCGATGCTGCGGGGGGCTCTGGCGACATTTTGTGAAAGACCAGAGCCCCCCGGCAGTTCGTCCACGCTTTTCTGTATGACTGACTCCGGGAAAATGGCTGCCGGAATCTCGGGAGATGAGATTTCAGGGCTGAGATCTCATCCCTCGAGATCTTGGTCCCAAGATCTCCATCTGTGCATGCGCCGCCTCTCGGTGGCCATTTTCCCATAGTCCACCGCACAGGAAAGCATGGATGAACTGCCGGGGGCTCTGGCCTTTCACAAAATGTCGGCCTAGCCCCCCCGCAGCACCGGAGACAGCCCTGCAGCACCGGAGCCCCCCTGCAGCCCTGGAGCCCCCCTGCAGACCCCCTCATCCCAGCCTGCAGCACAGGAGCCCCCCTGCAGACCTCCTCATCCCAGCCTGCAGCAAGGCTCCACTCCTGCCTCCAGCAACGACCCTGGGACCCTGATCCACCGCAGCCACAACCTCTGGTAAGCAATAAGACGCAAGGATTATAAGAAGCCCCCCCAATTTATTAAAAAAAGTTTTTTCCTATTTTTCTCCTCAAAATTTGGGGTGTGTCTTATAATCCGGAGCGTCTTACAAAGCGAAAAATACGGTATGTTCTTATTTTTGAGAGATGTGTCTTTTACAGTGACTGGCGTGAATCCAATTGATTTTTCCTTCTAACTTCACAGAAGTGGGTGTGGTCAGGAGGACTTGGTATGGACCGTCATATCTGGGCTCTAGGGATTTCCTGATGTCTTTTTACCATAACCAGATCTCCAGGTTTTAGATCATGAGTCCCTTCTAGCATATTTGGGTGTGGAATGGAAGAAAATACCTGCTTGTGAAGAGATTATAGCTTCTAATGTAAACTTTACACATACAGTGGGTACGGAAAGTATTCAGACCCCTTTAAATTTTTCACTGTTTGTTTCATTGCAGCCATTTGGTAAAGTTCAAAAAAGTTCATTTTTTTCACATTAATGTACACTCTGCACCCCATCTTGAATGAAAAATACTGAAATGTAGAAATTTTTGCAAATTTAATAAAAAAGAAAAACTGAAATATTACAAGGTCATTATTATTCAGACCCATTGCTTAGGCACACATATTTAAGTTACATGCTGTCCATTTCTTTGTGATCCTCCTTGAGATGGTTCTACTCCTTCTTTGGAGTCCAGCTGTGTTTAATTAAACTGATAGGACTTGATTTGGAAAGGCACACACCTGTCTATATAAGACCTCACAGCCCACAGTGCATAAAAAGACAGCACTCTGCAGCGCCATAGCATGCAAATATGAAATATGAAAATTTAATTGCATTACTGCATTAGAAATATGAAAAATTGATTAAGCTTAGCGCATTAATTGGTCAATTCATGTGTACATGGAAGCCACGTTAAGGTGTTTCTCGTATCCAGAACCTAGCAGTGCCTTTCCTCTCATAGAATAAAGTCTTCATCTGTATGGGAACATGAATCCTCTCTGCCGTCACACTATCAGTATTTGGTCAGTATTTTACATCAGTATTTGTAAGCCAAAACCAGGAGTGGGTGATAAATACAGAAGTGATGCATATGTTTCTGTTATACTTTTCCTCTTTTTGTTCCACTCCTGGTTTTGGCTAACAAATACTGATGTAAAATACTGACCAAATACTGCTAGTGTGATGGCAGCCTTAGACTAAAATCTCTCTCTCTGTGGAGGGGTAGTGGTCCTGCTGGGATTAAAAACACCTGTGGCTAAAAGGTGGAGTGCTCAGTCAGAAGGTTAATAAATACAAATTTAAAAAAACTGACCGTGACATCCAAACATAAACTAAGTATGAACAGGTGTTATCCTACAGTCACCAATTCATATACGCTCAAACAAAAAAGGCAGCAATCTGCAGTGCCATAGTATGCAAATATGAAATATGAAAATTGAAATGCATTACATGAATCCTCTCTTAAAAATCTCTCTCTCTAGGTTAGCACCTGTTCACACTTAGTCTATGTTTGGATGTGAGAGAGGATTCATGTTCCCATACAGATGAAGATTTTATTCTATGAGAGGAAAGGCATTCCAGGTACACATGAATTGGACAATTTATGCGCTAAGCTTTCTCAATTTTTCATATTTCTAATGCAGTAATGCAATTCAATTTTCATATTTCATATTTGCATGCTATGGCGCGTCTCCTGCCTTTGCTTTAGTCAAAGTTTCTAAATCCCTCCAGGTACAGTCAAGGGTCATTTCTATCTGCTGAAAGGATCTGGCAAATGCTGTCAGGCTCTTTTCAGGGTCTGTGAGCTGTTTTAGCATGGCCAGATGGTCCCCTGGGCTCCATGGACAGTATTCAGTCACCCTAGCCTGCCTTGTGTCATCTCTTCTCCACAGCGGTTTGGGTATCTCATAAGTGGTTGAGGTCTCACCATTTATCTCTCTGCCATCTGCCAGCTGTACTGTCTGTTCTAGGGTAGTCATTTTTGCAGCAGTGGGGGAGGAAACATCTAGTCCATGCTGTGGGGAATCTGTTTTTGTGACATGGGTCTTAGTGTTTAGTGGGTACATGTGGGCAGTACGTCCAGTATTTGTCAGAGTCGGATATACATCTTTTGCCATCTCATGTGGGGGAGCAGCACAGGCAGAGCACCTGTCTCTGCAGCCTGGGTGTCATGACACAGCTGTAGGGTGCTCCGGGACCAGGAGCTCCTTCCCTGTCCCTAACACTAGGAGCACCCTAACATACCTTAGTCCCTGGGATACTTCTAAAGGTGAAGATGCTGGGGCTTCCACCCTTGCCTTATCTCCTAAGTCAGCCCTCCATCTGTCCTCTTCCCCCAACCAGGGAAGAGGGGCGATACTGTGCACTGTAGTACACCAATCTGACAAACAAGGTAACACAAACAAGGGTTAACAGAAAACTCCAGACATACAAAACATACACTCACATATCAGAGGAATGCACTGGGGCGTCGAGATAGGGAATAAACCAAAATAGAGAAGGATAGGGAATTAGCACATTTACAAACCAGCAACAGTCACAGATAACTCCTCCAACTCTCCTTCTCATATGAACACCTCTCCCTCAGTCAGCCATGCAGCAAATGCTAGCTCTGACAAGAATTTGCATCAGAGCCCAGATTACAAAATAGTGGTTAACTGAGCTCAGCTGTGAGCACAGAGATTTCCAACATGGCGTCAGGCTGAATAAGGATCGGCGCAGATGAAAAACACTTCTTCAACAAATTAAATGCCTCCCTGGTGGGACTGGACCACCTTCCTGGTCATATCCGTAAGAGGTTTGGCTACTACCGAAAAGTATTTTATGAACTTGCGGTAGTTGGCAAAACCTAAAAACCTTTGTAATGCCTTCAAATCCTCTGTACGATCCCAATCCAATACTGCCTGGACTTTCACTGGATCCATGCAAAAACCATTGGACGATAGCACATGTCCTAGGGAAGGGATCTCCTCCACCGAGAACATACACTTCTCGGGTTTGACATATAACTTATTGTCTCTGAGTATATGTAAGATCTGCCTGACATGTACCTGATGTGACTCAGGCCGTTGAATAAATTAATATGTCATCCAGATAGATAACCATGAACATGCCTACCTAGTGACTAAAGATGTCATATGTAAAGTGTTAAAAGATGGCGGGCGCATTCATCAATCCAAAAGGCAACACCAGGTTCTCATAGTGTCCTTCAGGTGTATTAAATGCTGTCTTCCACTCATCTCCCTCTTTAATGCGAATGTGGTTATATGCCCCCCTGAGGTCCATCTTTGAGAACCACTTTGCCCCTACAATCTGATTAAAGAGGTCATGAATGAGAGGGAGTGGATAAGGATCAATGACAGTGATTGTATTAATTTTACGTAAATCCAAGCATGGGCATTACCCCCATCTTTTCTCTTTACATAAAAGAACCCCGCTGCAAAGGGAGAAGAGGATGGTCTGATATAACCTTTCGCCAGACTTTCTGCGATGTAGTCCTTCATGGCCTGCCTCTCTGGACCAAGAGATATTATAGAGTCTACTTTTAGGCAGCTTGGCACCAGGGACAAGATATATGGTGCAACCATAAGGATGATGGGTAGGGAGTTCTTGGCACCTCTGCTCCGAGAACACGTCCCCAAAATCCATCAGGTAACTCAGCACAGACTGGGTATCCACCGTAGCAAACCGGGTACCCAAGCAGCGTCCTTGACAATACCCACTCCATATTACTACCTCCTGAGTCTGCTAATCTATCACAGGATTGTGCAGAGCAAGCCAATGAGTACCACAGGTGAGGGCAGACCCTCTAGCACAGGGCTCCCCAACCTGTAGCTCAGGAGCCACATGTGGCTTGCGGCCCCATGAATTGTGGCTCGTGACTGTCTGCCAGCTTGATACATAAGGTCCAGGTCTAGCAAACAGGTATGAAGAGCACATCTCAAAATGGTGAATTTGGTGAGTAGCCCTGCACAGAATTGCAGATCTGGATGCACATATACTGGTCTTGGGGACACTGGAGGTTTGTACTACCTGTTAGAGGAGGTGCTCAAAGCTGGATGTGACAGTGTGTTAGGATAATACTGAATGGGGGTATTGTGGGACCCCCTGGATCTCACTGTACTGCTCTGGAGTGATTTCTGTGAAAAAACTTTGGTTATCATTATACCTGTAATGGGGGCTTTGTTTGACACTACTTTAAAGGGGGTGGGAGCTGGATCTGGCTCGCGACCCTCTCTCAGTGCTGAATGTGGCTCGCGGCCCTCTCTGTGCTGAATGTTGCTCACGACCCTCTCTCAGTGTTGAATGTGGCTCTCAACCCTCTCTCTAAGCTGAGTGTGGCTCTTAAGGTCAGAAAGGTTGGGGACCACTGCTCTAGCACATAACAGTCTAACACCTCAGTATGCATGGCCCCCACCTGAAGCCATAAATCTCTGATGACTTGAGTAAAATGTCACTGTCTCAAGGGGGTGGAGTCAATGGTGATTATGGATATGGGTCTGGAGAGAGTTTGTGGATTGAGGCCTTGGACCTGGACGAACTTAGCGTTGATCAAATTAAACCCCATCCCACTGTCCAGAAATGCAGACACATCCACCTTAATCTCACCCAGGTGGATTACAGCTGGTTGGAAAAATTGTGTCCTATCCATGGAGGTGATGAGGACACCCGGGTTGCTAACCTGCCCGCAACCCGGGCCACCTAGTTTTGCTGGCAGTTGTTTACTGTGTGATAAGGAGGGACACTTGCCCACGAAATGGCCCATTTTACTACAATAGAAACACACTCCCCCTTTATACCGGACAACAGGCAGTTTACCAGAGTGAGGTGCTGCACCAACCTGCATGGGTTCCTCAGTAGGCCCAGTACTGTCCTCCCTTGACCCCAGACCTCCCTCACACAGAGGTGACTTCCTATGTCTCTTGTGAAAATGGTGATCCACCTTGTATTCATGGCCCCATCCCTATCCTTGTATGCGGGGCCGGCGTCAGCACCCGGCACACCGGGCAAATGCCGGGGCCCTAGAGAGAGAGGGGGGCCCACTCACCTGTCGTAGATACAGCTGGGAGAGCAGAGCAGGAGATAACATGCTCTCTCCGCCCACAAAGTCACTGCTGGCTGCGTTCTCTTAACCCCTATGTGCCAGCTCTGACACAAACATCTTCTCACTCAGTCAGTGCAGCCAGGCAGGCACATATAGGGGTTAAGAGAAGGCAGCCAGTGTGACATTGTGGGCGGAGAGAGCACGTTCTCTGCTCTCCCCCCTGGGTGGCTGCAGACAGTGCTGAAGTTTATCAGGCAGATTCCGGAGGAGCTCTGTCCTACCAGTGACTGAGTGAGTGCTATGGTATCCAGCAGTGGTTGCAGTTGTGGCTCAGTCTGCTGCTGTCTGTCTCCGCTGCCTAAAAATGTGGGTGATGTCTGGAGGAGCAGCTGGTGGGGTGCAGCCTGTAGCCGCCCAGCTCACCCAGAATACATGCATGCTGCACCAAACCTGCACCAGTGGGGTAGGAAGAAGCTTAACCCCTTCCCATCTGTATGAAGGTTATTGCTGAACCTTAAAGATAACAATCCGACCCGCATAAATGGGGTTAACCAGATGCCAGGAGGAAGGGGAGCTGCTGCTATGTGGGCTGTACGTTGGGGCCCCGTGGCCCCAGGCTGGTGACTGGAGGGACTCTGCCCAGTGCTGGCATGTGGGTGATTTCTGCTCCGGAGTCTCAGCTTCTCTCCTCCACATCACACTGTGCAGGCACAGCAACATTGGTTGTCTCTGTCCAGGTCCCAGCAGCTGCCACTGCTCCCACCACGGACATGGCATCACTTAACCCTTCCCCTGCAGCCACCGGCAACAAATCCACATTATTCCTTGATTAAATCAGGTTCCAGCCCAATAGAGGAGCAGACATTTCCTGCTGCCATTAGGGTCCGGGACACTAATTGGGTCATTAGGGTTTGTGGAAAGGATTCAGCATCAGGTCCCTCATTAATGCCCGAGCCGCCTGTTGCTTTGTAGCACAGATCTGTTGGGGCCGCAAAACCAAACAACGTTGTTTATGTAGAAAAGTCTTTGTTTCATAGAAAAACTCAAAACAGAAAAGCACCTCTCCTGTATATATACACTGCACAGCACCTTTCCTCCTGTATATATACACTGCAGAATCTACAATAGCTGTCACTCATGTAAGAAGTGAAATCTGGCATTGTACTATACATCTCTCTGCCATATCTGTGCATCATAAATCGGGGTATGTGTTAAAGGGGGGGCCCACTGAGACTCTTTCGCCCGGGGCCCTCGAAAACCTGGAGCCGGCCCTGCTTGTATGCATGGCCCCATCCCTATCCTGGTATGTATGGCCCCCATTAAAAAACACAATGTAAATAAACCATTACTTAACTTCCAGCTATCCCTCACAGTGTCTTGTTCCGGTGCCAGCAGCTGTTTTATGATTGTAAGCAGCGCATGGCATGGACATCATGCGCTGCTCACAAGCACTACACAGCTGCCGGAATACTCACCGCTCCCCACACCGGAAGTATGTGAGTGGAGGGCAGTGAGTATTAAGTAACACACACAGTGTCTGCTGCCGGGCAGTCACGTGTGTTGCTACTTAAGAGAAATGAATATTCACCTCTCTCCATGCCCATGGGAGTAGAGAGAGGTGAATATTCATTACTCTTAAGTAGCAGGGACACGTGAGCTGCTGTAGCTGACACTGCATGCTATTACAGAGAAATGAATATTCATTGTCAGTGCAGTGAATATTCATTTCTCTTTAGCATCAGGCACAGGGGTTAGCAACAGCAGCCAGCTCCTGCCTCCTATGACCCGCTGCTCCACCACTGTCGTTCCTCTTCCATCTTCTGGAATTCAGAATTGGCACATCTAATTGATGCAACATTTATAAGACAGCTGATGGCTGGTCTTATTAGGCTGGGAAGGGGCCAATATCCTTGGACCTTCATAGCATATTAATATCAGCCCCCAGCTGTTTTCTTTGCTTTAGCTGGTTATTAAAATAGGGGGGACTCCACATCATTTTTTTTTTATCCACCCATTTTTAATAACCAGCAAAGGAAAAGCAGACAGCTAGGGGCTGATATTAATAATCTGGGAAGGTCCACGGAGATTGGCCCCTTCCGAGCATAATAAGACCAGCTCACAGCTGTCTGCTTTCCCTTACCTGACGTAGGGTTTTGTATTCACTTAGCTGCAGTTGAGGTAAGCACAGGGAGCAATTTTGTTAGAATGTCCTGGCAGGTTTATTAAGACTGCGTAAACCTTCTTAAGCATAAGCAAGCAAAAGATAGCCTTTTCCGGCACAAAGAGAAAATACAAAGTAAAAAGTCCATGCAATATCGTGGGTCCACCCGCTCAGGATAATGTCCAGTTCTTTAGGCCTTAGCACAGGCCAACACACAGGAGGTCCACACATCTCCAGACCCAGACACTGAATGAGACACTCGATCTCTTTTTCATCTGCCAAACCATGCCCCTGGGGTGGGGATATGTGAGCAGTGATTCCCACCCATCGCTTACGACTGCTCATAAAACCTGGCCCTGGATTGGCCTAATAACTCTCTCAGCTCTATATGTGCTGGAGCATGCTTTCCAAGCTCACATCACCAAAGCTACCAACCGCGACAATACGTATCTCCCTTCAAGGACCTGTCCAGCGGCCATTTGACACTGGTTATTAAAAAAAGGGGTGACCCCATGTAGTTTTTTAAAATCATTTATTCATTTTACACTCTCCCCTCACTAACCAGAGCAAATAGGCAGCGCCACCCATCATTTGGCATTTGTGCAGGCCGGGTTACGTGTTGTGCCGGCTATTCGCAGCCATTGGCTGCAGCCTTTCAACAAACTTTATTCGGCACCAAACCAAAACAGTAAAACCGGACTTACAGGAAAGATTCTGTACTCAGAGTTCACTACCGGACGCTTTACAGCTTGAGTTCACTCATCCCTAGGTATAATCATGGCTCTGTTAAAAAAGAAGCTAACATTGTATTGTGTATAAAGCCTAAGTACTGACGTTGTAATTTGAATTCTAAAATGATTAACTTGTTTTTTTTTTCTTCCAACAGCACATTTCATATCCGGATTTGAAGTTTCCATACATAAAGAACTGTTCAGTTGTCTGCTTTAGTTTTATATTGTACATACAAATTAAAGCTTTTGTCATTGCCCATTACATGTGTTTTCTAATAAAATCATGCATCTTTTTGAACCACATTAACTAAACATAGATGTTCTGTAATTGTTCTAACTAATCAAAGAGGGATTTTTTGACTTAACCAATGATCTACTAGCCACATGATGTTATGTTATCTATTACGAGTATGTGGGGCAATCCCGTGGAGTTGTAAATCTTTACAATATTACCAACACCGTCACAGTTAAAATGAGCATTGCAAATAATCCCATTGTATTATGAAATTGCTATTCTGTAAAGTGACTTGAATTAACCAGCAAATACGGTATTTATTATCTACACACTATTTGATTATCACATATGAGATATACACAGTAAGCTCCCACTGCTGTTCACTGCAGGCAGAGAGAATTTCACCTTCTAACTCAGTATCTACACATCTGATTTACTGTTCGGACCAAGGATGGACAGTAATTCTAAACTGTGTCTAGTCAAAAGCAAATTACCCATTATTCACCCATTGTAGAGTACGCTGTCATAGTTGGCTTCTATTTTAGTCAATAATTAAAAAAAAGTATCTTACTTATATAAAATTCATGTAAGGACTCTGGATTCCTTGTTCATCTGTGGTACTTTATTGCCATTTTCCAAGATGGCGTCTGCTGCCAGGTTTCTGCTGCCCTAGGCACTTTTAGTTCTGCCTCCCCCATTGGTGAGTATGACACTATCAGCAGTGACTTTGACAATAATCGCTGATGTGAAAGTCGCCTTTTGCAGCAGATCCGGCAGTTTTTCCGCAACTGCCGCGTAACGGATCACTTACGGCAACACTGGCTTCGGCCTCATTCATTCCCCATCGGACTTGCGGACATGTGCGGCACTTGCGGTTTTGCCGTGTTCCGGAAAATGCAGTACTTGCAGCAATGGAAAAAAACGCTGCTAGCAGTGTTTTTTTGTCTCACCTCAAGTGCAAAACCACAAGTGCCGCACATGTCCGCAAGTAGCCATCACTACCTGTCCCTGCACCTTCATAGCTCATCCCTAACCATCCCTCTCTGACCTAAAACTACACTATAAGCTTGAGGGTATGTGCACACGTCAGGATTTCTTGCAGAAATTTTCCTGACAAAAACCTGACATTTCTGCCAGAAATCCGCATGCGTTTTTACCGCGATTTTGATGCATTTTTGATGCGTTTTTGGTGCGTTTTTTTTGTGCGTTTTTTCCCAAATGCATGGAATTGCGGGAAAAACGCAGAAAATCAGCAAAAATAACGAACATGCTCATTTTTTTACCGCGATGCGTTTTTTTCGCGGAAAAAAACGCATCCATGTGCACAAAACATGCAGAATGCATTCTAAATGATAGAATGCATAATTTATGCGTTTTTAATGAGTTTTTATAGCGAAAAAACCTCAAAAAAACCTGAACGTGTGCACATGGCCTTACGTGAACAATTTATTAACTGACATATTCCTCTGATAAGGAGGGCTCCAGGCTACGGCGTAGACTGTGACGGGTCTCCATTCTCTCTGTGCACACCCTCAGCCCCTGCCTCACTGCCTGTGCACAGACATCCCTCCACCGGACCCGGTAATCACCGCTCGCAGTGGCATACCGGCAGAGGTGTATGTCGGTTTTCTGGCACACAGGGAAATAATTCATTTTGGCAAAAACAGAGAGAAGCAGAAGAGAAGCTCGTTGTCACAGGACCATAAGTATGAAAGTCGCATGTGAGTGAAGTGTCCATGTGACGACTACTGGAACCTGCAGAGCTGAATCCTGACATCGCAGGCTTCTGAATTCTCACAACGCATGCACTGCACACTTTTAGGATTCTCCCTTGCCGGTGGACAGTCATATCAGCACAAGCATGTGATTTGTATACTTCTGACCACATTCCGACTAGACATTCCTGGCCTCGCTCAGTTCATTTTCATTGAGTGAGGCCACACATGTCTAGTCAGCGCATGACTGCATGTATGTAAATCGCCAGCATGAGAGAATCCTGACAGCGTGCAGTGCGCACTGTGAGAAGTCAGAAGTCTGCAGTCACAAAGAATGACTGCAGACTCATTACAAACCTGGACATCCCCTTTAATGCTTCTAACATAAATAAAACATGAGAGTTAGTTAGCATTACAAATAACATTTACATCCAGGTACCTGATAGATGACATCGCCTCTGGAGCCGTTCTCCTTCTTTTCTTCATCTTGTCCAGACCCCATGATGAATTTTCTCATCCACAGCCGTCTCTGCAGACATTCATCTTCTCCGCTCTTTTGCACAAAATCTCCACATGATGCCCTTAAAGATACAAGTGTCATTATAATGCTCCTGAATGAAAAATTGCCCCTCACTATATTGTCTGCACAAAACATGACCCCCACACTGTCCCTCTTATGGTACATGCTCTTCACACAGACCTCTCCTTTCCATACCGGCCCCCTCTTCACACTGTCCTCTCACACTGTGTCCCCCCTATAGGGCCCAGTATTTATACTGTACTCTCTCATCACACTCCCCCTCCTTGGTATACTGTCCGCTCCTGGCTGTGCCCTTACACTGTCCCCCATGCTACGAACCCACTACTCAGTTTCTATTCTGTGCCCACTCACTTTTCTCCCCCCATACTGTTTCCTCACACTATTCCCCTCCCTCCTCATACTGTCGCCTCTCACATCCCTCCTGTTCACCATACTGTCTCCTCATATATTTACCCCCTCGCTTTCTATACTGCCTGTGCACCTGACTCCCCATACGGTGTCTGCACACATCCCATCACCCTCAGTCCCCGCACTCTCTCCACATACATTTTTCACATCGCTACTCATACTGTGCCCACATACATTCCCCCGTTCGCTCCCCATACTGTCTGCACCCATCCCCAGTACTGTTTCCTCATACATGCCCCCATTGCCCATACATGCCCCCCATTCCCCAGTACTGTTTCCTCATACATGCCCCCATTCCCCCGTACTGTTTCCTCATACAAGCTCCCATTGCCTAGTACTGTTTCCTCATCCATGCCCCCATTCCCCCGTACTGTTTCCTCATACATACTCCCATTGCCTAGTACTGTTTCCTCATACATGCACTCCATTCCCCCATACTGTTTCCTCATACATGCCCCCCATTCCCCCATACTGTTTCCCCATCTCCCCCTTTGCTCTTCATTTTGTGTCCTCAAATATCCCCCCACACATTAAATTCCCCATCCCCACTCCAATTCTCCCCACACATAATAAATCCCCCTATCCTCACTCATATTGTCCCCACACACACTAAATCCCTCCATCCCCACTCCAATTGTCCCCACACATAATAAATCCCCTCATCTCCACTCAAACTCACCACACACATAATAAATCCCACATCCCCACTCAAATTGTTCCCCCTTCCATCTTGTATGAATGGCTCAGCTTCCCCCCTCCCATCTTGTATGAATGGCTCAGCTTCCCCCCTTGTATGATTGGCTCAGCTTTCCTTCCCCTTGTATGAATGGCTCAGCTTTTCCCCCTTGCATGAATGGCTCAGCTTTCCTCCCCCATGTATGAATGGCTCAGCTTCCACCACCTGTATGAATGGCTCAGCTTTCCTCCCCTTGTATGAATGGCTCAGCTTTCCTCCCCCTTGTATGAATGGCTCAGCAATCCTCCCCCTTGTATGAATGGCCCAGCTTCCCCCCCTTGTATGAATGGCTCAGTTTCCTCCCCTTTGTATGAATTGTGTTATGACCTGGTGGTCAGGACAATAATGGACCTGGTGGTTAAGAGCACACGGAATGACCTGATAGTTGCTAATAATATAGGACGAGCTCTGAGACGTGGGAACTCTGCTGACCGCAATCCCTAATCCTATCACACACACTAGAAATAGCCGTGGAGCACTCCTGACGCTCCCTAGGCGCCTCGTCACAGCCTAAGGAACTAGCTAGCCCTAAAGATAGAAAAATAAAGCCTACCTTGCCTCAGAGAAATTCCCCAAAGGAACAGGCAGCCCCCCACATATAATTACTGTGAGTAAAGATGAAAATTACAAACACAGAGATGAAATAGATTTAGCAAAGTGAGGCCCGACTTACTGAACAGACAGAGGACAGGAAAGGCAGCTTTGCGGTCAGCACAAAAAACTACAAAAAGACCACGCAGAGGGCGCAAAAAGACCCTCCGCACCGACTCACGGTGCGGAGGCGCTCCCTCTGCGTCCCAGAGCTTCCAGCAAGCAAGACAACAATCAAAATAGCAAGCTGGACAGAAAAATAGCAAACCAGAGAAAAACAAGCAGTAACTTAGCTTCTGCTGGGAAGACAGGTCACAAGAACGATCCAGGAGTGAACAAGACCAATACTGGAACATTGACAGGTGGCATGGAGCAAAGATCTAAGTGGAGTTAAATAGAGCAGCCAGCTAACGAATTAACCTCGTCACCTGTGGAAGGAACCTCAGAAGCCGCAGCCCCACTCACAACTACCAGAGGAAGCCCATGGACAGAACCAGCCGAAGTACCATTCATGACCACAGGAGGGAGCTTGACAACAGAATTCACAACAGTACCCCCCCCTTGAGGAGGGGTCACCGAACCCTCACCAGAGCCCCCAGGCCGACCAGGACGAGCCAAATGAAAGGCACGAACCAGATCGGCAGCATGAACATCGGAGGCAAAGACCCAGGAATTATCTTCCTGACCATAACCCTTCCACTTGACCAGGTACTGGAGTTTCCGTCTCGAAATACGAGAATCCAAAATCTTCTCCACCACATACTCCAACTCCCCCTCAACCAACACCGGGGCAGGAGGATCAACGGATGGAACCACAGGCGCCACGTATCTCCGCAACAATGACCTATGGAATACATTATGGATGGCAAAAGAAGCTGGAAGGGTCAAACGAAACGACACAGGATTGAGAACCTCAGAAATCTTGTACGGACCAATGAAACGAGGCTTAAACTTAGGAGAGGAAACCTTCATAGGAATAAAGCGAGACGGCAACCAAACCAAATCCCCAACACGAAGTCGGGGACCCACACAGCGCCGGCGGTTAGCGAAACGTTGAGCCTTCTCCTGGGACAATGTCAAATTGTCCACCACATGAGTCCAAATCTGCTGCAACCTATCCACCACAGTAGCTACAACAGGACAGTCCAAAGACTCAACCTGCCCTGAAGAGAAACGAGGATGGAAACCAGAATTGCAGAAAAACGGCGAAACCAAAGTAGCCGAGCTGGCCCGATTATTAAGGGCGAACTCAGCCAAAGGCAAAAAGGACACCCAATCTTCCTGATCAGCAGAAACAAAGCATCTCAGATATGTTTCCAAAGTCTGATTAGTTCGTTCGGTTTGGCCATTTGTCTGAGGATGGAAAGCCGAGGAAAAAGACAAATCAATGCCCATCCTAGCACAAAAGGCTCGCCAAAACCTCGAAGCAAACTGGGAACCTCTGTCCGAAACGATGTTCTCCCGAATGCCATGTAAACGAACCACATGCTGGAAAAACAATGGCACCAAATCAGAGGAGGAAGGCAATTTAGACAAGGGTACCAAATGGACCATCTTAGAGAAGCGATCACAAACCACCCAAATGACCGACATCTTTTGAGAGACAGGGAGATCCGAAATAAAATCCATAGAGATATGCGTCCAGGGCGTCTTCGGGACCGGCAAGGGCAAAAGCAACCCACTGGCACGAGAACAGCAGGGCTTAGCCCGAGCACAAGTCCCACAGGACTGCACAAAAGAACGCACATCCCGCGACAAAGACGGCCACCAAAAGGATCTAGCCACCAAATTTCTGGTACCAAAGATTCCCGGATGACCAGCCAACACCGAACATTGAACCTCAGAGATAACTCTACTAGTCCATTTATCAGGGACAAACAGTTTCTCTGCTGGGCAACGGTCAGGTCTATCAGCCTGAAATTTTTGCAGCACCCGCCGCAAATCAGGGGAGATGGCAGACAAAATTACCCCCTCTTTGAGAATACCCGCCGGCTCAGGAACACCCGGAGAGTCGGGCACAAAATTCCTTGACAGGGCATCAGCCTTCACATTCTTCGAGCCTGGAAGGTACGAAACCACAAAATCAAAACGGGAGAAAAATAGCGACCAAAGAGCCTGTCTAGGATTCAACCGTTTGGCAGACTCGAGATAAGTCAAATTCTTGTGATCCGTCAAGACCACCACGCGATGCTTGGCTCCTTCAAGCCAATGACACCACTCCTCGAATGCCCACTTCATGGCCAACAACTCTCGATTGCCAACATCATAATTGCGCTCAGCAGGCGAAAACTTTCTAGAAAAGAAGGCACATGGTTTCATCACTGAGCCATCAGAACTTCTTTGCGACAAAACAGCCCCTGCTCCAATCTCAGAAGCATCAACCTCGACCTGAAACGGAAGCGAAACATCTGGCTGGCACAACACAGGGGCAGAAGAAAAACGACGCTTCAACTCCTGAAAAGCTTCCACAGCCGCAGAAGACCAATTGACCACATCAGCACCCTTCTTGGTCAAATCAGTCAACGGTTTAGCAACACTAGAAAAATTATTGATGAAGCGACGATAAAAATTAGCAAAGCCCAGGAACTTTTGCAGACTCTTCACAGATGTCGGCTGAGTCCAATCATAAATGGCCTGGACTTTAACAGGGTCCATCTCGATAGTAGAAGGGGAAAAAATGAAACCCAAAAATGAAACCTTCTGAACTCCAAAGAGACACTTTGACCCCTTCACAAACAAAGAATTCGCACGAAGGACCTGGAACACCATTCTGACCTGCTTCACGTGAGACTCCCAATCATCTGAGACCAAAATATTATCTAAATATACAATCAGGAATTTATCCAGGTACTCTCGGAAGATGTCATGCATAAAGGACTGAAATACTGATGGAGCATTGGAAAGCCCGAATGGCATAACCAGGCACTCAAAATGGCCCTCGGGCGTATTAAATGCTGCTTTCCATTCATTGCCCTGTTTAATACGCACAAGATTATACGCACCACGAAGATCTATCTTGGTGAACCAACTAGCCCCTTAATCCGAGCAAATAAATCAGACAGCAGCGGCAAAGGGTACTGAAATTTGACTGTGATCTTATTAAGAAGGCGGTAATCAATACAAGGTCTCAAAGAACCATCCTTCTTGGCCACAAAAAAGAACCCTGCTCCCAATGGTGACGACGACGGGCGAATATGACCCTTCTCCAAGGATTCCTTTACATAACTCCGCATAGCGGCGTGCTCTGGCACAGATAAATTGAACAGTCGGCCCTTAGGAAACTTACTACCAGGAATCAAATCGATAGCACAATCACAATCCCTATGAGGAGGTAGGGCACTGGATTTGGGCTCATCAAATACATCCCAGTAATCCGACAAAAACTCCGGGACTTCAGAAGCGGTGGATGACAAAATAGACAAAAATGGAACATCACCATGTACTCCCTGACAACCCCAGCTGGACACAGACATAGATTTCCAATCCAATACTGGATTATGGACCTGTAGCCATGGCAACCCCAAAACGACCACATCATGCAGATTATGCAACACCAAAAAGCAAATATCCTCCTGATGTGCAGGAGCCATGCACATGGTCAATTGGGTCCAGTACTGAGGCTTATTCTTGGCCAAAGGCGTAGCATCAATTCCTCTCAATGGAATAGGATACTGCAAGGGCTCCAAGAAAAAACCACAGCGCCTAGCAAACTCCAAGTCCATCAAATTCAGGGCAGCGCCTGAATCCACAAATGCCATAACAGAATAGGATGACAAAGAGCAGATCAGAGTAACGGACAAAAGAAATTTCGACTGTACCGTACCAATGGTGGCAGACCTAGCGAAACGCTTAGTGCGTTTAGGACAATCGGAGATAGCATGAGTGGAATCACCACAGTAAAAACACAGCCCATTCCGACGTCTGTGTTCTTGCCGTTCAGCTCTGGTCAAAGTCCTATCACATTGCATTGGCTCAGGTCTATGCTGAGATAATACCGCCAAATGGTGCACAGCTTTACGCTAACGTAAGCGTCGATCGATCTGAATGGCCAAAGACATAGACTCACTCAGACCAGCAGGCATGGGAAATCCCACCATGACATCCTTAAGGGCTTCAGAGAGACCCTTTCTGAAAATTGCTGCCAGGGCACATTTATTCCACTGAGTGAGTACAGACCACTTCCTAAACTTCTGACAATATATCTCTACCTCATCCTGACCCTGACACAGAGCCAGCAAGATTTTCTCTGCCTGATCCACTGAATTTGGTTCATCATAAAGCAATCAGAGCGCCAGAAAAACGCATCAACATCACGCAATGCCGGATCTCCTGGCGCAAGGGAAAATGCCCAGTCTTGAGGGTCGCCACGTAACAAAGAAATAATGATTTTCACTTGTTGAACAGGGTCACCTGAGGAGCGAGGTTTCAAAGCAAGAAACAATTTACAATTATTTTTGAAATTCAGAAACTTACATCTATCCCCAAAAAACAAATCAGGAATAGGAATCCTAGGCTCTAACATTGGATTCTGAACCACAAAATCTTGAATGTTTTGTACCCTTGCAGTGAGATTATCCATACAAGAGGACAGACCTTGAATGTCCATATCTACATCTGTATCCTGAACCACCCAGAGGTAAAGGGGAAAAGAGAGACAAAACACACTGCAAAGAAAAAAAAATGGTCTCAGAACTTCTCTTATCCCTCTATTGAGATGCATTAGTACTTTGGGCCACCTGTACTGTTATGACCTGGTGGTCAGGACAATAATGGACCTGGTGGTTAAGAGCACACGGAATGACCTGATAGTTGCTAATAATATAGGACGAGCTCTGAGACATGGGAACTCTGCTGACAGCAATCCTAATCCTATCACACACACTAGAAATAGCCGTGGAGCGCTCCTAACGCTCCCTAGGCTCCTCGTCACAGCCTAAGGAACTAGCTAGCCCTAAAGACAGAAAAATAAAGCCTACCTTGCCTCAGAGAAATTCCCCAAAGGAACAGGCAGCCCCCCACATATAATGATTGTGAGTAAAGATGAAAATTACAAACACAGAGATGAAATAGATTTAGCAAACTGAGGCCCGACTTACTGAACAGACAGAGGACAGGAAAGGCAGCTTTGCGGTCAGCACAAAAAACTACAAAAAGACCACGCAGAGGGCGCAAAAAGACCCTCCGCACCGACTCATGGTGCGGAGGCACTCCCTCTGCGTCCCAGAGCTTCCAGCAAGCAAGACAGCAATCAAAATAGCAAGCTGGACAGAAAAATAGCAAACCAGAGAAAAACAAGCAGTAACTTAGCTTCTGCTGGGAAGACAGGTCACAAGAACGATCCAGGAGTGAACAAGACCAATACTGGAACATTGAAAGGTGGCATGGAGCAAAGATCTAAGTGGAGTTAAATAGAGCAGCCAGCTAACGAATTAACCTCGTCACCTGTGGAAGGAACCTCAGAAGCCGCAGCCCCACTCACAACTACCAGAGGAAGCCCATGGACAGAACCAGCCGAAGTACCATTCATGACCACAGGAGGGAGCTTGACAACAGAATTCACAACAGAATTGCTCAATTTCCTCCCCTTGTATGAATGGCTGTTTCCTTCCCCTTGTATGAATGGCTCAGTTTCCACCCCCTTGTATGAATGGCTCAGTTTCCTCCCCCCTTGTATGAATGGCTGTTTCCTCCCCCTTGTATGAATGGTTCAGCTTTCCCCCCCTTGTATGAATGGCTCAGTTTCCTCCCCCTTGTATGAATGGCTCAGTTTCCTCCCCCTTGTAGGAATGGCTCAGTTTCCTCCCCCTTGTATGAATGGCTCAGTTTCCTCCCCCTTGTATGAATGGCTCAGCTCTCCCCCCTTGTATGAATGGCTCAGCTTTCCCTGACTCCTGCTCCCATCTTGCACGCATGGCTCGCTCCCCCATCCTCCTTCCGCTCTCCTTCATCCTCCCCCCGTCCTCCCTGGCTGTCATACTCACCTTTCCACAACGCGCCGAACCCAGCTCTGTCCCGGCACAGCAGCTTCTTCCTGCGTGAGCGGTCACGTGCGTCCATATTCATCATCTTAAGGAGCGGTACCACATGACCGCTCACAGAGAACGAGCTGCAGGCGCTGAGACCAGGCATCGCTGGAGTAGGTGAGTATGACGTCCTCTAGTGGGGGGGTGAGGTGGGAGGCGGTTGTGCGCAAGCGGGGAGGAGACCCCGGACTTAAATAAAAAAAAACAGAACAGAACAAAAAACTTACTCAGGTGCCGCCCCCCATCATCCCGCTCTAAGCACGTGCTCTCAAGTGCCTAGTGGCAAATACGGTCCTGCCCCCCATACTGTTTCCTCATACATGCGCCCCATTGCCCATACATGCCCCCCATTCCCCAGTACTGTTTCCTCATACATGCCCCCATTCCCCATACTGTTTCCTCATACATGCCCCCCATTGTCTAGTACTGTTTCCTCATACATGCCCCCCATTCCCCCGTACTGTTTAATCATACATGCCCCCATTGGCTAGTACTGTTTCCTCATACATGCCCCCCATTCCCCAGTACTGTTTCCTCATACATGCCCCCCATTCCCCCATACTGTTTCCCCATCTCCCCCTTTGCTCTTCATTTTGTGTCCTCAAATATCCCCCCACACATTAAATCCCAAATCTCCACTCCAATTCTCCCCACACACAATAAATCCCTCCATCCCCACTCCAATTGTCCCCACACATAATAAATCCCCTCATCCCCACTCAAACTCACCACACACATAATAAATCCCCCCATCCCCACTCAAATTTTCCTCCTCCCATCTTGTATGAATGGCTCAGCTTCCCCCCATCTTGTATGAATGGCTTAGCTTCCACCCTTGTATGAATGGTTCAGCTTTCCCCCCTTGTATGAATGGCTCACCTGTCCTCCCCCTTGTATGAATGGCTCAGCTTCCACTCCGTGTTTGAATGGCCCAGCTTTCACCCCTTGTATGAATGGCTCATCTTTTCTCCCTCTTGTATGAATGGCTCAGCTTTCCTCCCCCTTGTATGAATGGCTCAGCTTTCCTCCCCCTTGTATGAATGGCTCAGCTTTCCCCTTTGTATGAATGGCTCAGCTTTTCTCCCCTTTGAATGAATGGCTCAGCTTTCCCCCTTGTATGAATGGCTCAGCTTTCCTCCCCCTTGTATGAATGGTTCAGCTTTCTCCCCTTGTATGAATGGCCCAGCTTTCCCCCCTTGTATGAATGGCTCAGCTCTCCCCCTTGTATGAATGGCTCAGCTGTCCTCCCCCTTGTATGAATGGCTCAGCTTCCACCCCGTGTATGAATGGCCCAGCTTTCCCCCCTTGTATGAATGGCTCAGCTCTCCCCCTTGTATGAATGGCTCATCTTTCCTCCCTCTTGTATGAATGGCTCAGCTTTCCTCCCCCTTGTATGAATGGCTCAGCTTTCCTCCCCCTTGTATGAATGGCTCAGCTTTCCCCCCTAGTATGAATGGCTCAGCTTTCCTCCCCTTTGAATGAATGGCTCAGCTTTCCCCCTTGTATGAATGGCTCAGCTTTCCTCCCCCTTGTATGAATGGTTCAGCTTTCTCCCCTTGTATGAATGGCTCAGCTGTCCTCCCCCTTGTATGAATGGCTCAGCTTTCCCGCCCCCCCCCCCCCCTTGCATGAATGGCTCAGCTTTCCCCCCTTGAATGAATGGCTCAGCTTTCCTCCCCCTTGTATGAATGGTTCAGCTTTCTCCCCCTTGTATGAATGGCTCAGCTGTCCTCCCCCTTGTATGAATGGCTCAGCTTTCCTCCCCCTTGTATGAATGGCTCAGCTTTCCCGCCCCCCCCCCCCCTTGCATGAATAGCTCAGCTTTCCTCCCCTTTGAATGAATGGCTCAGCTTTCCTCCCCCTTGTATGAATGGTTCAGCTTTCTCCCCTTGTATGAATGGCTCAGCTGTCCTCCCCCTTGTATGAATGGCTCAGCTTTCCCGCCCCCCCCCCCCCCCCTTGCATGAATAGCTCAGCTTTCCTCCCCTTTGAATGAATGGCTCAGCTTTCCTCCCCCTTGTATGAATGGTTCAGCTTTCTCCCCCTTGTATGAATGGCTCAGCTGTCCTCCCCCTTGTATGAATGGCTCAGCTTTCCTCCCCCTTGTATGTATGGTTCAGCTTTCTCCCCCTTGTATGAATGGCTCAGCTGTCCTCCCCTTGTATGAATGTCTCAGCTCTCCCCCCTTGTATGAATGGCTCAGCTTTCCTCCCTCTTGTGTGAATGGCTCAGCTTTCCTCCCCCTTGTATGAATGGCTCAGCTCTCACCCTTGTATGAATGGCTCAGCTTTCCTCCCCCTTGTATGAATGGCTCAGCTTTCCCCCCTTGTATGAATGGCTCACATTTCCTCCCCCTTGAATGAATGGCTCAGATTTTCCCCTTGAATGAATGGCTCAGCTTTCCTCCCCTTGTATGAATGGCTCAGCTTTCCCCCCTTGTATGAATGGCTCAGCTTTCCCCCCTTGTATGAATGGCTCAGCTCTCCCCCTTGTATGAATGGCTCAGCTCTCCCCCCTTGTATAAATGGCTCAGCTTTCCTCCCCCTTGTATGAATGGCTCAGCTTTCCCCCTTATATGAATGGCTCAGATTTCCTCCCCCTTGAATGAATGGCTCAGCTTTCCCCCTTGTATGAATGGCTCAGCTTTCCTCCCCTTGTATGAATGGCTCAGCTTTCCCTCCCCTTGTATGAATGGCTCAGCTTCACCCCCCCTTGTATGAATGGCTCAGCTTCACCCCCCTTGTATGAATGGCTCAGCTTTCCTCCCCTCTTGTAAGAATGACTCAGTTTCCTCCCCCTTGTATGAATGGCTCAGTTTCCTCCTCCTTGTATGAATGGCTGTTTCCTCCCCCTTGTATGAATGGCTCAGTTTTCTCCCCCTTGTATGAATGGTTCAGCTTTCCCCCCTTGTATGAATTGCTTAGTTTCCTCCCCCTTGTATGAATGGCTCAGTGTCCTCCCCCTTGTATGAATGGCCCAGCTTCCCCCCTTTTATGAATGGCTCAGTTTCCTCCCCCTTGTATGAATGGCTCAGCTTCCTCCCCCTTGTATGAATGGCTCAGTTACCTCCCCCTTGTATGAATGGCTCAGTTTCCTCCCCCTTGTATTAATGGCCCAGCTTTCCCCCCTTGTATGAATTGCTTAGTTTCCTCCCCCTTGTATGAATGGCTCAGTTTTCTCCCCCTTGTATGAATGGTTCAGCTTTCCCCCCTTGTATGAATTGCTTAGTTTCCTCCCCCTTGTATGAATGGCTCAGTGTCCTCCCCCTTGTATGAATGGCCCAGCTTCCCCCCTTTTATGAATGGCTCAGTTTCCTCCCCCTTGTATGAATGGCTCAGCTTCCTCCCCCTTGTATGAATGGCTCAGTTCCCCCCCCCCTTGTATGAATGGCTCAGCTCTCCACCCCTTGTATGAATGGCTCAGCTTTCCCCGGCTCCTGCTCCCATCTTGCACGCATGGCTCCCTCCCCCATCCTCCTTCCGCCCTCCATCATCCTCCCCCCGTCCTCCCTGGCTGTCATACTCACCTTTCCACAACGTGCCGAACCCAGCTCTGTCCCGGCGCGGCAGCTTCTTCCTGCGTGAGTGGTCACGTTGTACCACTCATTAAGGTGATGAATATGCATCCATATTCATCATCTTAATGAGCGGTACCACGTGATCGCTCACACAGGACGAGCTGCAGGCGCTGAGACCAGGCATAGCTGGCGTAGCTGAGTATGACGTCCTCAAGCAGAGGGGAGTTGTGAGGTGGGTGGCGGGCGGGCGCAAGCTGCGAGGAGACCCTGGACTTAAATTTAAAAAAAAAACAGAACGGAACAAAAACTTACTCAGGTGCCGCCCCCCCATCGTCCCGCCCTAGGCACGTGCCCTCAAGTGCCTAGTGGCACATATGGCCCTGTCTGCTGCCTCAGATCTGCTCATGTTATCTGACTTCCCTGTCTTTATAAGCCTGGCTTGCTGCATACTCCTTGCTTTTATATTCTGCCTGAATCCCTGGCTTGTGCTGCAAGAAACTTCCCCTCTTTAGATACTCTGGCTGCACCTATTCAGCAAACCTTCTCAGCTCTCAGAGGTTCTCCTGCATTACTCTGCATTCTTCTCCTGCCTGCTGGGACATGTAAGCTCATCCTGCTACAGCTAATCTTGATTGGTTTCCACTGCTAGTTTATTTGACTGTTTCTGGACTCGAAGCTCTGCACTGCTTCTGGACTCTTTGCTAGTACTGCCAGCCCTGGTTTGAACTGTGTATTATGATCTGCATTTCCCCAGAAAGTGCTACGACCATAAGACTTTGCCTGCAGCAGAGCTGCTAACGAACTATTCCTAAGAAGAACCCTGTTTGCCATCCACTAGAACTGTTGTACACGTACTGCACCCACGTTTGAGCATTTGAATATTGACTTTGCCTACAGCAGAGCTGCAAGGAACTTATCCCGTTTTCACCTTATTTGCTGTGTTTTTGAACTTGCTCATGCATTGCACCAGTGTTTGTTTTTTGAATAATACAGACTTATCACTATACTTGGTTCTGCTGCTTATTTGTCTCAAGCCAAGAGATTCCTGAGTGTTCGACTATAATTGTTACAGGATACACAAGCCAAATAAGGAATCTGCTGAGACAATAGCTACTGAACCTAAGATTGAACAACTGTTTTCTATGATGAGATCTCTGCAAAAAGAGATGGGCAGTCTGCAAAGTCAGGTTGGAGGCTTGGAACATAATCAGCAGGTGTTTGGACAGACTATGCAGGATCTGAGTACTCGAATGGACACTCAGGAAAATAAATTTAAAAACATGGAGTCCCAGTATGGACAAGCGTTTCTGGACTTAAGTGCTCAGATGGCCACACAAGTGGTCTTACCCACTGGACAGCCGCAGGCAGTTAGTCCTCCTAAGCTGCCACCACTCCGATACAATGGTGATTGTGATAAATTTCGTGGTTTTGTAAATCAATGTCTGTTATATTTTGATGTGCATGCCGACCGCTTTCACACTGATCGATCTAAAGTGTTATGTATTATTATGGTATTGACATCACGAGCACTCGCCTGGGCAAATCCGATGATCGAGTCTCGTGATCCATGTTTAAATGTATTGGAAGACTTTTTAGCTGCTATGGCCTTAATGTTTGATGACCCTAACCGACGCGCTTCAGCTGAGACCGCCTTGCTGTCCTTGCGTCAGGGTAAACGTTCAGTTATTGCATATGCCACTGATTTTAGAAGGCTAGCTGTGGATACTAATTGGGATTGTCATGCACAATTGCCTATTTTCAGGAGATGTCTATCAAGTGTTATAAAGGACTAGATGGTGGCCCAATTCTAACACATCGGGTATTCTAGAATATACATGTCCATGTACTATATTGCCAAGCCACGTAGTATATTGCCCAGCCACGTAGTATAATGCCCAGCCACGTAGTATATTGCCCAGTCACGTAGTATATTGCCCAGCCACGTAGTATATTGCACACCGACGGAGTATACAGCACAGAGCCATGTACTATACAGACTTAAAATAAAAAATAAACATATACTCACCCTCCGTTGAAGTCCTGGCCCTGTTTGCGGTGCACGCGGCAGCTTCCGGTACCAGGGTTGGTATGGGCGCAGGACCTGTGATGACGTCGCGGTCACATGACCGTGACATCATGGCAGGTCTTTCTCGCAGGACCTGTGATGACGTCACGGTCACATGACCGTGACGTCATGGCAGGTCCTTGTTGCATACCATCCTTGCCACCGGAACCTGCCGCTTGCAAGGAGCGGTCACCGGAGCGTCGCGAGGAGCGGGAAAGGCGCCGGAATGTGAGTATATGATGATTTTTTATTTTTTTTTACTATTTTTAACATTAGATCTTTTTACTATTGAGGCTGCATAGGCAGCCTCAATATTAAAAAAGTTGGTCACACAGGGTTAATAGCGTTAATGGAGTGCATTACACCGGGGCATAACGCGGTCCATTAGCGCTGCCATTAGCCCTGTGTGAGCGCTGACTGGAGGGGAGTATGGAGCGGGCACTTATTGCGGGGAGGAAGGAGCGGCCATGTTGCCGCCGGACTGTGCCCGTCACTGATTGTTCGTGGCAATGGTCATGGGCGTTTTGCCACGACCAATCAGCGACTTGGATTCCATGACAGACAGAGGCCGCGACCAATGAATATCCGTGACAGAAAGAAAGACAGACAGACAGAAGGACAGAAAGACGGAAGTGACCCTTAGACAATTATATAGTGGATGGACTAGCTCGTTCTTAGTCACCACAAGAGCTAGAAACATTTATCCAACATTGTATATGCATAGATATTCGCCTTACTGAGCGTAGACAGGAGAAACTGGCAGCATTTAATCGTATGTCTAATTATTCCCTTTCTCCCAAGGAACCTGCAGGTAAAACCACTCGGGAGACAGAGGTAGTGCCTATGCAAATTGACTCAGTACAGAGACGTGAAAGAACGTGGGGAGCGTCGCCTTCGGGAGAGTCTTTGCTTCTATTGTGGCCAATCTGACCACCAACTGTCCCAAGCGGCCTAACAAGCTGTTAACAGCGGTAGGGGAATACGATAGTGATGACAATGAATCTGATGTCTCTGAATTTAGCCTACCATTGAATGCTGTTTTTCATTCTCTCTCTATGACTACTCCTTCCAGGGAGCAGAAGGAAAAAGACTCTCACTGCTCACTCCCTATTAAAATCTTATGTTCTGGACAGTGGATCTCTAGTGCAGCCATGATCGATTCCTGCGCAGAGGGTAATTTTATGGACATTGCATTTGCCAAAAAACACGGCATAGAGATTCAGCATAGAGCTTCTCCAATTGCTATGGAAACGGTAGATGGCTCACCTCTAATTTCTGGGCCTGTTGATCAGGAGACTGTACCGCTCGTCATTTTGTTGGAACCGGACCATCAGGAGCAACTCTCATTTTTAGTAATTTCTTCTCCTCATTTTCCAATGATTCTAGGCATTCCTTGGCTGCGCTCACAGAATCCAACAATCAACTGGGAGACCAAGGAGATTACATTCCCAACCAGGAGTGATTCAGCCGTAACGGAAACTGTTCTGGAGTCTCTTGATTCGGAACCTCCTGAACCAGTATTTACTTTACTTTGCTGTGTATAAGGAATACTCTGACATCTGTGATAAGACGAACGCAGACCAGCTTCCCCCACATAGGGATTATGATTGTCCTACTGAATTGCTTCCAGGGGCAGCTATTCCTTTCAGTAACGTCTACCAGTTGGCAGCTCCTGAGCTCCAAGCTTTGAAAAAGTATATTGACGAAAATTTGGCTAAAGGTTTTATATGTCCTTCTTCCTCACCAGCAGGGGCGCCTATTTTTTTTGTAGAGAAGAAGGATGGGACCCTAAGACCCTGCATCGACTATAGGGAACTCAATAAGGCGACCATCCGGAATCGTTATCCCTTGCCTTTGATCCCAGAACTGTTGGAAAGAATCCGTCATGCCAAGGTATTCTCTAAATTGGATCTTCGTGGGGCATACAATCTGGTACGTATCCATCCTGGTGATGAATGGAAGACGGCATTCAGATGTCGGTATGGACATTTTGAGTACTTGGTGATGCCTTTTGGGCTGTGCAATACCCCTGCAACATTTCAACATCTCGCCAGTGATATTTTTAGAGATTTACTGGACTAGTTTGTTGTAATCTATCTGGATGGCATTCTAATTTTTTCTGACTCTCTAAAGGAGCATCAAGAACACATCAAAATGGTTTTGAAGCGTTTGCAAGAGAACCATCTTTATATCAAGCCGAAGAAGTGTGAGTTTCATCATTCTGAAATTCAGTTCTTAGGTTATGTCATCTCTCCTCAGGGGATAAACATGGAATCCGGTAAGATTCAAGCAATCCTGGATTGGCAGGTGCCTAAGAACATTAAGGAGGTTCAACGCTTTATCGGCTTTGCAAATTTTTATAGACGTTTCATAAGAAATTTTTCAGAGATTGTCTGTCCCATCACTTCTGACTAAGAAGGAGAGATCCTTTAAGTGGTCTTCACAGGCTTTTGATCGGCTTAAGTCTTGTTTTACTTTAGCTCCGCTATTGATTCATCCAGACCCAGCACTTCCTTTCATCGTAGAGGTGGACGCTTCTGATTGGGCACTGGGAGCCATTCTCTCTCAAAGAACTGGAGGGAAGGTTCTATTACATCCTAGTGCTTTTTTTTTCTCGTAGACTTACCCCTGCAGAAAGGAACTATGATGTGGGAGATAAGGAACTCCTAGCGATTATTGCAGCCCTTAAGGAATGGAGACACCATCTGCAAGGGGCCACGCAACAGATCGTAGTGCTCACTGATCATCGCAATTTAGAGTTCCTCAGATCTGCTAAATGTCTGTCTCCATGTCAGGCTTGGTGGAATTTATTTTTAAACCAATTTAACTTTATTAATTTGTACCATCAAGGTTCACGTAATGGGAAGGCTGATGCCTTGTCCTGAATCCATTCTGCGGATTCCGTATCTGGAGCCCCGTTCAAGAACCATTCTTTCGGATGCCAACTTCATCGGAGTAATCCATGATTCAGATCTATGGACAAGGATCAAGGAGGCCTATAATGGTGATGTATTTCTTGCCAACCTGCCTGTGGATATCAATCTTGCCCTTAAGGGAGGCTTGTGGTTCAGTGACCGATGCATCTACATTCCTGAGGCCGTATGTCTGCAGATCCTCAAGTTGGTACATGACTCCTAGTTGGCTGGTCATAGGGGGGTACAGAAGACACAAGAATTCCTGAGCCGATTTTTCTGGTGGACAACTTGCCTGAAGGATACTAAGGACTATATACTCTCTTGTGAGGTATGTGCTCATTATAAGACTACTCGTGCTTCTCCTATGGGTCTACTTCAACCACTACCTGTTCCATCTCGTCCGTGGGGCTCAATCTCTATGGACTTCATTGTGGATCTTCCTACTTCTGGTGGCATGAACATGATTCTATTGGTAGTTGATCGTCTGACAAAGGCTGCTCATTTTGTTCCTTGTGCCGGTCTCCCCTCAGCTAAAGAGACTGTGAACTTAGTAATACAGAATATTTTTCGGCTGCATGGGGTCCCAGATGAAGTTATCTCTGACCGTGGAGTACAGTTCACTTCAAGATTCTGGCAAGGGTTGTGTTCTGCGCTTAATATTGATGTTCATCTTCCTTCCGCATATCACCCTCAGACGAATGGTCAGACCGAGCGAACCAATCAGACTCTGAAGCAATATCTACGATGCTACGTCTGCCATCTTCAGGATGACTGGTTGGAACTGCTTCCTTTAGCGGAATTCTCCTACAATAATTCTCAGAATGCCTCCACTATGGTAACGCCTTTCTTTGCTAATCTAGGTTATCACCCAAGCATCTTTCCTAGATCTCCAATGGATGTTCCAGTTCCAGCAATGGAGGAGAGATTGACTGCTTTGAGGGAAAATCTAGAAGTCCTTAAGGAATCCTTAACTTCAGCTCAGGAACTTTACAAGAGGTTGGCGGATAGATTCCGAAAGCAGGCGCTGACGTTCAAGGTAGGAGATTTAGTATGGTTATCTACTAAGAATCTAAGACTGAACGTTCCTTCACAGAAACTGGGAGAGAAATTCATCGGTCCTTTCAAGATCAACGGTATCGTGAGTTCTGTGGCCTGCCGTCTAAAGCTGCCAAAGACTATAAAGGTACACCCAGTATTTCATGTCTCTCTATTGAAGCCTGTTTCTCCCAATAGCTTTCAGGGATGCATTGTGCCCCCTCCACGACCCGTACTGGTTGATGGGCAAGAGCAATTCTTGGGAGGTTCTCCTGCATTACTCTGCATTCTTCTCCTGCCTGCTGGGACATGTAAGCTCATCCTGCTACAGCTAATCTTGATTGGTTTCCACTGCTAGTTTATTTGACTGTTTCTGGACTCGAAGCTCTGCACTGCTTCTGGACTCTGCTAGTACTGCCAGCCCTGGTTTGAACTGTGTATTATGATCTGCATTTCCCCAGAAAGTGCTACGACCATAAGACTTTGCCTGCAGCAGAGCTGCTAACGAACTATTCCTAAGAAGAACCCTGTTTGCCATCCACTAGAACTGTTGTGCACGTACTGCACCCACGTTTGTGCATTTGAATATTGACTTTGCCTACAGCAGAGCTGCAAGGAACGGATCCTGTTTTCACCTTATTTGCTGTGTTTTTAACTTGCTCATGCATTGCACCAGTGTTTGTTTTTTGAATAATACAGACTTATCACTATACTTGGTTCTGCTGCTTATTTGTCTTAAGCCAAGAGATTACTGAGTGCTCCACTATAATTGTTACAATTCAAAAGAAATCTCCAGGACCACAAATATATTCAAATGTATTACTTTATTTGCATTTCCTTACAAATAGTAGACAGGCATGTTTGGTTCTGACCCGTTTCAGAGTGCACATACCCATAGGCCATGTGCTTTGTATAAATTTAAAAAGTAACCGTGATTTTAATTTTTCTTACATAAAACAAGGAGGATATGCATGGAAATATGAAGCTTTATAATACATCTTATCAGCAAAATAAGCTTTTTTTCGCCTCCTGGATTAATCTTGTGTGGATGGGGATAGTAGACCCAGGGCAGCCCTCATCACAGGGGTCTCACATGCAATTCCAGATGATGGGCTCCTGGAATAGTCATCATTCTTTGAGCTAAAAGCAAATGCTTAAGGGTGTTTACACTTCTACCCATTCAGGGGGCTGATCCCGGGGAAGAGGGAAGAAGCCACATGTTTAGTCAGGGAGTGGGGAGAGTAACGTTGAAGGGAGAGGATCGAGGATGACATCCTGGAGTATATGGATGGATGGCGTTTGGAGATTGGTTGCTGGCTGGGCTTAACACTTGGCTACTGTTGAAGGATCTGTCATCTGGATTTCAGGAACCTTCTTAACGACTGTTGTTGCTGGATACATGATTGTGTTACCTGTCATTTGGAGGAGTGTGGACTGTGACTGAAGATTATACTGGCTGGAGATAAGAAATCTGTGGGCCAACCAAAAGTTGAAAACAGTGAGTATTGCCTGGCACGCGACAGTGGGACTACCGGCCCCGGGGAAGGGATCTTGTGGACTGAGGACATTGTATTTTGGCCATCTACTTGGATTTGTTGTAAACCATGGATATATGGAATAAAAAATAGTTGCATCGTTAACCGGCATAGGTGATTATTACAACCCACAACCTCAGATCCTCACAAAGTTTCTTATTTTCATGTGTACTCTTGACTTATGAAATAAATAAAACCATGGTTACTCTTTAAAATATTTTGCTGTAAATACCAACTTGTAAATGAAACAGATGAAAGTTAAAGTACAGGTCTGTAAAATATTAAAAGATGAAATATTGCTGTGATAACTAATAGCATTATCCTTTACAAAAGACTTCTGTTGGTTGGGGGTCCAATCACACCGGGCTCATGTGCATTCATTTGTATTGTTTACAGCAAGAATATATAAAATGTCTAATCCAGACAATGTACAGTCAAAACTAACATCAGTTTATTTCATCGCCATACAGTGTATTCTTTGGTGTACAGTATAGTTCTTTTATAAGTAAATCCTATTTAAATATCAAACCCTCTACAAAAACGTTTTATTCATTCTTTATACATTACTTTATATTTATGGAAGAAAAATATTTAAGATATGAACACAAGTATCTTACATGGATATTCAGCAACATAATGTACAAACTCCTTGCAGATGTTTTCATTGATGTATTCCCCAGCACCACAAGGCTACAATGCTAACTGAGCCACCATGATACCCTATGGTTGTACTTGATCGGTAGTAAGCCCTGTCATAATAATTTCCATGTGGGGATTTCTGCTGTATTTTTTCATGAGGGTATTTTAGATGAGCAGCACGGTGGCTCAGTGGTTAGCATTGTCTCACTGGGGTCCTGGGTTCAAATCCCACCAAGGACAACATCTGCAAGGAGTTTGTATGATCTCCCCGTGTTTGCGTGGGTTTTCTCCGGGGTCTCCGGTTTCCTCTCTCACTCCACAGACATACTGATAGGGAATAAAGATTGTGAGCCCCATGGGGGACAGTGAAGATAATGTCTGTAAAGCGCTGTGGAATTAATGGCGCTATAAAAGTGGGTAAAATAAATAAATAGATAAATACATTTCACCAGTTAAAAAGGCCAAAATTTAGGGATTAATAGATACATTAAGTAAAAAAAAAGAAAATTGGGGGCCTGCCTGTTTTCATTTTTCATTGGCAAAAGTGGAAACATGCAGGTTTCCTCATTCTTCTATGTCCTACCATTATGGTACACAAGGGAAAAAAGCAGCTCCTTGTAAGGTCAGACTCCCGGTGATACCGATGATACAGGAGTAAGGAGCTTCGAGCCTTAACACCCCTCTACTCAGGACCTATAGCAGACACATACTGTGACTACCCCTGATATATGAAATGTTTCCAGTGGAAAGAAGAGACGTTCAGATTTTACCATCAAGCTACAGAATCCATATTAGTGCGCAGCCTAATTACAGGAAAGCTGAATTGTAAATAGATAAAGGTCATTTATTTTTAAGTGAAACCAAAATACAGATGTATGTAGTGCACATCCCAATTGTCTGCATTAATGGACATAGTAATAAACCCATCCGCATTGTGAATCAGAAAACATCTGGGGATGGATAGATGTGTAAACTTAAATCCAGAATGTAGCTGGCTGAATAATAAAAAAAATGCACTAAATCTAATAACTTAAAAACTAATTCCCAACACCATTCCAGTAATTATATACACATTATACAAAGGCAAGGGTTTACAGGTTAAAAACAGAAAAAAACCAGGCAATTAAAGAGAGAAAGCACACAAAAATATGTGCAGCGCCCTGGATGCACACAGACCTCACATCCAGCCTATATTACTGGAAGAGGCAGGTCTGATGGCTGCCATAGTAGAGTATCGTGCCTCAATCCCCCCAGTCCTATCAGGGTGGAGCTCACAACTTTTTCTTTTAAGCACCTTAGATACTGCAGTCACTATAGACTGTGACGTCTAAAGGGTTATATGATTAGAAGCTAAGTTTAGGCCGTTAACCATTCTACAATTTTCTTCTTGCCATTATTATTGATATAAAGAAGCACAATGGGGGCGTTATAATAAGTTACAAGGAGGGGCATGATTATAAAGGGACACAGGTGGGTATTAGTGTAGAAAAGAAGCACAATGAGGGCATTACAGTATTATAAGGAGGCACAAAGGGAGCATTATTACAATAAAGAATAATGGGGGCATTATTCTAACTATAAAGAGGCACAATTGGGGGTATTATAAGGTGGAATAGGGGGCATTCTTATTAGAATGAGGCAAAGGGGGACAGTACTAGGGGAATTTTTAACTACAGATAAAGGGGGTCATAGAAGGGAGCACTATTACTATGTGAAGGCACAGAGGGAGCATTATTACTGTATGGGACAGAAAACTAAGGTACTATTACTGTGCAGGGCACTGGGGGCATAAGGCATTGGTTAGAGCACTATGTGCTTTGTGTAACGGTGGGGAATCGTTAGTAGAATGACCAAAGAGGTCTGTGTGTTTCATTCTGCAGCGCTGAGTTATGGGTGGAGAAGTGGTCATGACTGTCTTGGCTGAATGGAAAAATAATGAATGACTCTGATGTGAGACGATAACCGGTGAGTCCCTGGATTATACACACAAACAGTAGGCAGAGCACTGATATAGAACTGAGAGCTACTATTATATTGTCACTGCATGGTGGAAATATCAGTTTTTATCTATTAGTTTTTGTCAATAATGATCAATATGGTGAAATTATCACTACTGTGCCAGCTGGATATTACCATACTGTGGTTATGATCTGGCGGTATTATTGTCTCTTATATTACACTATTGATGGTAGCATTAGTCTTGGCACAGATGCGTTAGCAATGGTCAGTGTGGTGGCATTATTCCATCACTATGAGGTTGTATTATGTAATTTCATTATGGCAGTATTATATAACCTTATATAGTGGTATTATTTGTTGCTTCATGGTCTGCACTGATGCAGGAAGAGATGTCATTGTTCCACCATCAGCCTTTGCTTGGCTGCAGCGGTCTAGAGATTTGAGCAGTGTGTAATTGGATGCAACGGATACAGGTAGGTGCCAGTAGGTGAGTATCACTTAGTTATTTTAATACACCTCTAAGCCCCTGAAAAACGTTTGTTTTTGCCAATACCACCCATTTAAGTCCAATATTAAACTACGATCTTGAAATAAGTCTTCCAAATAGTCATATTTTGCTTTTTTATGGCATTTTCAGCGGGTTCCCAGTGTTATTCTAAACAGAGGTTCCATTCTGAAAGATTTCTTGAGCTGTGTCTAGATCTTACAGCACAGGATTATATTGCAGACTAATGGGCTCGTGTATTACCTCCACATACCTCCAATTTTACAGGAAGACACACAGATTTTTTAGGGGGCATACAGAAGTTCATATACCAAAAGACCATTCATTATTACAGAGGAATTCTCCTCTAGGGTCAATGATTATGGGAGAGACTCCATTTCCTCATGGAGGATAAATATGTAGGCTGTGTAGTATGCACACATCGGAGCACCTCCAACAGTGCTTGTCGGGCCGAGCTGGGCAGATTCCCTCTACACCTAACAGTTCTAAAGAGGGCGCTGTCATTCCGGGCTCACCTGCATAGGAGCAATCCAAGCTCCCATCACCATAAAGCCCTCATACATGTAGGTGAAACAGAAAAACCAGAACCCTCGGAACAGCCCAGCCAAACCCAACCGGACCAGAACACCAATCACAACAACCTGACAAAAGCCGGAATCAGGAAGATGGAAGACGAAGGCCAGGAGAGGTATGTCAGTGACTGGAAGAATGATATCATCAGCTCACAGAAACTGACCATGTACCGGTGCCTACAGAGAGACTACAGACTGGCCCCATATCTGGAGAAACTCCCGGACCCCAGAGACCGCCAGATCCTGAGCCGATATAGACTCAGCGCCCACAGTCTGGCCATCGAACGTGGCCGACACAGGCAGAGCTACAAGCCCAGGGAGGAAAGACTGTGCCAACACTCTGATCAGGAGGCCATAGAGGACGAAACCCACTTCCTGCTACACTGCTCCAAATACTCAGCAGTGAGGGACACTCACTTCAGGAGACTCTCACATCTCTTCCCAGACTTCATCACCATGAAGGAGGAAGAGAAAACATATATCCTGCTGGGAGAAGAAGAGAGAGCGGTGGAGATAGCAGCGCGGTATGTGAGCGAATGTCATAGACTGCGAGAAAGAGAACTATGATGCCATGGACTATAGCCCCCACAATGGATCTGCCCCATCCACCTCCCCTATGCCATGGACTATAGCCCCCACCCTGGATCTGCCCCCATCCACCTCCCCTATGCCATGGTCTATAGCCCCCACAATGGATCTGCCCCCATCCACCTTCCCTACAGCTCCTACCCAACATCCCCACAGTCCCTATCCCTATTGCCTTTATACACTTGCTTTGGCAAAACTGATGTGTATTTGGTCCTGCCAATAAAGCTTCTTTGAATCTTGAATCTGTATGGGCACATAGGGAGGTCTTGTGCTGAAGTGCAGGTTACAAGAATAAGATTTGCATGAGCGCCTACTTTAAGAAATCCACAAAATTCACTATACGGTATTATATACGGGAGATTTTTCAACATAAGTCCACTTTCCTGTTTAAGAAAATCCTGGTGCAAATGGAGGAGGCGCTTTATATTCCTCTGGGGCAGTTGGTTGATGGTATCCCTTCTGAGGTGTATGAGGTGACGTCTTCTGCCCTGTTTGTGCAAAGTGTCCAAAACTGTCCTTGACATTTTTCATGTGTGCTGCCATTGAGTTCTCCATTTTCTTCAAATCCTGAGCCAATTCTCCGTCTTTCATGAAAGAAACTGCTTTGTTTATTGCAGTTTTACACACTTTTAAGGGTTTCTTTGATGAATTGACCGGTTTTTCTTCATTCTTAGTGGGCCACATAGAGTTGTCAGCTGGGTTTGGATATGGTAAATCTACACTTTGTGCTTTTACAATAGATCTGTGTTCACCTGGAACCTAGGAGACATGCAAACAAAAGCGTAACCTGGTTAAATACAGTATTTCAGTTGACATTTTTATACAGTTGTTTCCCAGAAGTCAGTATTTTGCTGTTAGCACAGCTTTTCATTATCAACATTGTTGGAATAATGCTTATTATTGTACACAGTGGGGAAAATAAGTATTTGATACACTGCCGATTTTACAGGTTTTCCTACCTACAAACAATGGGGAGGTCTATAATTTTTTATTGTAGGTGCACTTCACCTGTGAGGGACAGATTCTTAAAAAAAATCCAGAAAATCACATTGTATGATTTTTACATAATTCATTTGCATTTTATTGCATGCAATAAATACTTTATACCATGGAAAAGAACTTAATATTTTATGCAGAAACATTTGTTTGCCATTACAGAGGTCAGGCTTTTCCTGTAGTTCTTGATCAAGTTTGCTCACACTGCAGCAGAGATTTTGTCCGACTTCTCCATACAGATCTTCTCCAGATCTTTTTGGTGTCGGGGCTGCCGCTGGGCAACATTGAGGTTCCACTCCATCTGAAGATTTTCTATTGGGTTCATGTCTGGAAACTGACTAGGCCACTCCAGGAGCTTGAAATGCTACTTACGGAGCCAGTCAGTTGCTCTGACTGTGTGTTTTCGGTCATTGTCATGCTGAAAGAACCAGCCACGACCCATCTTCAATGCTCTTACTGAGGGAAGGAGATTGTTGGCCCAAATCTCGCGATGCATGACCCCAGCTATTCTCTCAACTGTACCGTACAGTCGTTCTGTCACCTTTGCAGAAAAGCACCCCCAAATTTTGATGTTTCCCCCACCATGCTTCACAGTTGGGACGGTGTACTTGGGGTTGTACTTATCTTTCTTCCTCCAAACACGGCGAGTGGAGTTGATACAAAAAAGTTCTATTTTGGTCACATCTGACCACATGACCTACTCCCATGCCTTCTCTGGATCATCCAGATGGTCATTGGCGAACATCAAATCAGCCTGGATATGTGCTGGCATGAGCAGGGGGACCTTGCATGCACTGCAGGATTTAATCCATGACTGTGTAGTGTGTTTGAGACTGTGGTTCCAACTCTCTTCAGGTCATTGACCAGGTCCTCTCGTACAGTTCTGGGGTGATTCCTGACCTTCTTCAGAATAATCCTTACCCCATGAGGCGAGATCCTACATGGAGCCCCATGTTTCTTCCATTTTCTAATAATTATGCCAACATTTGTTGCCTACTCACCAAGTTACTTGCCTATTGTCCCCCAGCCCATCCCAGCCTTGTGCAGGTCTATAATTTTGTTCCTGGTGTCCTTAGACAGCTCTTTGGTCTTGGCCATGGTGGAGAGGTTGGAGTGTGGTTGAGTGTGTGGAGTGATGTCTTTTATACAGGTAACAAATTCAAACAGGTGCAATTAATACACGTAATTAGTGCAGAGTAGGAGGGCCTCTTAATCACCTATTAACCAGTAAGACCTGGTTGTTTTTCTTTAAATACTTATTTCATGCAAAAAAATGCAATTTAATTATCTAAAAATCTGTTATTTTATTTTTAAATTCTGTCTCTCAAAGCTGAAGTGTACTTAAGATAAAAAATTACAGGCCTCTCTATTCTTTATAGGTGGGAAAACTTGCAAAATCGGCAGTGTATCAAACACTTATTTTCCCCACTGTACGTTGCATCAGATGCTATTTACTAATGTTTAATAGTGCATTAACCTGTCTCCAGCAATAGTGTTATATTACCAATAATACAACATTAAAAAAAACCCAGGAAATTCTATTTACTCACTGTGTGTGTGGCTGGAGCATACACTACTTTCACTTTGCAAGCTGACAGACAAAATGCTAAGAATCTAAGCTATAAGAAATACCAGTTGTAAGCTGTGTTATCTTTGTTCCTAAATAAATGCATTCACTGTTGAACAGCTGGACAGTGCAGAGATTAATTTGGTTCTAACAGGTTATGGGCTCAGAAACCCAAAGAACCAGAAAACAGTCCAGAAGAGAGAGGGCAACAGTGTACTAAGAAGCAGAAGAAGCAAAGATGGTTGCCAGCAGCAACTCTGAGAAGTTCACAGTGCCATATCTGACTAACCAGAAAAACTAATCCTGGAAATTCAAGGTAAAGATGCTACTGACAAGAGATGGTGCAGGAAATACATACAGGAGTCTAAAACTGACCCACTACCAGAAGACTGAGTAGAGATGGATCGAAAAGCACAAAGCACTCAGTATAGATGATGATCAGATTGCACATGTTCAGTTGAAACCACATACATACACTAAATAAAAAGACACATATGCATGGTTTTCTCATTATCTGACATGAAATCAGAACAAACCTTTCCCGTTTTAGGTCAATTAGGATTACCAAAATTATTAATATTTTCCAAATGCCAGAATAATGAGAGAGTGAGAGAGAGAGAATGTTTTATGTCATTTGTATTACTGCAAAGTCCAAAGTTTACATACACAAAGATTACTATGCCCTTAAACAATTCTGGACTGCCCATATGATGATGTCATATGTTTGGAAGCTTCTGATAGTTTTTTTTTGCAACATCTAAGTTAATTAGAGACACAACTGTGGATGTATTTTAATGCACACCTGAAACACACTGCTTCTTTATGTAGCATCAGGAAGAAGCCAGTACTCCAAAAGAAACATAAAAAGTCAGATTAATGTTTGCAAATGCACACAGGAACAAAGACCTTAATTTTTGGAGACATGTCCTGTGGTCTGATGAAACTAAAATTGAACTTTTTGGGCATAATGAGCAGAATTATGATTGAATGAAAAAAAGAGAAGGTTTGAAGCTTAAGCTTAAGAACACCATCCCAACTGTGAAACACGGGGGTGTCAGAATCATGTTGTGGGGTTGTTTTGAAGGAGTAGGACCTGGTGCATTTCACAAAATAGATTGCATCATGACAAAAGAAGATTATGTGGCAATACTGAAGCAACATCTCAAGACATCAGCCAGGTAGTTAAAGCTGGGCGGAAATGGACAATGACCCGAAGCATACTCTCAAAATAGTAGCAAAGTGACTTCAGGATAGCAAAGTCAATATTTTGGAGTGGCTATCACAAAGCCCTGATCTCAATCATACTGAAATTTTTTGGGCAAAGCTGAAAAGGCCAGTGCGAGCAAGGCAACCAACAAACCTGAATCAGTTACACCAGTTTTGTCAGGAGGAATGGGCCCAAATTCTGACTATTGTGTGAAGCTTGTGGAAGGATACTCCAAATTTTTGATCCAAGTCATTCAGTTTAAGAGCAATGGTTCCAAATACTAATGAAATGTGTGTAAACTTTTCACTTTGCAGTAAATAATAAAAATGCCTTAAAATATTCAATCTCTCATTATTCTGGCATTTGGCAAAAATTAATAATTATGGTAATTCTAGTTGACCTAAAATGGGAAAGGTTTATTCTGATTTCATGTCAGATATTGAGAAAAACATGCATATGTTTCTTTTCATATCGTGTTTGTAAACTTCTGGCTTCAACTGTATGTAAATGTGAAATTGCAAAAGAAATGTGGGAACAACTCCAGAAAGTGCATGAAAGAATAAGTCTTAGCAATAAGCTTTATTTAATAAAAAAAAAGCTGTATCAGTCTAAGCTAAATAAAGGGCAAGATATGCAGGATTACATGAGAAATACTGTAGAAATTGTGACGCGCCTGTGGGACATTAAGGAAGATCTAAAGGATTTAAAGGAAGACAGAAAGTGTAAGCAGCAGTAGAGGTGTTCAAAGCAGAATCTGTTTTAAAAATCTAAGATTAACCCAAAAATAAAAGTAATTTGAAGGAAACATGTGAGTGTTTTGTCTGCAAAACATCAGACCACCTAAAGGCTGACAGAATGAATCAGCTGAAAAAAGCAAAATAATAATCAAAGGGTTAAAAGTGCCACTACTAAAGAATATAACACTTCAAGTACTGAAGCTGTGTTTACTGTTAATGCAAGTAAATCAAAGCATGCATGGTCTATAGACTCTGGGGCAACTAGTCATATGACTAATGACAGAAGCTTCTTCTCTAACCTTGACCAAAGTAAGTCAGAGAATGTGATCTTGTCTACTGGTCAGTATATGAATTCAGAGAGAATAGGAGATTGTTACATTAATTGTAAAGTCTCCCCAACACAAATCCAAAAGATCCCAGTAAAGGATGTGCTTTATGTCCCTAGTCTTGAAAGCAATCTGTTATCTGTGAAGAGACTCACAAGACTAGGAAATTAAGCTACATTTATAGATGACGGTTGTATCATCTCAAAGGAAGGTTACACACTAGCAAAAGGAAAAACCAAAGAAGAGTTGTACAAGCTAAAATGCAAGGAAAGTGTATACACTGTTAAATTTGAACAGCGCAAGAATTGTATCCATGTATGGCACATGTGTCTTGCACATAGAGACAAAGAAACAATAAGGTTAGTTAAAAAAACACTTGCTGATGGTATTACAGTCGATATGTAATCAGACAATGAAATGTACTAGCTGTCCTAATGAAGAATAGTACTACAAAATCAGAACCACTTCTGTACTTAATACACACAGTGGCCCAGTGAGTACTCAAACTCCTGGAAAGAAGAGACATTTTCTCACATTTATCGATGATTATTCAAGATATACAGTTGTCTATCTGCTTCATAGCAAGATGAAGTTCAATAGAAATTTGAATTATATCTCACTGATGTAATTAATACATTTGGGAGAATGACAAAATTTCTGCATGCATATAATGGAACTGAATGTTAGGTCTCGAGTTCCCGCTTCTGCACAGGGGGAATCTCGAGCCATCTCCGCTGCGGTCTCCCATTCTTATCCAGCCGCAGTGGAGTCTGCTCAGCAGGGACGTCGGTCCCAGCGTCTTGCTCGGTCTCACTCTGTACAGAGAGTTACTGCTGCTTCTTCAGCTTCTGCCATTAAAGCCAGTGCTGGTCAGCAGCGAGCAGACTTCTCTGGGACTAAGTCCTTGTCTGCACACACTGAGCATGCCCAGGGCAAGATCTCCCGTTGGAGATCGAGGGTCATGTGCTCAGGCCCTGCAGCACATTCCATTGGTCCTCTTGGCAGGTCTTGGAAGGGCAAAGTTTCTGTGGCCACTTCCTGTGCTGCAACTATATAAACTGCGCATGACCGCACGGCCATGCGCTAGTGTACATTTGCATACGTGTGTTTGTTGTGAGTGCAAGTCGTCCTTGGATACCCCTTCCCTATTGAATGTCTGTTCGCGGAAGGTGTATGGTTGCTATCTAGCGCCCGACTTATCCTACAGCACAAATCACACTTTACAGCGTCCAGTTGCTGTGACCGCCAGTACGGCACCGTGCACTTCCTCTGTGCTTTCCTTACCCAAGCCTGGGTGGTTAGTGGCGTTCGTCAGTGCGGCACCGCATGCACTCTTGTGCCCTAATATTGTTATTTGGCTTCCTTACACACCCAGTTGCGGTGTTGTGCCAGCAAGGGTCTAATCGGACTTCAATCCTAGTTGGGGTTGAGTTCGCTGACTACTTGCTCGCGCTCTATGTGCGGTACCGCGATCCTGTGACGCAACAGGATCGCTTCCTTCACGCGTGAAGTCTAACCCACGTGTGTATACTTATGAGTACCGCCATATAGTCCGTCATTACTTGGCAGCAGGTTCCATCTCTGCACGGTGGACCCCGGGCTGCGAACGCACCATACTCTATCTGTCTCATTATTTGGTGCGTTCCGCTAGCCCTAACACTGAATATGCAAGTAATGAGACACAAAGTGTTTTAAGGAAACTGGAATTGTGTTTCAGACCGCTGTACGATACAACTCTGAACAAAATGATGCAGCGGAAAGAAGGAACCAGACACTTTGTGAAAGTGGAAGAAATATGACGCAGATTTACCAACAACAAATTGTTTTGAAAATAGTGAGCTGTCATGATTTCTTCACTACAGACTACCATTTAAAGCTACTGAGAAAACTCCATTTGAACAATGAAACAGCAAGAAGTCTGTACTACAACACATCAAAATATTTGGAAGTAAAGGATTTGTAGATATTCCCAAAGAAAAATGTACCAAGTGGGAATCTCATGCAAAAGAGGTTATCCTGGTGGGCTACAGTTAAACCCAGAAAGGATATCAAATCTTGCACCCAGAAACAAACAAGGTCAGAATAGGCAGATCTGTAAAGATTAATGAGAACTTTGTGTCTCTCAAGTTTCATGACATCAAATCAGTAGTCCAGCTGAACCAACAACAATTTCAGTCACAATTTGAAAATAACAAGGAAAAGGATGTTGAAGTTGTGGTTAGGTTCTTCAACCACTGAAGAAGCAACAGAAAAATCAGGTGAACTTGAAGTCAGGAGATCGTCGAGATCAAACAAGGGTATACCAGCTAAGCATCTATCCTACTTTTTTAAAACATGAGTCAGAGCCGCAGTCTTGGGATGACATGCAGCAACTACCTGTCCATGAAAAACAAAAGTGGATTAATGCTGCTAATGAGGAAATGAAGTCCCCTCATCAACTCCAACCTTGGAAACTCACCAAACTACAAAGGTAAGGCAAGAAAGCACTCAAATGTTAATGGGTTTTAAGACCAAGTATGACTCTGAAGGCAAGGTTCATAGATTTAAAACAAGATAAGTCACAAAAGGATATTCTCAGAAATATGGTGAAGATTATGATGCCACATTTTCCCAGTTGCTAAGCAAACCCCATTCAGGACGCTAATGGTTATAGCTAGTGATGAGCGAATATACTCGTTACTCGAGATTTCCCGAACATGCTCGGGTGTCCTCCGAGTATTTTTTAGTGCTCGGAGATTTAGTAGTCTTTGCCGCAGCTGGATGATTTACAGCTACTATCCTGCTTGATTACATGTGGGGATTCCCTAGCAACCAGGCAACCCACACATGTACTTAGCCTGGCTAATAGCTGTAAATTATTCAGCTGAGGCGATGAAAACTAAATCTCCGAGCACTAAAAAATACTCGGAGGACACCCGAGCGTGCTCGGGAAATCTCAAGTAATGAGTATATTCGCTCATCACTAGTTATAGCTCCTATAATAAAGGTGCGTGTCAGACATTTGAAAATCAAAACTGTTTTTTTAAATGGATGGTGATATTGAAGATTTGTATATGACTCAACCTGAGGGTTATACCAAAGAGGGGGAAGAGATTCTCATTTGCAAACTACAGACATCTCTCTATGGTCTTAAGGTACCGTCACACTCAGCGACACTGCAGCGATATAGACAACGAGCCGACCTAAACTAGATCGCTGGAGCGTCGCTGTTTAGGTCGCTGTAGAGACATCAAACACAGCAATTCCAGAATGATGCAGGAGCGATCCAGTGACGTAACGACGACTCACTTCTCGTTCTCGCTGGTTGTTAGCTCCATGTCAAACAGCCGGAGTGTACCGATCCGACACACATCTAGGGGCCCTATGCTCGTTGCTGGCGTCATTGCTTTTGATGTCAAACATGACGATACACGCCGACCTGGTGACGAAATAAAGTTCTGGACTTCTAGCTCCGACCAGCGATGGCACAGCGGAATCCAGATCGCTGCTGCGTGTCAAACACAACGAGATCGCTATCCAGGACGCTGCAACGTCACGGATCGTTGTCGTTCTCTTTGCAAAGTTGCTGAGTGTGACGGTACCTTTTAGCAATTGGCAAGAACATGGATTTAAAAAAGGTCAAGCAGATTCGTGTTTGTACACAAAATGCAGACAAACAGAAAGTGGATGAACAGTGGTGACTAAAAGATTTGCATTTTTTTTAAATGTGATTACTTCTGTCTGGTTTTTGTGATGCCATTTTCCTGATGATGAATTGAAAGTGCATGAAGTTGACATCATGCAAGACCTTAATTAATACCAAAATGCTTTCGAATGTAGGTATGGTCATTTAATCACAGAAAACTGACTGCCAAGAGTTTTGAATATACTATTTATTGATCACAACATAGAGCGTAATTCATTGTTTACAATACCATAACTTAGTATTTTGTAGCATAACCTCTTGCTTTAATTACTGCAGCACACCAATGTGGCATTGAAGCCTCTAGGGTATTCAAGACATTCTGGGGGATCTTGCTCCATTTCATTTGCAAATCTGCAAACAATTCATCTTTATTTCTGTGGATACAGGCCCCAACTCGTCGCCTTAACTCATCCCAAAGGTGCTACATAGGGTTTCAATGAGGTGATTGGCATGCCCATTGCAACAGGTGAACATTTTTCTTTGCTAAGCAATTTTTGACTAAATTGGATGTGTACTTAGGATCCTTGTCTTGCTGGAATTTCCAGCCCCTGCCTACTTTAGTTTTACCATATGGCAGCATTACATTCTCCAGTATCTCCTTGTATATGGTATCATTCATATTTCCATCAATTCTATGCACAAGGCCGATGGCAGATGCAGAAAATCAGCCTTAAACCATGACAATGCTACCACCATATTTCACTGTAGGTGTTTGGTACATTACATCATTACGTGTTCCAATTGGTCAGTATATATAGTGCTTGTCATCACTACCAAACAGATTAAACTTGGAATCACCTGACCACAACACCTTAGACCAATCTGTCTCTTTCCATTGGCTGTGTTCTTTGGCAAACTCAAGTCGGACTTTCCGGTTCTTACAGAGATGAAAGGCTTCTTGACTAACTCGTGCATTCAACCCTACTGCTCTTAGCCATCGCACCACAGTTTGGCGACTCACTTTGACCCCATATTCTTTATTCAGTTTGTGCAAAATCTGTACAGAATTTTTATGGACATCAGATACTGACCTTTTTTTAATTATGTGATCAACTTTGGAGGAAGTTTTCCGTCCATGATTGCCCACTTCTAGGTTTTTTGCCTAGCGGCTTTAGATCAACATATGATTTTTGGAGGTGCGGTTCATGCTCTTTTTTCCTTTTGTGCAAAGCATGTTCTTGTCTCTTTGGACCAGCTCTTGCTTGACTTCACTCTCAGAACAATAAGCTTTTGAAATCAGGTAATAAATTTGGCTTTTGTCTCTGCCATGTTTTAACCAAAAAGCACACACACAAAAATTAGGCAAAATACTACCCATCAACTACCCATGACAAAATATGCAAAACATTTGGCCCAGCAAATGTTGAAACCTAAAACATAAAGGGATAAAACAATGACAAACACAATGTTCATCCAATTTTCAAACACAATTTGTTTCGGATTTACTAAAATCACCAGGAAAATGGCATCACAACAACCAGACAGAAGTAATCACACTTTAAAAAGATGCAAAACATTTGGTTGCTACTGTATGTTCTTGTATATGTGGGCAATATGATTATGATTCCTCAAGAGGAAACTGAGTTTGCAATGTTGACTAGAATTCTGAATCAGCATTTTAAAACTAAAGACCTTGAAAATGTGACATATTATCTAAGAATCTGGACCCAAAGAGAAGAAGATGGAATGTTTCTTCAAAATCAAAGTGCAAAAACTAAATTCTGAGACAGTTTAGAATGTCAGAAGCCAAAAGTATATAAACCCCAAATGGAACCAAAGCTAGAAGGAGAAGATGATCTGTTGTCTAACAATGAGAAATACAGACAGGCAGTGGGGGCACTTCTATACATAGCAACTATGACTCAACCTGATATTGCAGCGACAATTGCAATTCTATGCAGATATGTGAAAGAACCGCACCCAAAAGATTAGTATGCCATTAAGACAGTTCTTCAATATTTGAAAGAGACTCGCAAAATAAATTCAAGGATATGTGTAACACGAGATCTAAAACTCACAGGCTATGTAGATGCAGACTGGGCTGGTTACTTTAGTGATCATAAATCGACAAATAGCTATTTGTTCAAGCTTGGAGAACGTTCAATGTATTGATCCAGCAGAAAACAGGTGTCTGTAGCCTTGTCATCTACAGAAGCAGAGTGTGTCTGCAGCCCACGCAAGTCAACAGGTCATTTCGTTAAACCAATTGTTAGGTGATCTTGGTAAGCCATCAACTCAACCAGTGGTGATTTATGAAGACAACCAAGGATGCATTAAGCTTGCATGCAGGGAGATCAATGCGAGAACCAAACACATTGATGTTAAACATCACTACCTGCGTGATTTGATAGAACGTGGCATAATTGAGTTTGTTTATTGCAAGAATAACCAGATGATAGCTGATGTCATGACAAAGCCATTTCCAAGAACCAAATGTGAAGAATTCAAAAACAGAATAACAGGATAAGTAGTCGTTGAGTGGGGGGTGTTGGAGTATGCTTAATATATATATATATATATATATATATATATATATATATTGTATGAACTACTATCTACTACTGTTTAATAGTGCATGAGTCTACATCAATAGGGTTATATTGCCAATAATACACTGCTAAAACAAAACAGGACATTTCTGTTCACTCGCTGAGTGTGTATCTGGAACACATTTTACTTTCACTTTGCAAGATAACAGACAAGATGCTAAGATCCTAAGCTATAAGAAAGCTGTAAGCTGTGTTATCTTTGTTCCTGAATAAATATATATTTACTGTTGAATAGCTGGACAGCACAGAGATTAATCCACTTCCAACAAACATGCTAAAATACAATTACGTACTGTAGTGCTTGGCATCTGTAGTTCTGCAGGCAGTATTGGGTAGAGTCTGTTTACTGTGGTTGGATTGCATGGTTGTGTCATTACTTGAGAGGTGGAGGAATTGGAAGCCTGCAATCTCCTGGGTGGCACAGGTGGAATGTGTGTTTCCACAGGCAGTGGATGAGGTGTGGTGATGCCTGCAGAAGAATTCCCTGGACTGTGAAATGGTTTTAGCAATGATAGGCTGTTTTCAAATAATTCTTCATAATCAGCACCGGATGATGCTTTCTGCAACAGAACAGAAAATTAAAATTTGCATCAAGTTGATGTGATCACTATACTGCTATACTGATCTTTCGTTATTTTTAAGGTACATTAACTAGAAAATTATATCTATCTCCATCAAAATAATATTCCAAGTGCAAAATATAAAGTATCATTACTCTTTTTTTGTGATTTGGAGTGATATAACTATTGCACATCAGGTGTGAGCGTATAGAGCGGACTAAGGAGCTGAAGCAGCTCCGTACACATCCGATGCTGACTGTGAATACAGTTGACACCAACTTGTGACTACAGAAATCAGCATGGGATTTCAACCCCTTAGATGCCATGGTGAAAAGTGATGGATCATCTAAGGCTCCCAATGCTGTCTCGGAAATGTTTATTATGTAGTTCTGGAATGCATTATTCTAGATAATCAGTTTGATTCACAAAATCCATAGTTTTAAGCATGTCTTGAAAAGGAAGACCCGTGTTATTCACTAATGCTACTTTTTTGTGTTTCACTCTTTCTAAACTTTTCTCACAAACTGGTCCATTCTATCATAAGTAGCTCCCCTACTCCATGACATATACTCCAAATTAATATAAATTGTTGCAAAATTTGGAGGAACTGTATCAATAAAAATGATTATTTAAGTGGTTAGAGAGAGGTGGGTCCCCTGACACCCCAACACCCACATGCCTCCCCTCTGACTACACGGAGCATGATTTTGGTGTACCATGGTTTGTCACGACAGCCAAAGTCTAATGAAAGCCACCATTTCTGCCATCTTTGGCTCCTATGAGTCCTCGGAGAGGCTGCTGGTTACAGGACTGTTGTGAATTCTGTTGTCGGGCTCCCTCCTGTGGTCATGAATGGTACTTCGGCTGGTTCTGTCCATGGACTTCCTCTGGTGGGTGTTTCTGAGTTTCCTTCCACAGGTTGTCGAGGTTAATTCGTTAGCTGGCTGCTCTATTTAACTCCACTTAGATCTTTGCTCCATGCCACCTGTCAATGTTCCAGTATTGGTCTAGTTCACTCCTGGATCGTTCTTGTGACCTGTCTTCCCTGCAGAAGCTAAGTTCCAGCTTGTATTTCTTTGTTTGCTATTTTTCTGTCCAGCTTGCTATTATTTTTGTTGTCTTGCTTGCTGGAAGCTCTGGGACGCAGAGGGAGCACCTCCGCACCGTGAGTCGGTGCGGAGGGTCTTTTTGCGCCCTCTGCGTGGTCTTTTTGTAGGTTTTTGTGCTGACCGCAAAGTAACCTTTCCTATCCTCGGTCTGTTCAGTAAGTCGGGCCTCACTTTGCTAAATCTATTTCATCTCTGTGTTTGTATTTTCATCTTTACTCACAGTCATTATATGTGGGGGGCTGCCTTTTCCTTTAGGAAATTTCTCTGAGGCAAGGTAGGCTTTATTTTCCTTCTTTAGGGCTAGCTAGTTTCTTAGGCTGTGCCGAGAGCGTTAGGCGCAATCCACGGCTATTTCTAGTGTGTCTGATAGGATTAGGGATTGCGGTCAGCAGAGTTCCCACGTCCCAGAACTCGTCCTTAATTATCAGTTACTATCAGGTCATTCCGTGTGCTCTTAACCACCAGGTCCATTATTGTCCTGACCACCAGGTCATAACAGTACAGGTGGCCCAAAGTACTAATGCATCTCAATAGAGGGATAGGAGAAGTTCTGAGACCATTTTTTTTTCTTTGTAGTGTGTTTTGTCTCTCTTTTCCCCTTTACCTCTGGGTGCTTCAGGACACAGGTGTAAACATGGACATTCAAGGTCTGTTCTCTTGGATGGATAATCTCACTACAAGGGTACAGAGCATTCAAGATTTTGTGGTTCAGAATCCGATATCAGAGCCTAGGATTCCAATTCCTGATTTGTTTTTTGGTGATAGATCTAAGTTCTTGAATTTCAAAAATAATTGTAAATTGTTTCTTGCCTTGAAACCTCGCTCCTCAGGTGACCCTGTTCAACAAGTAAAGATCATTATTTCTTTGTTACGTGGTGACCCTCAAGACTGGGCATTTTCCCTTGCACCAGGAGATCCGGCATTGCGTGATGTTGATGCGTTTTTCCTGGCGCTTGGATTGCTTTATGACGAACCTAATTCAGTGGATCAGGCAGAGAAAATCTTGCTGGCTCTGTGTCAGGGTCAGGATGAAGCGGAGATATATTGTCAGAAGTTTAGAAAGTGGTCTGTGCTCACTCAGTGGAATGAATGTGCCCTGGCAGCAATCTTCAGAAAGGGTCTCTCTGAAGCCCTTAAGGATGTCATGGTGGGATTTCCCATGCCTGCTGGTCTGAATGAGTCTATGTCCTTGGCCATTCAGATCGATCGACGCTTGCGTGAGCGTAAAGCTGTGCACCATTTGGCGGTACTATCTGAGCATGGGCCTGAGCCTATGCAATGTGATAGGACTTTGACCAGAGCTGAACGGCAAGAACACAGACGTCGGAATGGGCTATGTTTTTACTGTGGTGATTCCACTCATGCTATCTCCGATTATCCTAAGCGCACTAAGCGGTTCGCTAGGTCTGCCACCATTGGTACGGTACAGTCTAAATTTCTATTGTCCGTTACTCTGATTTGCTCTTTGTCATCCTATTCTGTTATGGCATTTGTGGATTCAGGCGCTGCCCTGAATTTGATGGACTTGGAGTATGCTAGGCGCTGAGGTTTTTTCTTGGAGCCCTTGCAGTATCCTATTCCTTTGAGAGGAATTGATGCTACGCCTTTGGCCAAGAATAAGCCTCAGTACTGGACCCAGTTGACCATGTGCATGGCTCCTGCACATCAGGAGGATATCCGCTTTCTGGTATTGCATAATTTGCATGATGTGGTCGTTTTGGGGTTGCCATGGCTACAGGTTCATAATCCAGTATTGGACTGGAAATCTATGTCTGTGTCCAGCTGGGGTTGCCAGGGGGTACATGGTGATGTTCCATTTTTGTCTATTTCGTCTTCCACTCCTTCTGAAGTTCCAGAGTTTTTGTCGGATTATCGGGATGTATTTGATGAGCCCAAAGCCAGTGCCCTACCTCCTCATAGGGATTGCGATTGTGCAATTAATTTGATTCCTGGTAGTAAGTTTCCTAAGGGCCGATTGTTCAATTTATCTGTGCCAGAACACGCCGCTATGCGGAGTTATATAAAGGAATCCTTGGAGAAAGGCCATATTCGCCTGTCGTCATCACCGTTAGGAGCAGGGTTCTTTTTTGTGGCCAAGAAGGATGGTTCTTTGAGACCTTGTATTGATTACCGCCTTCTTAATAAAATTACAGTCAAATTTCAGTATCCTTTGCCGTTGCTCTCTGATTTGTTTGCTCGTATTAAAGGGGCTAGTTGGTTCACCAAGATAGATCTTCGAGGGGCGTATAATCTTGTGCGTATTAAACAAGGCGATGAATGGAAAACAGCATTTAATACGCCCGAGGGCCATTTTGAGTACCTGGTTATGCCATTCGGGCTTTCCAATGCTCCATCGGTATTTCAGTCCTTTATGCATGACATCTTCCGAGAGTACCTGGATAAATTCCTGATTGTGTATTTGGATGATATTTTGGTCTTTTCGGATGATTGGGAGTCTCATGTGAAGCAGGTCAGAATGGTGTTCCAGGTCCTTCGTGCGAATTCCTTGTTTGTGAAGGGGTCAAAGTGTCTCTTTGGAGTTCAGAAGGTTTCATTTTTGGGGTTCATTTTTTCCCCTTCTACTATCGAGATGGACCCTGTTAAAGTCCAGGCCATTTACGATTGGACTCAGCCGACATCTGTGAAGAGCCTGCAAAAGTTCCTGGGCTTTGCTAATTTTTATCGGCGCTTCATCGCTAATTTTTCTACTGTTGCTAAACCATTGACTGATTTGACCAAGAAGGGTGCTGATGTGGTCAATTGGTCTTCTGCAGCTGTAGAGGCTTTTCAGGAGTTGAAGCGTCGTTTTTCGTCTGCCCCTGTGTTGTGCCAGCCAGATGTTTCGCTCCCGTTTCAGGTTGAGGTTGATGCTTCTGAGATTGGAGCAGGGGCTGTTTTGTCGCAAAGAAGTTCTGATGGCTCGGTGATGAAGCCATGTGCTTTCTTTTCTAGAAAGTTTTCGCCTGCTGAGCATAATTATGATGTTGGTAATCGTGAGTTGTTGGCCATGAAGTGGGCATTCGAGGAGTGGCATCATTGGCTTGAAGGAGCCAAGCATCGCGTGGTGGTCTTGACAGATCACAAGAATTTGACTTATCTTGAGTCTGCCAAACGGTTGAATCCGAGACAGGCTCGATGGTCGTTATTTTTCTCCCGTTTTGATTTTGTGGTTTCGTACCTTCTGGGCTCTAAGAATGTGAAGGCTGATGCCCTGTCAAGGAGTTTTGTGCCTGACTCTACGGGTGTTCCTGAGCCGGCAGGTATTCTCAAAGAGGGGGTAATTCTGTCTGCCATCTCCCCTGATTTGCGGCGGGTGCTGCAAAAATTTCAGGCTGATAGACCTGACCGTTGCCCAGCGGAGAAACTGTTTGTCCCTGATAGATGGACTAGTAGAGTTATCTCTGAGATTCATTGTTCAGTGTTGGCTAGGCATCCTGGAATCTTTGGTACCAGAGAGTTAGTGGCTAGATCCTTTTGGTGGCCATCTCTGTCGCGGGATGTGCGTTCTTTTGTGCAGTCCTGTGGGATTTGTGCTCGGGCTAAGCCCTGCTGTTCTCGTGCCAGTGGGTTGCTTTTGCCCTTGCCGGTCCCGAAGAGGCCCTGAACGCATATTTCTATGGATTTTATTTCGGATCTCCCCGTCTCTCAAAAGATGTCGGTCATTTGGGTGGTTTGTGATCGCTTTTCTAAGATGGTCCATTTGGTACCTTTGTCTAAATTGCCTTCCTCCTCTGATTTGGTGCCATTGTTTTTCCAGCATGTGGTTCGTTTACATGGTATCCCGGAGAACATCGTTTCAGACAGAGGTTCCCAGTTTGTTTCGAGGTTTTGGCGATCCTTTTGTGCTAGGATGGGCATTGATTTGTCTTTTTCCTCGGCTTTCCATCCTCAGACAAATGGCCAAACCGAACGAACTAATCAAACTTTGTTAACATATCTGAGATGCTTTGTTTCTGCTGATCAGGATGATTGGGTGTCCTTTTTGCCGTTGGCTGAGTTCGCCCTTAATAATCGGGCCAGTTCGGCTACTTTGGTTTCGCCGTTTTTCTGCAATTCTGGTTTCCATCCTCGTTTCTCTTCAGGGCAGGTTGAGTCTTCGGACTGTCCTGGTGTAGATACTGTGGTGGATAGGTTGCAGCAGATTTGGACTCATGTGGTGGACAATTTGACATTGTCCCAGGAGAAGGCTCAACGTTTCGCTAACCGCCGGCGCTGTGTGGGTCCCCGACTTCGTGTTGGGGATTTGGTTTGGTTGTCATCTCGTTTTGTTCCTATGAAGGTTTCCTCTCCTAAGTTTAAGCCTCGTTTCATTGGTCCGTATAAGATTTCTGAGGTTATCAATCCTGTGTCGTTTCGTTTGACCCTTCCAGCTTCTTTTGCCATCCATAATGTATTCCATAGGTCATTGTTGCGGAGATACGTGGCGCCTGTGGTTCCATCCGTTGATCCTCCTGCCCCGGTGTTGGTTGAGGGGGAGTTGGAGTATGTGGTGGAGAAGATTTTGGATTCTCGTGTTTCAAGACGGAAACTCCAGTACCTGGTCAAGTGGAAGGGTTATGGTCAGGAAGATAATTCCTGGGTTTTTGCCTCTGATGTTCATGCTGCCAATCTGGTTCGTGCCTTTCATTTGGCTCATCCTGGTCGGCCTGGGGGCTCTGGTGAGGGTTCGGTGACCCCTCCTCAAGGGGGGGGTACTGTTGTGAATTCTGTTGTCGGGCTCCCTCCTGTGGTCATGAATGGTACTTCGGCTGGTTCTGTCCATGGACTTCCTCTGGTGGGTGTTTCTGAGTTTCCTTCCACAGGTTGTCGAGGTTAATTCGTTAGCTGGCTGCTCTATTTAACTCCACTTAGATCTTTGCTCCATGCCACCTGTCAATGTTCCAGTATTGGTCTAGTTCACTCCTGGATCGTTCTTGTGACCTGTCTTCGCTGCAGAAGCTAAGTTCCAGCTTGTATTTCTTTGTTTGCTATTTTTCTGTCCAGCTTGCTATTATTTTTGTTGTCTTGCTTGCTGGAAGCTCTGGGACGCAGAGGGAGCACCTCCGCACCGTGAGTCGGTGCGGAGGGTCTTTTTGCGCCCTCTGCGTGGTCTTTTTGTAGGTTTTTGTGCTGACCGCAAAGTAACCTTTCCTATCCTCGGTCTGTTCAGTAAGTCGGGCCTCACTTTGCTAAATCTATTTCATCTCTGTGTTTGTATTTTCATCTTTACTCACAGTCATTATATGTGGGGGGCTGCCTTTTCCTTTGGGAAATTTCTCTGAGGCAAGGTAGGCTTTATTTTCCTTCTTTAGGGCTAGCTAGTTTCTTAGGCTGTGCCGAGTTGCATAGGGAGCGTTAGGCGCAATCCACGGCTATTTCTAGTGTGTCTGATAGGATTAGGGATTGCGGTCAGCAGAGTTCCCACGTCCCAGAGCTCGTCCTTAATTATCAGTTACTATCAGGTCATTCCGTGTGCTCTTAACCACCAGGTCCATTATTGTCCTGACCACCAGGTCATAACACAGGACCCCCAATTTATCAATAGGTAACACAAATCGTGTATAAAACTGCCTAAAATAGAAATACAGTGGGTACGGAAAGTATTCAAACCCCTTTAAATTTTTCACTCTTTGTTTCATTGCAGCCATTTGGTGAATTAAAAAAAAGTTCAATTTTTTCTCATTAATGTACTCTCTCTGCTTCCCATATTGACTAAAAGAAACAGAAATATAGAATTTTTTGCACATTTAATAAAAAAGGAAAACTGAAATATCACATGGTCATAAGTATTCAAACTCTTTGCTCAGACACTCATATTTAAGTCACATGCTGTCCATTTCCTTGTGATCCTCCTTGAGATGGTTCTACTCCTTCATTGGAGTCCAGCTATGTTTAATTAAACTGCTAGGACTTGATTTGGAAAGGCACACACCTGTCTATATAAGACCTCACAGCTCACAGTGCATGTCAGACCAAATGATGATCATGAGGTCATAGGAACTGGCCAAGAAGCTCAGACACCGAATTGTGGCAAGGCACAGATCTGGCCAAGGTTGCAACATAATTTCTGCAGTACTTAAGGTTCCTAAGAGCACAGTGACCTCCATATTCCTTAAATGGAAGAAGTTTGAGACCACCAGAAGTCTTCCTAGACCTGGCCGTCCAGCCAAACTGAGCAAGAAAAGCCTTAGTGAGACAGGTAAAGAAGAACCCCAAGATCACTGTGGCTGAGCTCCAGAGATGCAGTAGGGAGATGGGAGAAAGTTCCACAAAGTCAACTATCACTGCAGCCCTCCACCAGTTGTGCCTTTATGGCAAAGTGGCCCAACAGAAGCCTCTCCTCAGTGCAAGACATATGAAAACCCGCATAGAGTTTGCTAAAAAAACACATGAAGGACTCCCAGACTATGAGAAATAAAATTCTTTGGTCTGATGAGATGAAGATAGTCCTTTTTGATCATAATTCTAAGCGGTATGTGTGGAGAAAAACAGGCACTGCTCATCACCTGCCCAATACAATCCCAACAGTGAAACATGGTGGTGGCAGCATCATCCTATAGGAGTGTTTTTCAGCTGTAGGGACAGGACAACTGGTTGCCGTTGAAGGAAACATGAATGCAGTCAAGTGCAGAGATATCCTGGATGAAACCCTTTTCCAGAGTGCTCTGTACATCAGCATTGGCCTAAGGTTCATCTTCCAACAAGACAATGACCCTAAGCACACAGCTAAAATAACAAAGGATTGGCTTCAGAACAACTCTGTGACCAGTCTTGACTGGCCCAGACAGAGCCGGGACCTAAACCCAATTGAGCATCTCTAGAGAGACCTGAAAATGGCTGTCCACCAACGTTCACCATCCAACCTGATGGAACTGGAGAGGATCTGCAAGGAAGAATGGCAGAGGATCCCCAAATCCAGGTGTGAAAATCTTGTTGCATCATTCCCAAGAAGACTCATGGCTGAGCAAAGAGTCTGAATACTTATGACCATGTGATATTTCAGTTTTTCTTTTTTAATAAATTTGCAAAAATGACCACATTTCTGTTGTTTTTTTTTTCAGACAAGATGGGGTGCAGAGTGTACATTAGTGAGAAAAAAATTAACTTTTTTAAATTTACCAAATTGCTGCAATGAAAAAAAGAGTGAAAATTTTAAAGGCGTATTAATACGTTTCGTACCCACTGTATCCTTTTAATGAACATTAGGTAACAGCATTGATTGCTTAGCTAATGTAATCATATTTTTATAAACTTTTGTGGAAACCATTCTAACTAAAACATGAAAATTATTTAATGGATTCCATTATATTTTATGGAAACCATTCAAGCTAAAAATCACATGAGCAGCAAGCCCAGCTACTTCTGCAATGAAATTAAAAGTGCTTAAAGGGAACCTGTTACCCCCAAAATCGAAGATGAGCTAAGCCCACCAGCATCAGGGGCTTATCTACAGCATTCTGGAATGCTGTAGATAAGCCCCCGATGTATCCTGAAAGATGAGAAAAAGAGGTTAGATTATACTCACCCAGGGGCGGTCCCACTGCAGTCCGGTCTGATGGACGTCGCGGTCCGGTCCGGGGCCTCCCATCTTCTTATGATGATGTTCTCTTCTTGTATTCACGCTGCAGCTCCGGCGTTGGCATACTTTGTCTACCCTGCCCGGGAAAGGTCAGAGAGGCCCGGCACTTGAGCACTACAGTACTTTGCTCTGCCCTCAACAGGGCAGACAAAGTACGCCTGCGCCAGAACCGCAGCGTGAAGACAAGAAGAGGATATCATCCTATGAAGATAGAAGGCCCCAGACCGGACCATGACGCCCATCGGATCGGACCGCTCACCCAGATGAGTATAATCTAACCTCTTTTTCTCATCTTTCAAGATATATCGGGGGCTTATCTACAGCATTCCAGAATGCTGTAGATAAGCCCCTGATGCTGGTGGGCTTAGCTCATCTTCGATTTTGGGGGTGACAGGTTACCTTTAATTTGTGACTATGGAATCTACTTAAATGTCAAAATGCTGTCACATACCTGTCCACATGGTTGCGTTAACACTTCATTGTAAGGATAGAGAGGATGCTGTATATGAAAGTTTACTAGGTCTTCTAGTGTATTGTGCACTCTTGCATCTCCAGAAAGAATACATTGTTGATCTTTGAAAACATCAATCATGAAATGTCTGTAGCGGTCCACGGTCCTATGAAAAGGTAATATAATTTATCAGGAGATCTTCTTAATGCACCTTCTCTTATTTTTTTATTTTTAGAGAAAATCCTTTAATCTCTTCACCACATGCGTCGCACATGTACTGCGCATGCCGGATCTCCCCCTTTGATGTCGGCTCCGGCGATGAGCCCACATTTTTTCAAGCACATGTCAGCTGATGAAATCAGCTGACATGTGCCCCTAACAACTGCCGTGGAATCGCGATCCACCCGCAGCTGTTAACACGCGTCAATATTTGACAGCGACATTTAACATGCACGTGCCGAAAGTGCGTCGCAAACCCTGCCCATCGGCCCCCGTGTAACATGATTGCAGGTTGGCATGATAACACGGGTCTGCAGGAGACCCCTGTGGTTATCATAGCCGGATAGCTATGAGTGCCTCCCATGTTTTTTTGATCACTACAACATTGAATTAAAATGTAATAACGGGCAATCAAAAGATCATATCTGCACCAAAATGGTCAGCTCAGCACGCAAAAAAAAAGCCCTCATCCAGCCATATAGCCTGAAAAATGGAGACGCTACGGGTCTTGGAAAATGACAAATTATTTTTTTTTTATTTTTTTTTTACAAACTTTGGATTTTTTTTTCACCACTTACATAAAAATAAACCTAGACATATTTGGTATCCACAAACTCATAGTGACCTGGAGAATCATAATGGCAGGTTAGTTTTAGCATGTGGTTAACATGGTAAAAAAAAAAAAAAGTTGTGAAATTGCACTTTTTTTTGCAATTTCACTGTACTTGGAATTTTTATTCCCATTTACGGTACATTATATGGTAAAACCAATGGTGTAGTTCAAAAGTACAACTTGTCCCGCATAAAGTAAGCCCTCACTTGGCCATATTGATGGAAAATTTAAAAAGTTATGGTTCTGGGAAGAAGAGGAGAAAAAAAACGCAAAAACAGAAAATGGCGTGGCGTGAAGGGATTAAGGTTTTTATAGTTAACCATCACCTTACCTGTAAGATAAGCTGTACCCAATTCTACTTTCACCAACTCTGATAAGAAAACATCCCATGGTCTTGTCTTTCAGTAAATCTTCTGCTTCCCTATAGTTGAAATAAAGACATTTTTTTCATCAAATAAACCAAAATCTTTACACTTACAGGTGCATCTCGCAAAATTAGAATATCATCAAAAAGTTAATTTATTTCAGTTCTTCAATGCAAAAAGTGAAACTCCCATATTATATAGAGTCATTACAGAGTGATCAATTTCAAGTGTTTATTTCTGTTAATGTTGATGATTATGGCTTACAGCCAATGAAAACCCAAAAGTCATTATCTCAGTAAATTAAAATACTTTATAACACCAGCTTGAAAAATGATTTTAAAATCCAAAATGTTGGCCTACTGAAATGTATGTTCAGTAAATGCACTCAATACTCCGACTCTGGCCTCACAGCACTGCCTCACTAATGAGCATGTACATAAAGTGCAGCACAGATTCATCGCGACTAAAAGCTGAGATCCTTAGATGAGGAACAGAACAGACATTTATAGGACATTTCAGAACTTTTCTAAATTATTATGTAAACATTTATAGCACATTGTACTACTGAACCCAATGTATTAGATATTTACAGTTCGTCCATTTTATACTGACTCTGACTCCAATTCCACCAAAATGGACACCGACTGACTCGTTGACTGCAACTCCACAGCCCTGGTTGTGAGTATGCACTCTTTTATTGGTTGCACCCTCTGGCTACCCACTTCTAAATTTACCGTTTGACTGTAGAACCCCTTTACTTCCCTTCTGATGATCTCGACTTACATGTGCCAAAAGCTGCATTCACTATTCTTCACAGCTGAAATCTTCCAGCATTCTTTGCTGGTTACTTCTCTTGAATATAGGTTGCCAACCACAAGTCGTTTATGTGTCCTACAGTAATAATGATATGCCAATTGTGAGGAGGAAGTCATCACGGCAATCAATCACTGGCCTCATGTTGTGGTTTCATATGTGCAGGTATAAACATTGAGATCAGTGAATGGCTACATTGGACCGCTGGGTATGGTTGGCACATCATCACTGCAGAACAAGTCAACAATATCTGCGGACCACCGAACTAGAGGCACGGAATCTTGTAAAATAATTTCTTAATATTTTACATTTCTCACTTTTAGATATTTTTTTCCAAATCCTAGACAAACGCATTAAGTGTTATGAACTAACTCCAAGTTTCTATCCCACATTATGTGAAGGATAAAGGCTTTGAACATGTGCTTGTTCTCTTACGTTTTTACAGGGATTATCAAGGTTCATACTAATTGCATGTTATTACCATGAAGGATATTTCTTTTGAGTTTTGGTAAAATTATCCTTTCAATATAAGGCATGTAGCTGTAGGACATAAGTAGACATGCCCAATATACAGTATTATAAAGATACCCGTGAGCACTGAGACCATTTATGATTTGGTTTTTGCAAAGAAAGTGCATCTGCATTGTGAAGTTCTGAGGTTGCGGGTTGTAATAATCACCTAGGAAGGTTAACAATGCAACTATTTTTTATTCCATACATCCATTGCTATACAAAAAATCCAGATAAATAACCAAAATACATTGCCCACAGTCCACAAGATCCCTTCCCCAGGGCCGATAGTCCCACTGCCCCTGTACCAGGCGATACTTACTGTCTCCCAACTTTTGGTTGGCCCACAGATTTCGTATCTACTGCCTTTATAGTCTGTAGTCAAAGTCCAGGCTTCTCCAGATGACAAATAATATAACCGAAATCTTTGTATCCAGGACCAACAATCCTTTAGAAACTTTGTGAAATCCAGACGTCAGATCCCTCAATCGTAGCAGGGAGATCCAGCCCAACCAGTAACCGATCTTCAAAACTCCATAGACCATCGATCTATGGCTCCAGGATCACAGCCTAGAAAATCCTCTCCCCTCAACGTCACTCCAACACAACATTTCCTCATTAGTCTTCAATACCCCCAAAGTCACCCCCTGGAATTGAGCAGAGCCCTTGGGAAACAATCCCCTCCCAAAGCTAACTGTGCATTGGTGGGGGTGCCTCACTTAGGCTGAGCCCCAACACCTGGGATTGCTTGTGAGTCCCCCTTTAGTGATGGCTCCCCTGGGTCTACTATCCCCATCCACACAATGGACCTAGTTGTTAGCAGCATAATGGATTGAGACCTTGAGACACAGAAGAATGATAAAAGGGTTGCTTTCATTTGCCTTTATTAATCTCCTGTCTGACCTTAGTTATACATAAGATCCAACGTGCACGCCTTCCTCTGCTTTCAGTCACTGAATGGAATCATTGGTTCCTGAGGATGAACTGATGAGCAAGCAAATCACTAATAAAACACAGCAAACAAATATCTAATAAAACAAAATATCGAAGCAAATGGTGCTCCGTGCTAGAAAGTCTGCATCCCGTAGAGCTGGCCAGATCCTCACATGCATCAACTCAAAAGCAAGGAAAACTTTAAATATCAGAAGAAAGTATTACATTTACTGGGTAAGATATTAATAAAATATGTCATGATACTGATACATGATTTCCATAACACATTATTTCATTGTATGATATGTAAGCTAACCCAATCTTTCTAAAGCCTTTATTGCAAACTGTTTCTTTCCAGCACAAGTTTCTGACCAATATATAATAGGGAAGTCTGAATCATTGCAGCGATCCTGTAATTATGGCAGGGAATTATGACACGAGCCGTACCGATACATGTTCCACAAGCACAGAGTATTCGGGTAAGACATGTGCCTTTGGACGTATGACATAATCAATAGCTATTAGCTGAGTTATTCCCACAATGCACGGGGACAAACAATGGACGCATGTTAGTTGATTGACTAATATAGAAATAAAAAATTAGTAATGAAAAAATCAATTATTTATGTTTCTCAATTTCAGCCCTAAGGGTTCAGCTTATTAAAGGGCTTGCTCCAGACTAAACTCTTGCTGACCTACTGGCATGACAGTTCATCAGTATAACATGGATGGGTGTCTGAAACTCAGCATCAGGCCTGGACCAAACAAAATTATCATTGGAGCTCAGCATATAGCTACCTAGAAATACCAGGGCAAAGTCTGCAACAGAATGAAAGAGGACTGCACCAGGTACTTTAGGACAAAGCTTCTAAAAGTAACTTTAACAGATTTGTTCATTCTTGGTATTGTCATGGTTTGTAGAGTTTATGTACAGTTAGGGCCAGAAATATTTGGACAGTGACACAATTTTCGCGAGTTGGGCTCTGCATGCCACCACATTGGATTTGAAATGAAACCTCTACAACAGAATTCAAGTGCAGATTGTAACGTTTAATTTGAAGGGTTGAACAAAAATATCTGATAGAAAATGTAGGAATTGTACACATTTCTTTACAAACACTCCACATTTTAGGAGGTCAAAAGTAATTGGACAAATAAACATAACCCAAACAAAATATTTTTATTTTCAATATTTTGTTGCAAATCCTTTGGAGGCAATCACTGCCTTAAGTCTGGAACCCATGGACATCACCAAACGCTGGGTTTCCTCCTTCTTAATGCTTTGCCAGGCCTTTACAGCCGCAGCCTTCAGGTCTTGCTTGTTTGTGGGTCTTTCCGTCTTAAGTCTGGATTTGAGCAAGTGAAATGCATGCTCAATTGGGTTTAGATCTGGAGATTGACTTGGCCATTGCAGAATGTTCCACTTTTTGGCACTCATGAACTCCTGGGTAGCTTTGGATGTATGCTTGGGGTCATTGTCCATCTGTACTATGAAGCGCCGTCCAATCAACTTTGCAGCATTTGGCTGAATCTGGGCTGAAAGTATATCCCGGTACACTTCAAAATTCATCCGGCTACTCTTGTCTGCTCTTATGTCATCAATAAACACAAGTGACCCAGTGCCATTGAAAGCCATGCATGCCCATGCCATCACGTTACCTCCACCATGTTTTACAGAGGATGTGGTGTGCCTTGGATCATGTGCCGTTCCCTTTCTTCTCCAAACTTTTTTATTCCCATCATTCTGGTACAGGTTGATCTTTGTCTCATCTGTCCATAGAATACTTTTCCAGAACTGAGCTGGCTTCTTGAGGTGTTTTTCTGCAAACTTAACTCTGGCCTGTCTATTTTTGTTATTGATGAATGGTTTGCATCTAGATGTGAACCCTTTGTATTTACTGTCATGGAGTCTTCTCTTTACTGTTGACTTAGAGACAGATACACCTACTTCACTGAGAGTGTTCTGGACTTCAGTTGATGTTGTGAACGGGTTCTTCTTCACCAAATTAAGTATGCGGCGATCATCCACCACTGTTGTCATCCGTGGACGCCCAGGCCTTTTTGAGTTCCCAAGCTCACCAGTCAATTCCTTTTTTCTCAGAATGTACCCAACTGTTGATTTTGCTACTCCAAGCATGTCTGCTATCTCTCTGATGGATTTTTTCTTTTTTTTCAGCCTCAGGATGTTCTGCTTCACCTCAATTGAGAGTTCCTTTGACCGCATGTTGTCTGCTCACAGCAACAGCTTCCAAATGCAAAACCACACACCTGGAATCCACCCCTGACCTTTTAACTACTTCATTGATTACAGGTTAATGAGGGAGACGCCTTCAGAGTTAATTGCAGCCCTTAGAGTCCATTGTCCAATTACTTTTGGTCCCTTGAAAAAGAGGACGCTATGCATTACAGAGCTATGATTCCTAAACCCTTTCTCCGATTTGGATGTGGAAACTATCCTATTGCAGCTGGGAGTGTGCACTTTCAGCCCATATTATATATATAATTGTATTTCTGAACATATATTTTTGTAAACAGCTAAAATAAAAAAACTTGTGTCACTGTCCAAATATTTCTGGCCCTAACTGTATTTTGAAGACTTTCCTATCAGGACTTCATCGGACTGGCATGGGATCCATTTCTTTATTACAATTAACAAACATAGATGGTTTTAGGAACTGTTTATTTTAAATAAAGCATGTTGGTTTTTTTACACTTTATCACACCATTAGTCATGCAGCCGACTCACGGATCCTTTTCCATTACTGTCACTGGGGCTTTACATAAAGCCTTCCCTTTTATCAGAGTGCCAAATGTATTAGAGGTACTGCTTATTATTGTAAAATTATTAGAGGAGTTGTCTAGCCTTGGAATAAATGTCACTGTATAGTGTTTGCAGTAACTATATAGTGACATATTTATTTATTATGCTTTACTTACATAGTGCTATTGCAGCGCCCCAGAGACCTGGTCGTTGCAGTAGTATCGCTCTGCCACTAAGGGGAGTGATGGTACGTCTGATGGCACTAAGGGAGTTCATCTGACCAGGTATCACCAGCACACATTACACTTCACACTCCGGCCACTAGGGGGAGCAAAGGGTTTTATTTATTAGGCCACTCCTCACACTGGTAAAACTAGGGGTTGGATAGGAAGTTAGTCAGAAGCTTACTGGGTTTAGTCCAGGCAACATCCCATGGCAGGGGGTGTTGCGGGGAAGATTCAGGGGGGTACCTGTCAGGCGTGGGAACCTGGCAGGCACCTAGCGACAAGGATAGAACATTACGGAGCCGCGCCTGCGCTATCTGCAGTGGCATCCAAAGAAAGGACACGAAGCGAAGGATATTGTGGACAGTGAGAAACGAGATCAAGCACAAAGGAGAGCCAGTAGGAGTCGTGCCCGGAGAACGGCAACATCCTACTGAGGCGCGTAGCCGGTGGCCGGAACACCGAGGAAGTAACTGACTCTATGCCTTACTTCAAACTCCGCAGGACAGTTAATTATAGGTTGGCTGTCTACCTTACATCACCTAAGCAGACATAGGGGGCAACGCGTGGAGAGGGGCATCTCTAGGGTCCCGGAAGAACTCCGAGCCTACCCGTCAAACGGGTGCGTCCTAGCCATAACATACCTGGGGGACGGAGAACTAGAAGGAACTGGAACGAATTAGAAAGAACGAGAATAGAAGTTGTGAGAATTATCCCAAATGCTCAGCAGGGAAGCACTACAACACACAGGCGCTAACGGTAGGCAACGATTTCCACCTGCAAAGGGAACTCTGGATGTGCCTTCAGACCGGCCTGTCTCAGACAGCCCTGTTAACCGTGCTCTGGATTGAGGATCCTGAAGCCTTCAGTAAAGAGGTAAAGAGACTGCAACCTTGTGTCCTCGTTATTGACTGCACCTCACACCATCGCCACCTACACTACTGGGAAGCCCTGGGGATACACTTCACCTGTGGGAAGGTATACCATCTAGCTGCCATTCCATCACCCCAGCGGACCCCGAAGCAGCGTCGTCGCCCTGACCGAACACCACAGCTGGCGTCACGAACCCTTGACAAACTACTATCAACCTTTTCATTGGACGCCCCTTAGCAGGGTCATGGACCGGGTCCAGCCACCGTGACATCCCTAGAACTGAGACAGAGAGGACCGGTACCGAGTAACCTGTGGCCCTGTGTCTGGGGGCGCTCCACTATCTTATTCCGCAGCGCTTTACAGACATTGGCACTGTCCCGACTGGGGCTCACATCCTAAATCCCTATCAGTATGTCTTTAGAATGTGGGAGGAAGCCGGAGTACCCGGAGGAAACCTACGCAAACACAGGGAGAACATACAAACTCCTTGCACATGTTGTCCTTGGAGGGATTTGAACCCAGGACTCCAGTGCTGCAGTGCTAACCACTGAGACACCATGCAGCCCAAAGGCGATGAAATATTTCATTTAACCTTGATCTGCTCTTTTATCTCGATCCACGAATCTACATGTTCATTTATAATTTTTTTATCTTCCCATGCTACCGGGGCTAGTTTCTGGCCCCGTATAATCCCGTTAATAGACAGGGATTAACGAGGAACTGGTGGCACGCCTCCCGGGCTGGCAGCACTCTGTTTCACTGGTGCTAGTAAAAGGTGCTTCTCAGCCTGTCAGGGTTGTGAGTGAGCGTGGTGCCACATCGCTGACTGCATGAGTCACATCCTCTCACTCCTCGTGCTTCCCTGGACCTGTGTCGACAGAGTGTGTGTGTAAAACTAAGCAAGCTTACATTATGTTTCCCCAGGGGTGCGGAACGTCACATTGGTGCCAATGAGGCCACCATACCACGTGATCTCGCTGATGTAATAGTGATGTCAGGTGAAATGGCGAGGTGCGGGTTTGTCACATGTGGTGGCAGTGGAGGGATTCTGCGTGATCTCTATGGTGCCAACCTTCACAAGTGGTGACAGCATACATTTGTTCCAAGCTTGGATAACCCCTTTAAATCCTTTAATAATAATAATACAATAATAGGCTGCCTATTATAAGATTATTAAATGAACTACAGCTCATGCCAGGGTTAATTTTCAGCCTGAGGACTTGTTATACTAAAAGCCTGGGGCTTATACTACACCAGGACATAGGTACAATAAGAGACCTCACTGTGTTTGCTAATTTCTATATCTTTCATCCTATGGTTCACAGGTTCACCTATTTAAGGTAGTGGTGATCAGGTACGACAAAGTTTGCTGAACCATGCATTTTGTACTGCTGCCTTTCCTCGATCAAAGGGCTTATCCTGCAGATTTGGTCACGGGTGAGAATTTGACATGTGTGGTCTAAAGGGAGTCTGTCGGCTCCAATATTCATTTCAAAGTACTAACAGGTTCTTTAAGCGGATCTTGTGCTAAGCTCCCTTCTGATTAGTGATGAGCGAACGTGCTCGGATAACATTTTACCTTGCTCGGGTGTTATCAGAGCATCTGGACGTGCCCATATATTTTGATGTAGTCCCCATTGCTGCATGATTTGCAGCTGTTAGCTACAGCACATGTGGAGATTGCCTGTTTGTTAGCCACAGGGACTCAGACATAATATGCGAGCGCTACCAGATGCTAGGAAAAGACCTGAGCATGCTCGGATAAGACGCTATCCAAGCATGTTCGATCATCATTAGTCCTGATATTTTCAGTACGAGAAAAAACAGTACAAGAGCAATCCGTGTTCCTGTGTCCTTGTCACATCTGTGTGTTGCATCAGTGTGACACATACCGGCGCCAGGGAAAAGCTGTACAGTATGCGCTGTACACATGTACCGGATGCTAAAAGCAGCTCTCATCATTTTCACCTGGTCTCCCTGAAATCAGCGAGACCAGGTGACAATCATGGGAGTTGTACTCAGCATCATACATCATGAGTAAAATAAATAATTTAAAAAATGGCGTGAGCACCCACGTAATTTTCATAACTAGCAGAGGGAAAGCAGACAGCTGGGTGCTGATGTTAATAATTTGGGGAAGGGACCAGTAACCCAAAAGCTTCCCATGCTATTAATAACAGCTAACAGTCGTTTGCTTAGCCTTTACTGGTTAGTTTACAGGGGACCCTAGAGAAAAATGACTTAGGGTCCCCCTATAGTTTGTAACCAGCAAAGTTGAAACAAACAGCTGTGGTCTGATATTAATAGCCTGGGAAGGGGCCAGAGATATTGGCCAAAGGATAAGAACATCAGGCCTCAGCCACCCCAGAAATGGCGCATTAATAAGATTTTTCAAAATCTGGCGCTTAGCCCGCTCTTACCACTTGCTCTGGTGCAGTGTCAAGTGTGGTAATAGGAATGGGGTTGATGTCAGCTGTTTTATAGCCACTGACATCAAACCCAGGGAGAGGCATAAATACACAGCCAAAATAAAGTCTTTTATGTGAAAGAAAGATACAGACTCCTTCATTTGAAATAAACACACTCCACCCTTGGTTTCCCATTTATTACTTTAAAAATTTAAATAATAAAACACCATATTACTTACCTGACGACAACAATCCATTTGTCCCACGAAGAACTCCAGCTCTGCTACATCTGGATTGCATGGCTGAGCTCTCAGAAAAAAGCGATGCAAAAATAATTATTTTTTCTATAAAATATTTTTTATCGTGCAAAAGCACCAAAACATTAAAAAAGATATAAATGTGGTATCACTGTAATCGTAGTGATGCGAAGAATAAAGATGCCTTATCAATTTATCAAAAAGAATCCCAAAAATAATTCCAGAATTGTTGTTTTTTGTTCATTCTGCCTCCCAAATATCAGAACTGAAAGCAATGAAAAAAGTCATGTACCCAAAAATGGTACCTACTAGGACAACCCCTTATTGATCAAAATGTTTGGCCCCCATAAAATAATAAAGATTATACTCGCCTCCATGCCGGCGTCATTCCCGCAGTGTTGGCACTCGCTCTCTCCTGGGCTCTCGTGTGGTGTGACATGTGATGCCGGTGCCCAATCAGCGTTGGTGTCACTGTCCCTGCCTTGGAAAAAATCAAACATGAAGAGGAAGTCCGGGCTGCAGCTGACCTCGGACTTCTCTTCCTGCTCAATTCGACAGGAGGCGGGGACAGTGACGCCAGCCATGGGGTGAGCGAGTGCTGATACCACGGGAATGGAGCCAACACGGGAGGCAAGTATAGGCTTTATTATTTTATTAGCGTCAAACGAGGAGTATGAAAAAAGTTGTCCAATAAGTGGACAACTTACTTACCAATTTAATTAACAATTTTATCACATTTTCTCTAATTACAGTTGGTAAAAATGAAAAATGTTAAAAAAAGCAAATTTTTTTATTCACCTTTGCCTAAATTCCTATGAAACACCTGAAGGGTTAACAAACTTCCTGAATGCAGTTTTGAATACTTTTATGGGTGTATTTTTTAAAATGTTATCAGTTTTATGGGTTTTCTGATATATACTGTAGGTCCCTCAAAGTCACTTCAAACTGAATGAGTCTGTACATAAATAATTTTGCAAATTTTGTTGAAAAAATGAAAATTGCTGCTAAATGTTTAACCCTTTCAAAAGCCTAACAAAATTATACATTTCATAAAAAATGTTTGCCAGGTTTTCAATATTTTCATAAATAAACACAAGCTAATTAACCTAAAAGTATCACAGTTATGAAATACAATGTGTCACAAAAATACAATCTCAGAATCACTGGGATTGGAAGAAGACTTTCAAAGTTATTACCACATAAAACTAACAAATAAAGTTGCACTCTGTAACGCTATAGCATGCAAACATGAAATATATGAAAATGGAATTGCATTAAAGGGACTCTGTCACCTGAATTTGGCGGGACTGGTTTTGGGTCATATGGGCGGGGTTTTCGGGTGTTTGATTCACCCTTTCCTTACCCGCTGGCTGCATGCTGGCTGTAATATTGGATTGAAGTTCATTCTCTGTCCTCCATAGTACACGCCTGTGCAAGGCAAGATTGCCTTGTGCAGGCATGTACTACCGAGGACAGAGAATGAACTTCAATCCAATATTACAGCCAGCATGCAGCCAGCGGGTAAGGAAAGGGTGAATCAAACACCCGAAAACTCCGCCCATATGACCCAAAACCAGTCCCGCCAAATTCAGGTGACAGGTTCCCTTTAACACCCAGCAGCCACAACAAGGCGATACTCTTTTCTGGGAACCTATCCTAATGTGAGTCCTCTCCTGCGCTGATAGCCTACATTTCTGTGGGTAGGCAGGATGCTGCTGTGATTAAAACATATGGAGATGGCTACTGTTAGTATGTTCCTGCCCTCTGTTTGGAAGTGACAGTCAGTCTTTGATATTTTTATTACCACATAAAGTGACATGTTAGATTAGAAAAATGAGGCTCTCTCAGGAAGTTGATAACAGGCATTAGTGTTAAGGGGTTTAAAGAGCCATAGAAGACAAAACGGAACCAAAATAATGAAATTTTGGGGAGAATAAGACCCCTCATATTAATTGGTTTTGTATGCTTTATTTCCGCTTTTATGCTCCACAAAAAAAAACTGACATGTTAACATGGCAGGAGCCAAAAATTACATTTTCACTCATTGACTGTCATTATAATTGTTCCTAATAAGTTCTTCAAAATAATCATTCTTTGTTAGTGTTAGAAAGGTTTAGTCGCAAAGCTGGATTTTTGTGCTATATTTCCTGATAATAAATATTTCTTTAAAAGTTGCTTGAATCTGGGTGTGTGTATAAATTATAGTGTTGCATTTTTGTGCATCTCCGAAAAATATGCAGATTTTGGCAACACAATAGCTGCTTGAGGCAAGCAAGATGTATTCATAAAATAAACATTGTTTTGCCTGAGTTTTCTGTAAGTTTTAAGAGCAAATGTAAGATTTAATGCATTTTTTAAAAGTTCCTCAACGTCAGAAAGTTACTTGAAGGGAACTGTTAACATTGCCTCACAATAGATTTAATTCAAGGGAATCTGTCAGTAGTTTTTTTTGCTACCTCATCTGCGAGCAGCATGATGAAGGCAAACAGACCCTGAATCCATGTCACAGTGAGCCCACCACCCTCAGTACACCCCCACTACACAATCTGTAGTGTTATGAAAGGCATGTCTCAAGTAAGAATAGGGCAAGATATTGGGCTTCATACACGTGACATGTAGAGTGCACGGATCCACATGTGCATGAAACTTATGAAGAACTTGCAGTCCTCATTGGCCCCAATCTTCTCCATCTCATGTCCTGTTTCTGCTCTGAAGCATTACAATGAAACCCTGCAAAGTGCTCTGGATGAAGCTGCTCCTCCTATACATAAAACAACTCGGCACAGACGGCAACAACCGTGGCACACGCTGCAAACACGTTTCCTGCAGCGGTGCTCCAGGTGCGCAGAACGTCTGTGGAGAAAATCTAATCTACCCAAAGATTTCATTCATTATAAGTTCATGCTAAAGACATACAATTCTGCACTTCACCTCTCCAAACAAACCTACTTCAACACCCTCATCACCTCCCTGTCCAATAACCCTAAACGTCTCTTTGACACGTTCCAGTCCCTACTCAACCCAAGAGAGCAGGCCCCAACCACGGATCTCCGTGCTGACGATCTGGCCAATTACTTCAAAGAAAAAATTGACCACATTCGACAGGAAATCATCTCCCAATCTCTTCATACCATGCACTGTCCTCCCTCCCCCACTGCATCTAGTTCACTCTCTGACTTTGAAGCAGTTACAGAAGAAGAAGTAAGCAGGCTCCTTGCATCTTCTCGCCCAACCACTTGCACCAGTGACCCCATTCCGTCACATCTCCTCCAGTCCCTTTCCCCGGCTGTCACCTCTCACCTAACAAAAATATTCAACCTTTCCCTCACTTCCGGTATTTTTCCCTCCTCATTTAAGCATGCCATCATACATCCATTACTTAAAAAACCATCCCTCGATCAAAACTGTGCCGCTAATTATAGACCTGTCTCTAATCTTCCCTTCATCTCTAAACTCCTCGAGCGCCTGGTCCACTCGCGTCTTACCCGCTATCTCTCAGATAACTCTCTTCTCGACCCTCTTCAATCTGGCTTCCGCTCTTTACACTCTACTGAAACTGCCCTCACTAAAGTCTCTAATGACCTACTAACAGCTAAATCTAATGGTCACTACTCCATGCTAATTCTCTTGGATCTCTCTGCAGCATTCGATACTGTGGATCATCAGCTCCTCCTCACTATGCTCCGCTCCATCGGCCTCAAGGACACCGTTCTCTCCTGGTTCTCCTCCTATCTCTCTGACCGATCTTTCACTGTATGTTTTGCTGGTTCCTCCTCCTCTCACCTTCCCCTTACTGTTGGGGTTCCTCAAGGATCAGTCCTAGGCCCCCTCCTCTTCTCGTTGTATACTGCCCCTATTGGACAAACAATCAGTAGATTTGGTTTCCAGTACCATCTCTATGCTGACGACACCCAATTATACACCTCTTCTCCTGTTGTCAGGCCGACCTTTTTAGAAAACACCAGTGATTGTCTTACCGCTGTCTCTAACATCATGTCCTCCCTCTATCTGAAACTAAACCTGTCAAAAACTGAACTCCTCGTGTTCTCTCCCTCTACTAACCTACCTTTGCCTGACATTGCCATCTCCGTGTGCGGTTCCACCATTACTCCAAAGCAACATGCCCGCTGCCTTGGGGTCATCCTTGATTCTGACCTTTCATTCCCCCCCCCACATTCGATCACTGGCTTGCTCTTCTTACCTGCATCTCAAAAACATTTCTAGAATTCGCCCTTTTCTTACTTTCGACTCTGCAAAAACTCTTACTGTTTCACTTATTCATTCTCGTCTGGACTATTGTAACTCTCTACTAATCGGCCTCCCTCTTACCAAACTTTCCCCACTCCAATCTGTCCTGAATGCTGCTGCCAGGATCATATTCCTCACCAACCGTTACACCGATGCCTCTACCTTGTGCCAGTCATTACACTGGCTACCCATCCACTCCAGAATCCAGTACAAAACTACTACCCTCATCCACAAAGCACTCCATGGCTCTGCACCACCCTACATCTCCTCTCTGGTCTCAGTCTACCACCCTTCCCGTGCCCTCCGCTCCGCTAATGACCTCAGGTTAGCATCCTCAATAATCAGAACCTCCCACTCCCGTCTCCAAGACTTTACACGTGCTGCGCCGATTCTTTGGAATGCACTACGTAGGTTAATACGATTAATCCCCAATCCCCACAGTTTTAAGCGTACCCTAAAAACTCACTTGTTCAGACTGGCCTACCGCCTCAATGCATTAACCTAACGATCCCTGTGTGGCCTATTTATATAAAAAAAAAAAAACAGGTTCCTCGCATCATGTTCTCATTCACTTTATGCAGTTAATAGCCCTCTGTGTCTGCACTGCTACATACTTAGGCAGTTAACTGGTTCATGCAGCTTTACATGAACACCCAAGCCTTACACTATGGCCGGTCCGAATAACTAAAGCAATTGTTACCATCCACCTCTCGTGTCTCCCCTTTTCCTCATAGTTTGTAAGCTTGCGAGCAGGGCCCTCATTCCTCCTGGTATCTGTTTTGAACTGTATTTCTGTTATGCTGTAATGTCTATTGTCTGTACAAGTCCCCTCTATAATTTGTAAAGCGCTGCGGAATATGTTGGCGCTATATAAATAAAAATTATTATTATTATTATTATTATGATGCCCTATATCTGTTATTACAAGTTAAAGGGGTCGTCCAGAGCTGGGATTAAAGTCTGTAGTTACTGTGACGCAGAATTCTACATGTGAATCCTCACATAGCACTGTGTGCGCAATTCTTCAGGAGCGAGAGGCAGTTGTGTGACGCAAGTATGTGATTTGCGTACTGCCGGCCACATTCCGACTAGATGGGCCCAGCCTTGCTTAATGCAAGTGTTTTGAGTGAGGCCGGACATGCAAATCATGTACTTGCGATCACACAACTGCCTGCTTACAGAGAATCGGGACAATGCACACACCGTTACATAGAATAACTGCAGATTTGAGCCCCAAGCCTGGACAACCCCTTTAAATAAGGCACATGTATGGAAATGACATTCATAATGTGTAAACGCTTTTATCCTGCAGATAAAGGTTTAATCTGCAGGTTAATAGTGTTCTACAGCTGTGCAGCCGCATTGGAGGCTCAGCTATGGGAAGAAATGAACTTTAATCCTCCCGGCAGCCTCAGGCTGAGACACGGCTACAGTCAGCGCTCAGTACATGGTGGGCGGCGGGTGTAAGCATGTCCGTATACTTTGTGCCTCAGTACACACCTGGCTGTACTGCTTCCATCTGCCGCTCATCATGTACTGAGCAGTGACTGAAGCCGCGTCTCCAACTGAATGTCAGATGCTGCCGGTAGGAATAAAGTCCATTTCTTCCCAGTTGCTGGGCTGTCAGTGTAGCAGCTAAATGGGTTTCTAAGGGTCCATGCAGACAATCAGTAATAGCTGCGGGTTTGACATTTCGCGGTTGTGCAGCATCAAAACCGCAGCAACAAGATGTTACAGCATAGGGGATGGGATTTCAAAAAAGCCTGCAAATCACCTGCGGAGACAGACATGTTGCGCATCATTCAGAACTGCAATAAGTCAATTTGTCTTGTGGAGACGCGAGCCTCAATAACAGAAATTACACCAATAGAATGTATTGGACGTGGTGAATCCGCACGTTTCAGTGATCACAGAGGAGTCACCTGCGTTCAATAGACGGCAGCACTTTGGGCTGCAACGTCCGGATAGTGGGCACATAGCCTAAAGCTATTTACCTGCAGATTAACCACATCCCTGCAGGTAAATAGCATTATCTGGCATGACCGGTTCCCATAATCATTTTAGGATCCTAGTTAAAATGCAAACAATGAATCCTCCCCTCCCGCAGCGACACCGTTCTAGCAATGTCAGCACTGCTGTTGGCGGAGGGTAATGTGACATGGCTGCAGCTGATCAATATTCTGTCAGGCTGGATGTCTGCTCTAACAAAATTGTAAAGGCTGCAGCCAAACAGTTCGGGCGCACTGTGGATAATCTCAATAACGGTAAACCCCTCTATATGTCAGTAACCAGCTGCATAAAATAATAACAAAAAAATACATTCAGCTGCTCTCAGCCATGTGTCTCTAGTGGCTGCGGCTAACAGCAGCCTTCATGTGACAATGGCATGGGTACACAGGGCTGGAACAACAGCGCCAGTGATGGAAGTAGAAGTGTACGTTATTACTTCATGAGATTGTCCAGTTATACGTTTTTGGCCTCTAATAGCCAATAGTAGGTTATAATAATAAAATGGGATGTTATGCAGCCTCCCCAATTCCATGGCCACTTCTCTGCCTCTGCTATGGTCTCCGGTTACTGACTACTGGTGATGGGACGAGTGCAGCAGACATCACCTCCACAGCCAATGAGCTCAATGACTCCGCTCCATGTAGACCGCATGAGCTGTTGAGTTCTGTGATTGGCAGCAGCAGTGATGTGAGCTGTAGTTGGGCAGTCACTACTGCAGCCAGTAAATAGAGATCAGTGCAGTGGTGAAATGATAGAGCTAAATTTTGGGGTGAGTAACATCATATTTTATTATTTTAATCCAGTGCTGGATTAAAATAATAATTAAATTATTATTTTAATAATAATGGAGATTAAATACTAGAAACTTATAACTGGAAAACATCATGAAAAGAGCTGTCCGGCCTCTTGGTTACAAGTCTGCAGACACTATATGTGAATGCAGACTTGTGAATCCTCACAGCACGTGCACTACGCGCTGTGAGGATTCTCCGATGCCGGCGTCGGGCGGACACATAACCGCACGTCTAGTCAGCACCTGACTGGCACGCATGAAAATCGCATATTTGTGGTTCGGTTCCAGGCGTGCTGTGGAATATGCTGGCGTTATAGAAATAAAAATGATTATTATAATAAATTGTGGGAATGGGGGGAATGTTATTACTGCTGCAATTAGGATTACTGAGATAATAGCTGGGATGACGATTCTGTATGTCACTACCAATTTTACACCATTATTGTTTTCCATTTCAGTTTACCTGAGGATGGTCAAATAAGTTATTTTTTAGCTAAAAAAAAAGTCAACTCATGCTGAAAAAAGAAAGGTTGATACAGAATGTAGAGTTTTTAACAAGATCTGGACTACAGAGTATTTATTTACTGAAGTGAGAGGTAAAGCTGTGTGCTTAGTTTGTGGAGAACAGGTTGCCGTGTTTAAGGATTACAATTTGAATCTCCATTACTCAATAAAACATGTTGAGAAATGCAGCAATTTGAATGATGCAGAGCGGGCACGGGCATCAGGTGCCTTACTAGCCAAGCAGCATAACTAACAATATGCTTCACACACCCAAGGATGGAGCAGTCAAGACCAGTTGTGTTATATCCCACAAAATTGGCAAAAAATAGTAAGCTATTTTGTGTTGGAGAGTTTATCAAGGAGTGTTTGGTGGACTCTACATCGCTAATATGCCCCGATAAAAAAGAGGCATTTGTGAATGTACCCCTCTCCAGAAGAACCATGACAAGAAGAATCGAGGACATTGTGGAAAATCTGGAGCTTCAGCTGCAAAACAAAGTGGGCAATTTTGACTTTTTCTTCTTGGCTTTAGATGAGAGCTGTGATATCCGCGACACTACCCAGTTGCTCATCTTTGTACGTGGAATATCAAAGGACTTTAAAGTTATGGAAGAGATGGCAGCAATGCAGTCCATGAAAGGGACAACAACAGGGAGTGATTTGTTCACAGAAGTGGATGGATGCTTGGACAAGCTAGGGCTGAAATGGGACAAACTAACGGGTGTTACAACAGATGGTTCTCGAAACATGACAGGTAAAAATGTTGGGCTTTTGAAATGGATGCAGGACAAAGTGAATGAAATCAACTGAACAGAAACTGGTATTTTTACATTATTCATTCAAATGTTGTAACTACCAAAATAGTGAACTTCATCAGGGCAAGAGCGCTGAATCACAGACAATTCATTGCACTTTTGGAAGAGCATGAAACTGATCATCATGATATAGGCTACCACACAGCTGTCAGATGGCTCAGCCTGGGGACAGTGCTTAAAACAGTGTGGGACTTGAGAGTAGAGATTCAAAAGTTCTGTGACGAGAAAGGGCACTACATCACAGAGCTGTCAGATACTGACTGGATGGCAGAATTTAGATTTGCTGTTGATGTAACTTCACTAATGAACGAGCTAAATACCAAATTACAATGCAAGGGCCTTTTTGTAAATGAAATGTATAGCTTGGTAAAGGCTTTCATGAGAAAGTTGCAATTTCTTTCAAGACAAATGGATGATCACATTCTTACTCACTTGCCAACACTAAAGGAAGCCACACCATCAGCTGATCACTGTCGCAGGTACTCCCAGGGCCGCCATCAGGGCATGACAGCCATGACTGGCGTATGGGGCCCGGTGGGCAGAGGGGGCCCGCATCGGGCCCCGTCTCATCTGCTCACCGGGCCCCCCCTGCAGGCGCTGCGGCACACTATTGACGTGCGGGCCCGTGCCTGCACGTCAATAGTTAACAGTCGCCGCCAGCCAGTCGGAGGCTGGCAGCTGACTTGAGTGGCCGCAGTGCGCAGTCGCACGTCATCATCAGCCGCCGGCGAGTGCGTCCTTCATCTGCGTGGAGGAGCTTCGCCCGCCGCAGGAGCACACGGCCAGTTAAGAAGTTTTTCTTTGGTTTTTTTTGGTAGCGGCGATCCAGGGGAGGGGGCCCGGGGCAGTATGCTGGACACGGGGGCACAATGCTGGGCACGCTGGGGCAGAGGAGATGCTGGACACAGGGGCAGAATGCTGGACAAAGGGGCAGAAAGCTGGGCAGAGAAGATGCTGGACACAGGGGCAAAATGCTGGACAAAGGGACAGAAAGCTGGGCAGAGGAGATGCTGGACACAGGGGCAAAATGCTGGACAAAGGGGCAGAAAGCTGGACACAGGGGCAAAATGCTGGACAAAGGGGCAGAAAGCTGGACACAGGGGCAGAGGAGATGCTGGACACAGGGGCATTATGCTGGACACAGGGGCAGAATGCTGGACACAGGGGCATTATGCTGGACACGGGCAGAATGCTGGACAAAGGGGCAGTATTCTGGACACAGGGGCATTATGCTGGACACAGGGGCAGAATGCTGGAACAGGGGCATTATGCTGGACACAGGGGAAGAATGCTGGACAAAGGGGCAGTATTCTGGACACAGGGGCAGTATTCTGGACACAGGGGCATTATGCTGGACAAAGGGGCATTATGCTGGACACAGGGGCATTATGCTGGACACAGGGGCATTATGCTGGACAAAGGGGCATTATGCTGGACACAGGGGCATTATGCTGGACACAGGGGCAGAATGCTGGAACAGGGGCATTATGCTGGACACAGGGGCAGAATGCTGGACAAAGGGGCAGTATTCTGGACACAGGGGCAGTATGCTGGACACAGGGGCAGTATTCTGGACACAGGGGCAGAATGCTGGACACAGGGGCAGAATGCTGGACACAGGGGCAGTATGCTGGACACGGGCAGAATGCTGGACACAGGGGCAGAATGCTGGACACAGGGGCAGAATGCTGGACACAGGGGCAGAGATGCTGGACACAGGGGCAGAATGCTGGACACAGGGGCAGTATGCTGGACACGGGCAGAATGCTGGACACGGGCAGAATGGAGATACAGGGTATGATGAAAGACATGGGGGCATGACTGGAGACAGATGGGGAAGGATTGGAGACAGATGGGGCAGAATGGAGACACAGGAGGCATGATTGGAGACAAGTGGCAGGATTGCAGACATGGGGGCATGATTGGAGACACTGGGGGCAGAATTGGAGACAGATCTTGCAGAATCATGGGGCAGGATGGATATGATGGAGACAAATGGGTCAAGATGGGGAGATCATATGGGGCAGAATGGATACTCATGAGGGCAGGATGGGAGAACATATGGCTGACGCCAGGAATGAGACACACATTGGCCAGGATGGGGAATATTATTACCATAGGGACTAATTTAGGGATATTATTACTGCAGTGATGTATTTATTTTATTTTTTGAGGATACTGTTTTAAATGAGGGGGCGGTCCTGTTACTGTGTAGAGTGAAACTATGTCGCCTCTTTTTCTTCATGTGGTGTAATGTAGAAGTTGGAAAAATTAAGTAATGTATTCTACAAGCAGAGCTCGCGATAACTGTGTTATTTCCTGCAGAAACGAGTCCTGGCTGGATGAAATGATGGCGGTCTGTGCTGGATGAAAGATGAAGGACTTCACATAGAGACGTCACTGGTGAGTCAGTGTGTTACCTATACACTGACACTATACACTGTATACAGAGCTCCTGTGTATAATTTCACTAGTGATCACTGTATTATCTGTACACAGACACTGCATACTAAGTACAGATCTCCTGTGTATAATGACACTTATGGTGATAGTATGGTGCTTTTTTTTATTACTGATCAGAATTGTAGTATTCAGTCACTATATGGTGGTAATATGCGGTCTGGTCATGGTGTAGCGGTATTTGTTCTTTGTATGTGATATTATTCGATCACTGTGGTGGTAATATGTCATCTGGTCATGGTGTAGCGGTATTTGTTCTTTGTATGTGATATTCGATCACTGTAGTGGTAATATGTCATCTGGTCATAGTGCTGTGGTATTTGTTCTTTGTATGTGATATTATTGGTCATTTAAAAAATTTAAAAATAAATTAAAATATACCTAAATTGTATTGCATATTTTAACAAATATTTAATAGGTTACAGTAGAGTAGGGCCCGGCCAAAAGTGTCTACCGTGTTATGGTGGCGGCTTAAAAAATCTTTTGGCCAAAACAAAAGCTGCCGGCTACATGTGCGATCTGGTGATGGGAACTGTTAATGTGTGATAGGTGAGAAGTGTAGTTTTTCCAAGAGAGAGCGGTGGGATTGTGGACAGCTCGAGGGGTGGAGCGTGGAGGCGGGGCTGGGGTGGAGCCTGGGTGGAGTCTCAAGGGGGCCCCGAAAATTTTGCCAGTATGGGGCCCCGAAATTTCTAGTGGCAGCCCTGGGTACTCCTCAATGTTAGGAGTACTGCATGATGAATTTTCAAGGCGATTTCAAGACTTCAGATCAGTTGAGAATGAAATGTAATTGTTTTTTCTCCCTTTAGCTGCATTGTTGATAATACACCCAGCGATGTTCAGCTTGAACTCATTGACCTGCAGTCTGATAGACTACTGGAAGAGAACTGTAGGTCCGCATCACTGCAGGATTTTTACACAAAAAGGAAAAAAGAAAAAGGCATGAACCGCACCTCCAAAAATCATAAGTTGATCTAAAGCCACTAGGCAAAAATTTATATAACTGAATATGAGGTTTTCAGTTTAACATTCTGATCAGACTGTATGAAGCCCACTGACACGTCACGGCAAACCTCATAGTGCGTCCTACTGCCCTAATGGAGCGGAGCCATGCGGCGACCACCGCCACAGCGGCAATGCACCAGCAGGGCGGACGGCCTGTTGCCCCACAGCACCCATGCTGCGAGACTGAGCCCCCTTGACTCCAGACCGCGCCGCCCCACCAGCACAAAGCCACAGCAACAATGGCCGCCACACAGCACCAACACCAAATTGAAAGGAGCATTGAAACTCACCTTCCTCCTGCTCTTCAGTGAGAGCCAAAATGGGCTAGACCCCTTACTTTGCTGTCTCCTGCCAATTAAAATCACCTGTTCCAAATGGGAGGAGTGCTGGTCCAAGAAAGAGACTAGAACATGCTTTGCACAAAAAGGAAAAAAGAAAAAGGCATGAACCGCACCTCCAAAAATCATAAGTTGATCTAAAGCCGTTAGGCAAAAATGTATATAACTGAATATGAGGTTTTCAGTTTAATATTCTGATCAGACTGTATGAAACCCACTGCCACGTCACGGCAAACCTTGTAGTGGGTCCTACCGCCCTAATAGAGCGGAGCCGTGCGGCGACCACCACCACAGCGGCAATGCACCAGCAGGGCAAATGGCCTGTTGCCTCACAGCACCCATGCTGTGAGACTGAGCCTCCATGACTCCAGACAGCGCCCCACCAGCACAAAGCCACAGCAACAATGCCCACCAAACAGCACCAACACCAAAATGCACCAACATGTACAAAGCATGTTCTAGTCTCTTTCTTGGACCAGCACTCCTCCCATTTGGCACAGGTGATTTTAATTAGCAGGAGACTGCAAAGTAAGTGGTCTAGCCCATTTTGGCTCTCACTGAAGAGCTGGAGGAAGGTGAGTTTCAGTGCTCCTTTCATTTTGGTGCTGGTGCTGTGTGGCGGCCATTGTTGCCGTGGCTTTGTGCTGGTGGGGCGGCGCGGTCTGGAGTCATGGGGGCTCAGTCTTGCAGCTTGGGTGCTGTGGGGCAACAGACCGTCTGCCCTGCTGGTGCATTGCCACTGTGGCGGTGCTCGCCGCACAGCTCCGCTCCGTAGGACCCACTACGAGGTTTGCCGTGACGTGTCAGTGGGCTTCATACAGTCTGATCAGAATGTTAAACTGAAAACCTCATGTTCAGTATATAAATTTTTGCCTAGCGGCTTTAGATTAACGTATGATTTATGGAGGTGCGGTTCATGCTCCTTTTTTGTTTTTTCTCTTTTTGTACACTGCAGGATTTTTACTCTTCTCTCAAAGAGGAGAACTTTCCAAACATGAGGAGGCATGCTCAGAAGATGTTCGTTCTCTTTGGATCTACTTATATATGTGAACATACATTCTCAATAATGACATTTTGAAAATCTAGATACAGAGCCTCTCTCACAGATGATCACCTGTCAGCCATCCTGCGTATATATACACCTCAGATTTGATACAGGAAAGATATATATCTTGGTACCATGTTAGGCTGCTTCCACACCAGTTTTTTGCCATCAGGCTCAATCCGTCAAATTTTGATAAAAAACGGATTTGTCACAAATTGGGAAGAAATGATGTGACAGATCTGTTTTTTTGCCGGATCCAACTAGCTGTTCTGGAGTCCGACTAGGGGGAGAGAGAGAGAGAAGAGAGAAAGACAGAGAGAGAAGAGAGAAAACACTAAAAAAAAAAAAATCAGAGCAGGCTCAGTTTAAAAAAATTGAATCTGTCGCCAGATTCAGTCGTTTGACGGATCCGGCATCATAGGCTTCCATTCTAGCAAATGCCGGATCCGTTGCTGTCCGTTTTTTCGACAGACACAAAAAAAAGTTAGTATGTCGGTTTTCTCCAGCCGCTGGAAAACAAATTTCCTACGGATCTGGCTAAAAACGGATGAAACGTCCGTCGCTATCCATCGCTATTACAAGTCTATGAGAAAAAACTTTCGCTGGATCCGTTTTTGTCAACATTCGACGGATCGTGTCTGATGGCAAAAACTGATGTGTGAAAGCAGCCTTAGCCAGTGGATAGAAAAATATTTAGAATTGAGAGTCCTCAGTGGTTGATACCTTTTAATGGCTAACTGAAAAGATGGTAACAATTTGCAAGCTTTCGAGACTTTCAAGAAAATCTGAAGAATCACATATTTATGCACAACACAGCACAGAAAAATGCCATAGATAAGACAGGTGATGTGAAGCAGAACTACCATTATGTGAGTGATAAAAAGTTATGTCCATAAATATTGGAACAGTTCATAGATAAGGAGTGTGAATGTTTTATTGTCCTCTGAGTGGGGTCTGGTTCTATGTTGTGATGCGCCCACACGGTCTGAGGAGCAAGCTGATGATGACCTTTGACACACTCAGTGCAGGAATGATTGTGTCGCATGGATTTATGTCTTTTTACATTAATTAAATAATTTGCTCCTCAGACCGTGTGGGGGTGAGTTTTCACCAGTATATGAAAAGGCATTGGGCATTTGTTTTTTTGGGGGCCAATCCACGTAAATTGAATCACACAATGTGTTTAAATTTGCAGATCTATCCACATAACTCCAGCTATAATGAGACACTACACCAGAAAGAAAAGACTTACAATAACTTAAACAGATAGCAAAAACACCTACTTTCTTGTAATAACGCCATGAAACCATTCAGGAATGCCATTCTTTAAAAACCAGTCTGATTGTGTTTCAATGAACCATTTTACAGATGGTTTGTTTTCTTCCATTACTTCTTCAAGAAGTAGGTACCCAGTATCAGCTAGAAATAAAAGAAAATGAATTATCATCATGCTCATCAGTGAATAATTTGCCGACTTAGTTACTTTAGTTAGAACGATTTACAATAACTATATACAATCATGAACATTGAAATTGTAAAACCAAGAAAGAAAAGTCAAGGAATTATGGGATAACTTACCGTATATACTCGAGTATAAGCCGACCCGAGTATAAGCCGACCCCCTAATTTTGCCACAAAAAACTGGGAAAACTTATTGACTCGAGTATAAGCCTAGGGTGGAAATGCAGCATTTACCGGTGAATTTCAAAAATAAAAATAGATCATTATTTCCCCATAGCTGTGCCATATAGTGCTCTGCACCGTTCATATTGCCCCATATCTGTGCCCCATATAGTGCTCTGCACTGTTCATATTGCCCCATATCTGTGCCCTATATGCTCTGCACCGTTCATATTGCCCCATATCTGTGCCCTATATGCTCTGCACCATTCATATTGCCCCATATCTGTGCCCTATATGCTCTGCACCGTTCAAATTGCCCCATATCTGTGCCCTATATGCTCTGCACCGTTCATATTGCCCCATATCTGTGCCCTATATGCTCTGCAACGTTCATATTGCCCCATATCTGTGCCCTATATGCTCTGCACCGTTCATATTGCCCCATATCTGTGCCCTATATGCTCTGCACCGTTCATATTGCCCCATATCTGTGCCCCATATAGTGCTCTGCACCGTTCATTTTTGTCCCATAGCTGTGCCCCATATAGTGCTCTGCACCGTTCATACTGCCCCATATAGTGCTCTGCACCGTTCATACTGACCCATACAGTGCTCTGCACCGTTCATACTGCCCCATATAGTGCTCTGCACCGTTCATACTGCCCCATATAGTGCTCTGCACCGTTCATACTGCCCCATATAGTGCTCTGCACCGTTCATACTGCCCCATACAGTGCTCTGCACAGTTCATACTGCCCCATATAGTGCTGTGCACCATTCATACTGCCCCATATAGTGCTCTGCACCGTTCATACTGCCCCATACAGTGCTCTGCACCGTTCATACTGCCCCATATAGGGCTCTGCACCGTTCATACTGCCCTATATAGTGCTCTGCACCGTTCATACTGCCCCATACAGTGCTCTGCACCGTTCATACTGCCCCATACAGTGCTCTGCACCGTTCATACTGCCCCATATAGTGCTCTGCACCGTTCATACTGCCCCATATAGTGCTCTGCACCGTTCATACTGCCCCATACAGTGCTCTGCACCGTTCATACTGCCCCATACAGTGCTCTGCACCGTTCATACTGCCCCATATAGTGCTCTGCACCGTTCATACTGCCCCATATAGTGCTCTGCACCGTTCATACTGCCCCATACAGTGCTCTGCACCGTTCATACTGCCCCATATAGTGCTCTGCACCGTTCATACTGCCCCATACAGTGCTCTGCACCGTTCATACTGCCCCAGACAGTGCTCTGCACCGTTCATACTGCCCCATATAGTGCTCTGCACCGTTCATACTGCCCCATATAGTGCTCTGCACCGTTCATACTGCCCCATACAGTGTTCTGCACCGTTCATACTGCCCCATACATTGCTCTGCACCGTTCATACTGCCCCATATAGTGCTCTGCACCGTTCATACTGCCCCATATAGTGCTCTGCACCGTTCATACTGCCCCATACAGTGCTCTGCACCGTTCATACTGCCCCATATAGTGCTCTGCATCGTTCATATTTCCCTATAGATGCTCCACATAAATCTGTGCCGCTGCTGCAATAAAAAAAAAAAGCCATACTCACATCTCTTGATTGCAGCTCCCGGCGTCTCGTTCCGGCGTCCGGTCCCGGCGTCTCTCTCCGCTCTGACTGATCAGGCAGAGGGCGGCGCACACTATATGCGTCATCGCGCCCTCTGACCTGCACAGTCAGAGCGGAGATAGACGCCGGGAAGATGGAGCGGCGCCCGGCGGCTGGAACGGGGACAGGTAAGTATGACATACTTACCTAGTCCCAGCGATCCTGGCGCTCCCCGCCTGTCACACGGTCTTCTGTGCTGCAGCTCTTCCTGTCAGCGGTCACCGGCACCGCTGATTAGAGAAATGAATAGGCGGCTCCACCCCTATGGGAGGTGGAGCCGCCTATTCATTTCTCTAATGAGCGGTCCCTCGTGACCGCTGAAGAGGGGAAGAAGCTGCAGCACAGAAGATCGTGGGACGGCAGGGGGAGCGCCAGGATCGCTGGGACTAGGTAAGTATGCCTCAGCGCCCTCACCCCCTCACCCGCCGACCCCACCGCTACCGTGACTCGAGTATAAGCCGAGAGGGGCACTTTCAGCCCAAAAATTTGGGCTGAAAATCTTGGCTTATACTCGAGTATATACGGTAACCCCTGAAGCTTTTTTCGGTTTTGCGTTTTCGTTTTTCACTCCCCTCCTTTCCAGAGCCATAACTTTTTTATTTTTCCGTCAATATGGCCATGTGAGGGCTTATTTTTTGTAGGACAAGTTGTGTTTTTGAACAATACCATTGGTTTTACCATGTCGTGTACTAGAAAACTGGAAACAAATTCCAAGTACGGTGAAATTGCAAAAAAAGTGCAATCACACACTTGTTTTTTGTTTGGCTTTTTTGCTAGATTCACTAAATGCTAAAACTGACCTGCCTTTACGATTCTTCAGGTCATTACGAGTTCACAGACACCAAACATATATCTAGGCTCTTTTTTATCTAAGTGGTGAAAAAAATTTCCAAACTTTGCTAAAACAAAAAAAAATGCTAATGTTCCAATACCCATAGCGTCTCCATTTTTCGTGATCTGGGGTTGGGTGAGGGCTTATTTTTTGCTGACATTTTTAATGATACCATTTTGGTGCAGATAAGTTCTTTTGAGCGCCCGTTACGGCATTTTAATTCTGGGGTTTTGACTTTTTTTTATCGCTACGTCGTTTAGCGATCAGGTTATTCCTTTTTTTTATCGCATCATGTTCTCATTCACTTTATGCAGTTAATAGCCCTCTGTGTCTGTACTGCTACATACTTAGGCTGATAACTGGTTCATGCAGCTTTACATGAACACCCGAGCCTTACACTATGGCCGGTCCGAATAACTAAAGCAATTGTTACCATCCACCTCTCGTGTCTCCCCTTTTCCTCATAGTGTGTAAGCTTGCGAGCATGGCCCTCATTCCTCCTGGTATCTGTTTTGAACTGTATTTCTGTTATGCTGTAATGTCTATTGTCTGTACAAGTCCCCTCTATAATTTGTAAAGCGCTGCGGAATATGTTGGCGCTATATAAATAAAAAAATTATTATTATTATTATTATTATTATTATTGGTAGCTCAGGCGATTCTGAATACAGCTATGCCAAATATGTCTAGGTTTGATTTTTTATGGGGTGAAAAGGAGGTGATTTAAACTTTTATATTTTTTTTTATTTTTATTTTTTCATATTTTTAAAAACATTTTTATTTTTTTTTTACTTTTGGCATGCTTCAATAGCCTCCATGGAGGGCTAGAAGCTGCCACAACTTGATTGGCTCTGCCACATAGAGGCGATGCTCAGATCTTCTCTATGTAGCAGAATTACAGACTTACTATGAGCGCCGTCCACAGGGTGGCGCTCATAGCAATCCGGCATCAACAACCATAGGGGTCTCAAGGAGACCTCTGGTTGTAATGCCGATGCACTGATGACTCCCGATCATGTGACGGCGGTCGCCGGTGCGCGCATTTCCGACTGGATGGCCGGAATCGCTTGTTAAATTCCGAGTTCAGAGTTTCACAGTGGCATTTAACTAGTTAATAGGCACAGGTGGATCGTGATTCCACCCGTGCCTATTGCGGGCACATGTCAGCTGTTCAAAACAGCTGACATGTCCTGGCTTTGATGAGGGCTCACCGCCGGAGCCCACATCAATGCGTGAGATACTGACATCAGACGTACTATTCCATCTGATGGCAGTAAGGGGTTAAGGCTAGCTCTGATTGCTAGCTAGCTTTCTCTTACCAAATGAACATGTGCTGATGGAGAACTATAATTCCTATACTATATGAGCCATGACATATACTGTATGCTTTATGTTTGAAAGACTGCAGACTGCAAAGAATCATCAGGTAGCAATGTGCAATAGAACTCGCTTATACGTACGACTCACCACAACCATGATTAGACCTGTCAGGCGGTGTTGAACTTCCTCTACCAACAGAACATATGGTATCATCTGCTTCAAAGCAGACCATAATACAAGCAACTGTATAGCAGACACCCTCCTCCTAGTGAGAAAGATAGTGAGAAAACACTTAGCTAACATAAATGTATTCAAGTCTCCGGGTCCAGATGAATTACACCCCAGAGTACTGAAGGAGATAGCAGAAGACATTTTTGAACCACTCTCCATAATCTTTGAAAATTCTTGGAGAACAGGAGAAGTCCCAGAAGACTGGAGAAGAGCAAATGTTGTTCCAATCTTCAAAAAGAGGAAGAAGGTGGACCCACGGAACTATAGGCCGGTCACTCTGAAGTCTATACCAGGAAAGATCTTTGAACATATTATTAAACAACATGTATGTAAGTACCTGGATAAGAATGAAGTGATTAAACAGAGTCAGCATGGCTTTGTAACTAATAAGTCATGTCAAACTAACTTAATTTCTTTCTATGACAGAATCACTGACTGGGTGGATCAGGGAAATGCTGTAGATATAGTATATCTTGAGTTCAGCAAAGCATTTGACAAAGTATTTCACACAATACTTATTGAAAAAAATGAAAAAGTATGGAATGGACAAGGCAACTGTTAGGTGGATTCATAACTAGCTTAGTGATCAGACCCAAAGAGTGGTCGTAAATGGCTGCATATCCAGTTGGAAAAATGTCTCAAGTGGGTACCACAGGGTTCTGTCCTGGGACCTGTACTGTTCAACATCTTTATCAATTATTTAGATGAAGGAATTTAGGGTAAACTGATTAAATTTGCTGATATGACACAAAGCTAGGAGGGATAGCTAATACTACTGAAGAGAGAGAGAGAGGATTCAAAAAAATATAAATATAAATGGAGCTGTGGGCAGCAGCTAACAGAATGATTTTTAACAGGGAAAAATGCAAAGTACTACATCTGGGCAATAAAAATGAAAAGCATACACAGAATGGGAGGAATAGAGCTTAGCAACAGCACATGTGAAAAAGACTTGGATATACAAATAGATCACAAACTGAACATGAGTCAACAGTGTGATGCAGCAGCAAAAAGGGCAAATACAATTCTGGGATGTATTAACAGAAGTATACAGTCTAGATCACGTGAAGTCATTATTGCCCTCTACTCCTCTTTGGTCAGACCTCATCTGGAATACTGTGTCCAGTTTTTGGCACCACACTTTAAAAAAGACATCAACAAACTGGAGCAAGTTCAGACAAGAGCGACCAGAATGGTGACTGGTCTGAAAACCATGTCCTATGAGGAACGTTTACAGGATTTAGGAATGTTTAGCTTGCAAAAAAGATGACTGAGAGTAGACTTAACAGCTGTCTACAAATATCTCAAGTGCAGTCACATTGTAGAAGGATCATCTTTATTCTTATTTGCACAAGGAAAGACTAGAAGCAATGGGATGAAACTGAATGGGAGGAGACACAGATTAGATATTCGAAAAAAAACTTTTTGACAGTTAGGGAAAACATTGAGTGGAACAGGCTACCATGAGAGGTGGTGAGTTCTCCTTCAATGGAAGTTTTCAAACAGGCTGGACAGACATCTGTATGGGATGATTTAGTGAATCCTGCTTTGAACAAGGGGTTGGATCAGATGACCCAGGAGGTCCCTTCCAACTCTACCATTCTATGATTCTATGATTCCTCTGATGACATTACATTCTCAGCCAGAGCCGCCATCAGGGCATTACTTCCCTTACTGGTGTATGGGGCCTGATGAGGAAGGGGGCCTGGTCAGGGGCGGGATTTGACAGCTCAATAATAACTGAACGTGCATACTGGGATATAAGGCCAGGATGAGAGGACATATATGTATGCAGGATGGAGACATATGGGGGGACATGATGGAAACATATGGGTCCAGGATGAGAGGACATATAGGTCAGCATGGGAGAACATATGGGGGCAGGTTGGAGGCATATGGGGGCCATGATGAAAGGACATACACGGGGAAGCATGTAGACACATGGGGGCAGGATGGAGACATATGGCGGAAAAAGATGGAGACATATGGAGCCAGGATGGGAGGACATATGGGGCCAGGAAGGTAGGACATATGGGGCCAGGATGGGGACACATGGGACCATGATGAGAGGACATATGGGAGGTGGATGGAGACACATGGGGCCAGGAATGAGACACATGGGAGCCAGGATGGGTGACATTATTACAGGAAGGTTCCAGGATGTAGGACATTAATGCTGTAGGGGCTAATTAAAATATATTATTACTGCTGTGTCGTATTTATTTTTGAGGATACTGTTGTGAGGGGGGTCTTGTTACTATACAGGGTGACACTATCATTTATTTCTTCTGTCGTAGTGTAGAAGGTGGGAAAAAATTGGGAATGTGCTCTAGATATGTACACACGTGGTCAAAATTGTTGGTACACCTTGTTTAATGACAGAAAAACCCACAATGGTCACAGAAATAACTTGAATCTGACAAAAGTAATAATAAATAAAAAATCTATGATAATGAACAAATGAAAGTCAGACATTGCTTTTCAACCATGCTTCCACAAAATTAAACAAAAAATAAATAAAACTCATGAAATCTCATGAAATAGGCCTGGACAGAAATGATGGTACCCCTGACAATAATATGACGAAAGGGATATGTAAAATCACGGTGTGTCCACTAATTAGCATCACAGGTGTCTACAATCTTGGAATCGGTGAGTGGGCCTGTATATAGGGCTACTGATACTCACTGTGCTGTTTGGTGACATGGTGTGTATCACACAACATGGACCTGAGGAAGCGAAGGTAAGAGTTGTTTCAGGAGATTAGAAAGAAAATTATACACAAACATGTTAAAGGCAAAAGTTATAAGACTATCTCCAAGCAGCTTGATGTTCCTGTGACTATAGTTGCAGATATTATTCAGAAATTTAAGATCCATGAGACTGTAGCCAACCTCCCTGGACGTGGCCTCAGAAGGAAAATTAATGGCAAATCAAAGAGATGGATAATATGAATGGTAACAAAAGAGTCCAGAAAAACTTCTGAACAGATTAAAGGTGAACTTCAAGCTCAAAGAACATCAGTGTCAGATCGCACCCTCCGTCTCTGTATCAACCAAAGTGGACTTCATGGAAGACGACCAAGGAGGACACCATTGTTGAAAAAAAAACGTAAAAAGCCAGACTGAAATTTTCAAAACTACATGTTGACAAGCCACACAGCTTCTGGGAGAATGTCCTATGGACAGATGAGACAAAAATTGAACTTTTTCAAAAGGCACATCAGCACTATGTTCACAGATGCAAAAATGAAGCATAATGTATCAAGAAAAGAACACTGTCCCTACTGTGAAATATGGGGGAAACTCTGTTATGTTCTGGGGCTGCTTTGCTGTATCTGGCACTGGGTGTCTAGAATCTGTGCAGAATACGATGAAATCTCAAGACTATCAAGGGATTCTAGAGAGAAATGTGCTGCCCAGTGTCAGAAAGCTTGGTCTCAGTCGCAGGTCATGGGTCTTGCAACAGGATAATGACCCAAAACACAGCTAAAAACACCCAAGAATGGCTAAGAGGAAAACATTGTACTATTCTGAAGTTGCCTTCTATGAGCCCTGACCAAAATCTTATTGAGCATCTTTGGAAAGAGCTGAAACATGCCATCTGGAAAAGGCAACTTTCAAACATGAGACAACTGGAGCAGATAGCTCTTGAGGAGTGGGCCAAAATACCTGTCGAGAGGTGCAGAAGTCTCATTGGCAGTTACCGGAATCGTTTGATTACAATGATTGCCTCAAAAGGTTGTGCAACAAAATATTAAGTTAAGGGTACCGTCACTTCTGTCCAGACCTATTTTTTTTTTTTTTATTCTGTGGAAGAATGGTTGAAAAGCTACCCCAACACATCAGTCACTCGCCTACCACGGAAACCTTGAAAAAGAACCTGAAGACCCACCTCTTCCAACAAGCCTACAGCATGCAGTGATCCTCAATCTACTGAATCGCCACACAATCAGCTCTACCCTCTCCTAGTGTATCCTCACCCATCCCATGTTGACTGTGAGCCATAGCGGGCAGGATTCTCTCTCCTTCTGTACCTGTTAGTGCCTTGTTTTTGCACATGTTTTTTGTACTTGTCTATACTTGCCCCCATTTCACATGTAAAGCGCCATGGAATAAATGGCGCTATAAAATGCATAATAATAATGATGATGATGATGATGATGATGAAAAGCAATGTCTGACTTTCATTTGTCCATTATCATAGATTTTTTTTAGTTATTATTACTTTTGTCAGATTCAAGTTATTTCTGTGACCATTGTGGGTTTTTCTGTCATTAAACGAAGAGTAACAAAAATTTTGACCACGTGTGTATGTTATAGAGATGAGTCCTGGTTGGAAGAAGTTATGGCAGTCTGCACTGGATGAAGAAGAAAAGTGAAGATGAATATCTTCAACTAGATATATCACTGATAAGTCAGTGTATTACCTGTACACCGACACCATTCACTATATAGTATATAAGGAGCTCCTGTGTATAATGTCACCGGTGATCCCTGTATTACCTGTACACTGACAATATATACATATACACTACTAGTCACTGTGTATAATGTCACTGTGTGCACTATTACCTGTATACTGTCATTATACACTGTATACTATGTACAGAGCTCCTGAGTATAACTGGCATGGAAATACTAGTATAATTTTTTGTAATAATGATCAATATTGTATTATCCAGTCACTATGTGGTAGCAATATGTGATCTGGTCATAGTGTGGCAGTATTTGTTCCTTGTGTGTGGTATTATTTGGTCACTATGTGGTGATAATATGTGGTCAGGTCATGATGTGATTGTATTGGTCCCTTGTATGTGGCATTATTTGGTCACTATGTGGTAGTAAGATGTGGTCAGTTTATGGTGTGGCCTACACTATGCAGGAGAAGAAAGATCAGCTCTCTCAATGATCAGTAAGAACACAGTGTTATTGTTCTGAACAATCCTAGAAGGCTGCCTAAAGACTATAAGATGTACCCACTTTTTAGCAAGATTTTTTGTCCCTGCCCTAAAATAACAATGTAATAAATTCCAAGAGGTTAAAACACAGCAGATAAATTCCCACAGCATGTTGTAGGGCATATGGTTACCAAATTGTAATGGTAAAAGTATGCAAGTATGCAAAAAGTAAGAGGAGTGTATAATGTTTTCAATTTCTTTTTAAAGGGAATCTGTCACCACTTTTATGGCATAGCAGCTAAAAATATCACCTTATTAAGCGTCTGTTACGCATTCCCTAAATCATTATAGAACCCCCTGACTGCCCTTGTAAACTCACAAAAACGTTTTTGAATGTGTCCAGCGCTGTATGTAAATTTATCAGTCCGGTCCGATGGCCGTGGTTTGGGTCTCTACATCACGACCATCGGCTGTTGGTCGCTGTCCTACTTCATAGATAATGCCTCTTGTTCCGTGCGACAACTCGCGCCTACTCAGAAATATAGCCTTTTGCGCCTGCGCAGTAGGCTTTGCCTAACTGCGGGCAAAGCCGAAAAACATAAGTGCGCATGCGCCGACACATACTTCCGGCTCATGTACCGGAACTACATTTGACAGCGCAAATACCAAATACCCTGTTTTTTCCATCTTTTTACTAGCACTTGCTGTCCACTGTGATTTTTTTGCAACAGTGTGTTTTTGGTTTTACTGTGCTTTTTTGTGTTTTCAAGTCTCTTGGTGGTGTGAACATGTCTCTACGGGCTTGTTCACTGTGCGCGCAGCTCATGTGTTCTGGTTTCATATAATTGTTTTCTTGTGTCCACAAGACTGGGGAGGCCTCCACCCCTCTTTTTTTGAGCTGTGCGCACAGGAGCCGTTCTGTCCAGCGTGTCCACATGGACATTCCTTTTCTGAATCCTGCTCATACAGGTATTGTACATATGACCAGGTTTTAAATACATCAGATAGGGATTACATACATTAGTTAGGACTGCTCTGATATGGGTATACCTTGACGTTTGGTAGAGCGGCTTAATATACATTTTTTGCAAAAAACGTATCAACCAAATACCCTGTTTTTTTCCATCTTTTTACTAGCACTTGCTGTCCACTGTGATTTTTTTGCAACAGTGTGTTTTTGGTTTTACTGTGCTTTTTTGTGTTTTCAAGTCTCTTGGTGGTGTGAACATGTCTCTACGGGCTTGTTCACTGTGCGCGCAGCTCATGTGTTCTGGTTTCATATAATTGTTTTCTTGTGTCCACAAGACTGGGGAGGCCTCCACCCCTCTTTTTTTGAGCTGTGCGCACAGGAGCCGTTCTGTCCAGCGTGTCCACATGGACATTCCTTTTCTGAATCCTGCTCATACAGGTATTGTACATATGACCAGGTTTTAAATACATCAGATAGGGATTACATACATTAGTTAGGACTGCTCTGATATGGGTATACCTTGACGTTTGGTAGAGCGGCTTAATATACATTTTTTGCAAAAAACGTATCAACCAAATACCCTGTTTTTTCCATCTTTTTACTAGCACTTGCTGTCCACTGTGATTTTTTTGCAACAGTGTGTTTTTGGTTTTACTGTGCTTTTTTGTGTTTTCAAGTCTCTTGGTGGTGTGAACATGTCTCTACATGCTTGTTCACTGTGCGCGCAGCTCATGTGTTCTGGTTTCATTTGACAGCGCATGCACACTTATGTTTTTCGGCTTTGCCTGCAGTTGGGCATAGCATGCTGCGCAGGCACAAAAGGCTATGTTTCTGAGCAGACATAAGATGTTGCACGGGGCAAGAGACGTTATCTATGATGTATGATGGCGACCAACAGCCGATGGGCGTGATGTAGAGACCCAAAACCATGCCCATTGGACCAGACTGATAAATTAACATACAGCGCGGGACACATTAAAAAACGTTTTTGTGAGTATACACTCCCTGACAGAAGTTATGTCGCTTATCCATGTTATGTAAATAAAAGCTTATAACCTGACGTTAAATTCATCCATTGGTTGTATAAATTATTGTTTTGCAAGCTGAAACCCTCCAAAATGTGGTTTAGGTTAAGAAAATAAATTGGCATCGATGCAGAAATATTGATCAGTTAATGGTCAGATTTTGGCAAGACAAAAGTTTTGTCACCCACAGAAAGTAATGTGATATTCAAACAAATAATTAACTTAAAATACAAATATATGTTGCATAACATTGGTGAATGAAGTTGTGGTGCTATTAGAGTCATATTTAATATTTTGTGTGACTTCCATGAGCTTGAAGGACTGCATCCATGTGGTTCAACAATGATTCATACAATTTATGAATTAAGTCATCAGAAATAGCAAAGAATGCAGTCTTACATGCCTCCCAGAGTTCATCTAGATTCTTTGGTTTTGTCTTCCAAGCTTCCTCTTTCATCCTACCCCAAACATGCTCAATGATGTTCATGTCTGGTGACTGGGCTGGCCAGTCCTTGAGCACCTTGATCTTTTTTGCCTGGAGGAACTTTGTTGTAGAGATGAATGTATGAGATGGAGCACCATCCTGCTGCAGAATTTGACCCCTTTTATGATTTGGAATATAAGAGGTAGCTAATACTTATTGATATTTTAGGCTATTGATATTGCCTTCCACCTTGCAAATGTTTCGCACACCCCCATACTGAATGTAACACCAGACCATGATCTTTCCACCACCAAAAGTAACTGTTTTCTGGGTGTATTTTGGATCCATATGGGCTCCAATAGGTCTCTGCATTATTTGCGGGGGCTGTGGTGTAATTCTACTGAAGATTCATCAGAGAAATCCACCTTCTGCCACTTTTCCAGCTTCCATCTGTTTAGCAGGCTGTGGGACTTTGCAAATGCCACACGGTTTTTTATTTGCCTTTTGTTTAGTGCTGGCTTCTGGGCACTGATTCGACCATGGAGGCCATTTCGAGACAGAATCCTACAAACTGATCTAGTTGACACAGGGACTTGAGGTGACCAGGCCTGTTGGAGCTCTGCTGCAGTGGAAGAGAGGCTTGCTTTGGATTTTCTAACCAACAAACGTTCCTCCTGAGCAGGTGTCTTGTGGGGTCTGCCGGACCTGAGCTTGTCAAGCACAACTCCAGTCTCTTCAAATCTTTTTTTAATTCTTTGAACTTCACGCTGTGACACATTAAAGGTGCCAGCCACCTCTGCAGTGGATCTGGTCTTCAGCCTCTTGATAATCCAGGCTTTGGTCACAGGGTGGATTTTTGGCATGTTGTCAGAGCTCAAGTTGCAGTTCAAGCGAAGGTCTGGGGTGCTGGGTTTCTTTTTATGCACACACTAATTAACCGATCATTTACTGAGCACAGGTGAGGATGTAAACTAGGATTGGGTGCATTTTATGACCAGGCGACAAAACTTTTGTCTTGCCAAAGTCTGGCCATTCTGTGTGTATTAACTGATCAATATTTCTGCATTGATGCCAATTTATTTTCTTAACCTAAACCACATTTCGGAGGGTTTCAGCTTTCAAAAGAATAATTTATACAACCAATGGATGAATTTAACGTCAGGTTATAAGCTTTTAAGCTTTTAATTAGTTGGATAAGCGACATAACTTATGTCAGTGAGTGTACAAGGGAAGTCAGGGGGTTCTATAACGATGTAGGGAATGTATAGCAGATGCTTAATAAGGCGATATTTTTAGCTGCTATGCCATAAAAGTGGTGACAAATTCCTTTTAAAACACGATTCTTCCACATGAAAAAATGTAGCCCACAATGCTATGGTGGGTGGTAGGTACACACATAAATAGAAACTTGCAGAAAAGTACAACAGTATTGTTGTGTGCATAAGCTTCTTAGATTGTACGCGTTTTAAATTAGACCCACCAACCCCTCTTAACAATTTTTCTGTAACACTAAAAACATTGTTGATAAGTAGGTACACACGAAATGTAAGATGTGATAACAGACAACAGTATTATTGTGGAATATACAGCAGTTAAAAAGTCTAGAAAAACAGTAGAAAAATATTAACCCTCTTTACATTTCATTGATTGATTTTTTTTTTAATTATCTCCCTCTGACCAAAAATGCAATTTAACACTAAAATTCTAGGTTGCTGAGTAGTCACACCGGTGCATCTTGCAACAGTATGCATTATGCTCGTGGAATGTACAGTTGCTAACTTGGACTTTTAGAAAAAGATATTCAAAATTAAAATGCATCTTTAAAGTAAATAAATTAAATCGTTATTCCTTTACCAAACATGACGGCACAAGAAAGGATGAGTAAAGTTCACATTCCAAGAACCGGCACCTACAAGATGATGCTGTATTCAGGTGACATGTATAGGTGTAATATTTGACTATTGTGCTAAAAAAATATTTTTTACAACAATTTTTTTACATGTACACTTGATGAGGTAAACAGTTGTGTTTAAATTTTTAGACTTATGAGATTTATCCTTTGTCTTTGAAAATAAAAAAATATATTGGCTGTCCACCTCACAAGGCAAGAAGCATACGTTCTCTCTGACACACAAGCCTTGGATTCAGGATTTACCTTCAGTGGCAAAATTAGGACAGAGTGGTAGTTAACTACGCTCCTTCTTTACAGTATGTGAAAAATAAACAAAATGCTGCTATTAGGGTGCAGTATGTCATAGATCAATTAATGAACAGTCACACAGTGCTTATGTATGCACAGCACTTTCCAATCACTTGCATATTTGAGTGATTATTCACAGATTGTGGGGATCTGGAAATTTCAGGAAATTTGATTCTAACTTGATTCTCAGCAGATCAATTCGCTTATCTCTATTAGTGACTGGGCAGGCATTAATATACAGTATGAAAGCAGCCCCAACTATCAACATTTCCAACCCTATGGTTAAGGGTTCATACACTTATACTTGCATGATTGGCTCCTTTAGTTAGGAAACGTTAGACTTTTTGCTTTGCTCTGATGGAGCAGAGTGCAAATATTCTAGAAAAAAATATGCTTTCAAATGAAATCTGTGGCGCAGAAAGGTTAATTACAGAGCTCAGGCACCTACTTAGCAGCTATATTGAGTCCACATAAAGCAAAGCTAAAATATTGCAAGTTGATATCAATATTCTGGTGAAATTTTATTTTCAGCTTTTGTGAAAACCGTGTTCTTCAGAATTTAAGACAGCAGATTTCTTCAAGGCATATGTTGTTCTTACTGGTGCAGTTTCTTTACCCTGTAGATTTATGCATTTTGATATGAACAAAAATGTAGCTCAGTGATGGAATCATCCGGGTTTTTTTTTTTTAGACATCTTCCATTCTCCTACTAAGGGAGCATTAAAAGGTAATGTTGGCAAGATAACAATAAAATATTTTATGTCCAGCTATTTAGTGAACTTTTTTTTAACTTTTTGGCATGCTCATATTTATTTATGACTTTTGTTATGAAGGCTTTGAAGAGTTCTTTGAATCAAGACATCCATACAATATAGAGTAGACTAAGAAGGGAAGAGCTAGAGGAGCAAAGGGAGGAGGTGTAAGGTATACAAAATATTTATATGGTGCAGTCAAACATTTTGTCTTTATTTTCCCACATGATTGGAATTTCTGGATATTCTCAAATTATGTTTTAGGCCTTAAACAGACATCCATTTTTCATCAGTGTGCTGGATAAGATTTTCATTAGTTTTTAGTCAGTGTCAGTTTTTACCATCTGTGTTTCATTAGTTTCATGCTCATTTTATCAGGCTTCTTCTACTCATAAGGCCGGTTTCACACGTCAGTGGCTCCGGTACGTGAGGTGACAGTTTCCTCACGTACCGGAGACACTGACTCACGTAGACACATTAAAATCAATGTGTCTCTGCACATGTCAGCATGTTTTCACGTACCGTGTGTCCGTTTGGAAAACACGGAGACATGTCAGTGTTCGTGGGAGCGCACGTATTACACAGACCCATTAAAGTCAATGGGTCCGTGTAAAACACGTACCGCACACGGATGTTGTCCGTGTGCAGTCCGTGTGCCGTGCAGGAGACAGTGCTACTGTAAGCGCTGTCCCCCCCACGTGTGGTGCTGAAGCCCCATTCATTTCTCCAGCAGCGTTCGCTGGAAAGAAGGAATGAATAATCTTGTTTTAAAATTTATCTTTGTTTTTAAAATAAAGTTGCCGGTAATCATTACTGTAATAAGCGGCACCACGTGACCGCTCATACAGGAAGAGCTGCGACGCTGAGAGGATGCAAGCACCAAGGGAGCTGGGTAAGTATTTTAATGCCAGCGGCGGGCGCAGAGGGGGTGGGAGGGGGCAGATTACCGGCAACTTTATTTTAAAAACAAAAATAAATAAAAAAAAAAGATTATTCATTCCTTCTTTCCAGCGAACGCTGCTGGAGAGAAGAAATGAATGGGGCTTCAGCACCAGATGCAGGGGACAGCGCTTAACTGTAGCACTGTCTCCTGCACGGTGCGTGTGGTACCCAGTCGGCACACGGGCAGCACACGGATGCCGCACGTGTGCCACACTGATGTGCCACATGAGCACACGGACACACGGACACGGATAATTCCGGTACCGATTTTTCCGGTACCGGAATTATCTGGACGTGTGAGACTGGCCTTAGACAGTTATAAATTTACAACATTTAAGCTTCAAAGACATGCTGAATGGGGCTCACAACCTGTGGACAGCGATGGTGATGATGTAGGTAAAGCGCTGTGGAATTAACGGCGCTATATAAGTGAGTAAAATAAATAAGATGCAGAGAGGATGCCATTTGTGTGAGTTTTTAATGGACCCATACACTTTAAATTGCGATTTTGTTCTAGGACTCACACTTATCTTGCTATCTCGTTTTTTGGTGTGCAAAAATACTATTGGAATGTGTGTGTCTAATTTGTGATAGATATGGATAGAATACATATATGAAAATGGACAGTTGAATGAGGCATTAAAGGGTACCTATCATGTACAAAAAATATATTTAGCTGCAGATATAGGGTTGATCAGCAGGTTAATAGTATAAAAATGCTTCGTGGTCACCTTACAGAAAGAGAGGCTACTGGATGGAAATAAAATGTTGTGCTCTGAGGAACCATTCGCTTTTAGCCATGGGGGCATATATATATATATATATATATATATATATATATATATATATATATATAATATAATAACTCAATTTGATTGACAGCTCGTTCTGTACCCATACGCTGCAGAGTGTGCTATCAATCAAAGTACCAAGAAGTGATTGCAGGCGTTACTCACTATATAGAGAGCGGTAACTGTAACAACTGCGTATACACCCCCATGGCTGCCCTGTTGTGAATTCTGCTTTTGGGCTCCCTCCGGTGGTTGTACGTGGTAATGCAGTTGTCCCTGAGCTGCAGTCTTGGACAGGTGTATCTGCTGATTGCAATTCTGACTGGGGTATTTAGGTTTGCAGGACTCATTAGTCCTTGCCAGTTGTCAATGTTTCTTGGGAAGTGTTGGATCCCTTTCTGGCTTCTCCTGCTTAGCTGCCAATTCAGCAAAGATAAGTGTCTGTTTCTTTTTCTATGGCACACAAGCTGCGTGCTTGTTTTTTGATTGTATTTCTGCTCTGTGTGTAGGAGTCTCTGGAGTTGCAGATATACGTTCCACGTATTTAGTTAGATGGAGGAATTTTTTGTATAATCTGCTGTGGATATTTTTGGAAGGGTTTTAATACTGACCGCACAGAACTCTGTCCTATCCTTTCCTATTTTAGCTAGAGTGGCCTCTTGTGCTAAATCCTGTTTTCTGCCTGTGTTTGTCTTTCCTCTCCTACTCACAGCCAATATTTGTGGGGGGCTGCCTATCCTTTGGGGTTCTGCTCTGAGGCAAGGTAGTATTCCTATTTCCATCTATAGGGGTATTTAGTCCTCTGGCTGTGACCAGGTGTCTAGGTTTTGTTAGGTACACCCCACGGTGTTAAGATCAGGATTTGCGGTCAGTATAGTTACCACCTACTCCAGTGAAAGTTTTCATGCTGCTCCAAGGTCACCGGATCATAACATTGCCCCCAGGAATTTCAGGGCCTCATACCTGCAAAGTTATCTGACCCCCTTGAGATTTTGCCCAGACTCCACCCCAGCTCTAGCTCCACCCCTTGAACCTTCCACAGTCCGACCGCCTACTCTTGGAGACCCTCCACTTCTGCACCACGCCCTCACCAATCACACATTAACAGTTCCCATTAAACAGCATATCACATACATAGCTTTTGGTCAAACAATTTTTAAGTCTGCTACCATGACAAGGTAGATTCTTTGGCAGGGTTCTACTCTACCTATTAAACATTTCTTAAAATACCCAGTCACATACATTTTTTAAAATGACTAATACCACATACAAGGGACAAACACCATCAAACCATGACCGGGCCACATATTACCACCACATAGTGATCGAATAATACCCCATACAAGAAAAAAATGCCACCACACCATGACCAGGCCACATACTACCACCACAAAGTGACTGAATAATACCATGTACAAGGGACAGATACCACCACACCATGATTAGACCCCATATTACCACCACATAGTGACCAAATAAGTTTTCCCACCTGCAAAGAATGGAGAGGTCGGCAATTTTTATCGTAGGTACACTTTATCTGTGAGAGACAGAATCTAAAAATAAAAAATAGAAAACCACATTGTGTTTTTTAAATAATTAAATTGCATTTTATTGCAAGAAATAAGTATTTGATCACCTACCAACCAGCAAGAATTCTGGCTCTCACAGACCTATTAGTTTTTCTTTAAGAAGCCCTCCTATTCTGCACTCATTAACTGTATTAATTGCACCTGTTTGTACTTGTTACCTCTATAAAAGACACCTGTCCACACACTCAATCAATCACACTCCAACCTCTACACCATGGCCAAGACTAAAAAGCAGTCTAAGGACACCAGGGACAAAATTGTACACCTGAACAAGGCTGGAATGGGCTACAGGACAATAGGAAAGCAGCTTGGGAGAAGGCAACAACTGTTGGCATGATTGTTAGAAAATGGAAGAAACACAAGATGACTGTCAATCTTCCTTGGTCTTGGGTTCCATGCAAGATCTCATCTCATGGGGCAAGGATGATTCTGAGAAAGGTCAGGAATAAGCCCAGAACTACACAGGACAGGGTTTTTTTTTTATGGAAAATAGGTAATGACCAGACCAGATCAGAAGCAGCTGAAATGGTAGCATGTTTATGACCAGCATAGAAAGGGTCATTAACTTCTTCAGCACCAGGGGAAACTACCGTATATACTTGAGTATAAGCCGAGAATTTCAGCCCATTGTTTTAGGCTGAAATTGCCCCTCTTGGCTTATACTTGAGTCATTCCCAGGGGTCGCAGGGGAGGGGGAGCGGCAGCTGTCTAATAGTAATCACCTGCTACTGGCGCGGTCCCTGGACGTCCCTCATTCTCCGGGCGCTGACAGCTTCTTCCTGTATTGAGCGATCACATGGTACCGCTCATTACAGTAATGAATATGGACCCAACTCCACTCCCATAGGGGTGAAGCCGCATATTCATTACTGTAATGAGCAGTACCATGTGACTGCTCAATACAGGAAGAAGCTGCCGGTGCCAGGAGAACCGGGGACGTCCAGGGACCGTGTCGGGAGCAGATGAGTATGGCAGGGGCAGTGCGCTATATTCACCTGTTGCTCGTTCCACCGTCGGCGCCGCTGTGTCTTCTGCATCCTCTGCAATGGCGCTCAGATCAGCGGGCACGATGACGCGATTAGTGTGCACCGCTCTCTGCTTCAGTGTCAGTGTGGACGATGGGGAAAACACAGCGACGCTTGGCGGTGGAAAAGAGGACAGGTGAATATAGCAAGTACCGGGGGCCTGAGCGACGAGAGGTGAGTATGCGATTTTTTTTATTTTAAATCGCAGCAACAGCATATGGGGCAAATATCTCTATGGAGCATCTTATGGGGCCATGTGCAGCATTATATGGGGCAAATATATGGAGCATCTTATGGGGCCATGTGCAGCATTATATGGGGCAAATATTTCTATGGAGCATCTTATGGGGCCATAATCAGCATTTGTGCAGCATTATATGGGGCAAATGTGTCTATGGAACATCTTATGTGGCCATAATCAGCATTTGTGCAGCACTGTATGGGGCAAATGTCTCTATGGAGCATCTTATGGGGCCATAATCAACATTTGTGCAGAATTATATGGGGCATATTTCAATATGGAGCATCTTATGGGGCCCATCATAAACTGTATGGAGCATTATATGGGGCGTATTTTGTATGGAGCATCTTATGGGGCCCATCATGAACTGTATGGAGCATTATATGGGGCGTATTTTGTATGGATCATCTTATGGGGCCCATCATGAACTGTATGGAGCATTATATGGGGCTCCTGATTCAATATGGATATTCAAAAATATTTAACCTACTGATGTCTCAATTAATTTTACTTTTATTGGTATCTATTTTTATTTTTGACATTTACCGGTAGCTGCTGCATTTCCCACCCTAGGCTTATACTCGAGTCATTAAGTTTTCCAAGTTTTTTGTGGCAAAATTAGAGGTCTCGGCTTATACTCGAGTATATACGGTAAATCCATTTAATATGGGACACAGATCACACCATCACTAAAAAAGACCTGTGATTCTTTACCGTCTAACTCCAGGTCTCCCAGGAGGACGACACACCCTTGTGACAGTTGCCCAGTGACATCCCTGAAACCTGAAAGATCTGGAGATCTGTATGGAGGAGTGGGCTAAAACTCTGCTGTAGTGTGTGCAAACTTGGTCAAGAACTACAGGAAACGTCTGACCTCTGTAATTGCAAGCTAAGGTTTCTTTACCAAATATTAAATTCTGTTTTCCTATTGTATCAGATACATATTTCATGCAATAGCACGCTAATTAATTATCTAAAATCCATACAATGTAATTTTCTGGATTTTTTTAAGAATATGTCTCTGACAGGTGAAGTGCACCTATAATAAAAATTACAGACCTCTCCATTCTTTGTCGGTGGGAAAACTTGCAAAAACGTCAGTGGAACAAATACTTATTTTCCCAATTTCAAGAAGTGTCCAAGGGTTAACCGAAAAATCACCCTACCACCATTACAAAAGCTGAATGTCTCCTATAGGAGCCGCATAAAACATACTAAATTGTCAAGTGTCTTTAGAAACCACATAGTGAGCAAGAAAACAAGTTAGCTGGGAGAGAGACTGAAATGTACTGGTGAAAGCGCTATTATACTCCCTCACTGGATGATCATGTGGACCAATAGGCAGCAAATAATAATAATAATAATAATAACTTTATTTATATGGCTCCAACATATTCCGCAGCACTGTATGACTTACTAGTCACAGATTAATAATGCTGGCTAATGAGCCAGAATCAGGAGGACAGAGATGCGAAAAACTGAATGCACATTTATTACATTTATCATGGATTTAGGTTGCCATGCGGCTGAACATGAAGTTTATGATAACTAACAGCTGGCTATTTATGGCTGTTTTTATACTAAAGCAATGACCAAAAGTTTTCAAACCGACACAAACTTTGGTTTTCACAAAGTTGCTGTTTCAGTGTTTTTAGGCCTTTTAGACAGATGTTTCTATGGTCACTGAAAAACAATAATAAGCATTTCTTAAATGTAACATGTTAGGTCTGATAAGGCTATCGGGTTCATCTGCAGGTTAATAGCATTATGAAGATGCCTGGCCGCTGTACTGAAAGTGCGGCACCCAGGAGAACATTAACAGCAGTGAGAGCAGCAGATGTCAGTGCAGAGCTGGCGCTGACAGCCACCTCTGCACTGATGCATTGGCCAGCTATCCGACAGTGCCGCGGAGTGCTTACAGAAGCTGCTCTCACTGCTCTAGCACTCACAGCCCACTCTCTTGGAGGAAAAGCAACCCTGCACATGAATGGCCTCAGGAGGATTTACTCCTCCAATGACACAGTATATATGGTAGTATATATGGTAGTGCTCAACTTTGCTCCTCCGGACAATTATTCTTCCAGATGTTGGGGCGTCATCAGAGAAAATAACTTGGTGCCAGTCCTCTGCAGTCCAATCCCTACACTTCCTTAAAAATGTCATGCCAACAGTAAAGCATTCTGGGAACATTCATATGTGAGGAAACTTTTTATCCTAGGGATTGGCTCCCTCACAATGATGCCTAAGAACACTGACATTAGTAAAGAATGGAATCTATACATCCTCCAAGAGAAACTTCTCCCAAACAATCAAGGAACAATTTGGTGATGAACACTGCTTTACAGAGCATGATGGAGCTAAATGACGCTAGCCTGCTCTCTGTTGCATCAGGAGTGTTAGACATGGTGCAGGTTGTTTTGTTTTTTTACAAACTATGAATCAAACCTCAAAATTCCAGTGAAATTTCAGGAAATTCAGCTCTAACTCGATCCTCTGTGGATTGATCCTCTCTTCTCTAGTTCTAAGCATAGGTAAAGTAAGAAAAACTATGTGGCCGATTTATTGATTTACTGTGGATTAAATTGTGACACCAGAACATAAACAATGTCACCTTGCATGACAAATGCAGTTTGGGATTATATATTAGCTTTGTGGTGACAAAACAAGGAGAAAAATGTAGCTGCATTATCAAGCATTGCAACTTCAGTAAATGCAGGTCAGCTATGTACAAAACATGGCAGGTAGACGTTGCTATAGATATTCATTATTATACTGTAAGTAAAACGAGAACAATGGAGCAGATATATTAAAAAGTCTCTGATTTTAAAACCTAAAAGCCTGTTTTTTTATTTTTAGAAGATCAGGTTCCTGCTTGTCACTGTTATCTATATTTTTTGCTATCCTCTTCTTTAGGAAAAGTGTTCTTCAGATGTTGCCTTTAAGGTACCTTCACACATAACGATATTGTTAACTATATCGTTGCATTTTGTGACGTAGCAACGATATCGTTAATGAAATCGTTATGTGTGACAGCGACCAACGGTCAGGCCCCTGCTGGGAGATCGTTGGTCGCTGAACAAAGTCCAGAACTTTATTTCGTCGCTGGATCTCCTGTGGACATCGCTGGATCGGCGTGTGTGACACCGATCCAGCGATGTCTTCACTGGTAACCAGGGTAAACATCGGGTTACTAAGCACAGGGCCGCGCTTAGTAACCCGATGTTTACCCTGGTTACCATCCTAAAAGTAAAAAAACAAACAGTACATACTTACCTACCGCTGTCTGTCCCCGGCGCTGTGCTCTGCACTCCTCCTGTACTGGCTGTGAGCGTCGGTCAGCCGGAAAGCAGAGCAGTGACGTCACCGCTTTGCTTTCCGGCCGCTGTGCTCACACAGACAGTACAGGAGGAGTGCAGAGAAGCAGAGCGCCGGGGACAGACAGCGTTAGGTAAGTATGTACTGTTTGTTTTTTTTACTTTTAGGATGGTAACCAGGGTAAACATCGGGTTACTAAGCGCGGCCTTGCGCTTAGTTACCCGATGTTTACCCTGGTTACCGGCATCGTTGGTCGCTGGAGAGCGGTCTGTGTGACAGCTCTCCAGCGACCAAACAGCGACGCTGCAGCGATCCGGATCATTGTCGGTATCGCTGCAGCGTCGCTTAATGTGAAGGGGCCTTTAGTCTTCCCACACTGTGCGTGACATCAGCATGCAGTCGCCCGCTTCTGGAAGTGGAGTTTAAACAATTGCCCTGCTATTCCAAGAACAATGCCATCCCCTTCTTTAATTGTCTATTCACACTGTGCAATGACGTTTGCTGACCCCCACTTCCGATGTGCACTAAACAATTCGTAATAGATTGTTGTGTTCACATAGGATATCATTGTTCTTGGCAGTGTCGGTCATGTTTACACAGAATTCTGTGCTTCTGAGAACAATGATCTTTTCTGCAAACAAAAAGATCATTTCACCCGATAATTCGCGGAATGATCAGCATGCTATTTACACTACAGAATTATCGTGAAATGAATGATTCTCAGAACACTATCAGTAGTGTGCAAAGTTGTTGAGGGCATTATAAGAGATGACCTCCAGAAATATATTGCAGAGAATAATGTAATAACTGACAACCAGCATGGATTCATGAAGAATCAGTCATATCTAACTATCATGTTGGGTTTCTAAGAGGAGGTGAGTGCAAATCTGGATGTTGGTAATGCGGCTGATGTGATTTATCTGAACTATGGGGGAAACTATATACAGATGGAAAAAAATGGTTAAGGGCAAGGAATAAAGAATCGTAAATGGAGCATTCTCCAAGTGGGGGTCAAAAGGTTCAGTATTAGGCCCAATTCCTTTTCATGTTTTATTATTGACCTTGTGGATGGGATTGAGAGTAAAGTGTGAGTCTTTGCTGATTACACCAAACTATGTAGGATAATAAAAAATTAGCCTGAGGCCGGCGTCACACACAGTGTAAAACAATACGGTCCGTATATTACGGCCGTAATACGCTGAAAAGTCCCCAAAATAGTGGTCCGTAGCTCCTCCGTAGGCAGGATGTGTCACTGTTTTTTGCGCAAGGCATCCTCCGTATGTAATCCGTATGGCAGCCGTAATGCGTGTTTTTATCGCAGGCTTGCAAAACCGACATACGGCTATACAAGGGATCCATGCGTTAAAAAAAAAACAAAACATATATACTGTCTCTATATATATAAATATATATATGTCAGGGAGACACATATATGTATATATATTATTACTTCATACAGCGCGATATAGCAGATAGCCGGTAATTTAATTACCGGCTTTTGCTTTCTCCTTCCTAAAACCCGACATAATATGAGACCTGGTTTACATACAGTAAACCATCTCATATCACCATTTTTTTTGCATATTCCACACTACTAATGTTAGTAGTGTGTCTATGCAAAATTTGGCCGTTCTACCTAGTAAATTAAGGGGTTAAATGGCGGAAAAAATTGGGGTGGGCTCCCGCACAATTTTCTCCGCCAGAGTAGTAAAGCCAGTGACTGAGGGCATATATTAATAGCCTGGAGAGGGTCCACGGTTATTGGCCCCCCCCTGGCTAAAAACACCTGCCCCCAGCCACCCCAGAACAGGCACATCTGGAAGATGCTCCTATTCTGGCACTTGGCCACTCTCTTCCCATTCCCGTGTAGCGGTGGGATATGGGGTAATGAAGGGTTAATGCCACCTTGCTATTGTAAGGTGACATTAAGCCAAATTAATAATGGAGAGGCGTCAATTATGACACCTATCCATTATTAATCCAATACTAGTAAAGGGTTAAAAAAAACCACACACATTATTAAAAATTAATTTATTGCAAAAATCACAAAGGCTGTTGTATTAATTTATTCTACTCTCAATCCACTCACTGAAGACCCTCGATCTGTAAATAAAAAAAAATAATAAACCAACAATATACTTAGCTTCCGAGGATCTGGCACATCCAACGATGTAGATCCATCTGAAGGGGTTAAAATATTTTGCAGACACGAGCTCCGCTAATGCAGGATGCTCATTTCTGCAAAACCCCGGCGAATGAAGCTAAATATAGGTCAATGATCTATATTTAGCTTCATTTGCGGTGAGGCGCCCTCTGCTGGCTGTTCCTAGATCGTGGGAACTTTCCTAGAAAGCTCCCAGGCTCGAGATCATAAGAGGGCGCCCTCTGCTGGTTGTCCTCATATGAACTCGAGCAAGGGAGCTTTCTAGGAAAGTTCCCACGATCTAGGAACAGCCAGCAGAGGGCGCCTCACCGCAAATGAAGCTAAATATAGATCATTGACCTATATTTACCTACATTCGCCGGGGTATTGCAGACATGAGCAGCCTGCATTAGCGGAGCTCATGTCTGCAAAATATTTTAACCCCTTCAGATGGATCTACATCGTTGGACGTGCCAGATCCTCGGAAGGTAAGTATATTGTTGGTTTATTATTTTTTTTTATTTACAGATCGAGGGTCTTCAGTGAGTGGATTGAGAGTAGAATAAATTAATACAACAGCCTTTGTGATTTTTTCAATAAATTAATTTTTAATAATGTGTGTTTTTTTTTAAACCCTTTACTAGTATTGGATTAATAATGGATAGGTGTCATAATTGACGCCTCTCCATTATTAATTTGGCTTAATGTCACCTTACAATAGCAAGGTGGCATTAACCCTTCATTACCCCATATCCCACCGCTACACGGGAATGGGAAGAGAGTGGCCAAGTGCCAGAATAGGCGCATCTTCCAGATGTGCCTGTTCTGTGGTGGATGGGGGCAGGTGTTTTTAGCCGGGGGGGGGGGCCAATAACCGTGGACCCTCTCCAGGCTATTAATATCTGCCCTCAGTCACTGGCTTTACTACTCTGGCGGAGAAAATTGTGCGGGAGCCCACGCCAATTTTTTCCGCCATTTAACCCCTTAATTTACTAGGTAGAACGGCCAAATTTTGCATAGACACACTACTAACTTTAGTATTGTGGAATATGCAAAAAAAATGGGGATATGAGATGGTTTACTGTATGTAAACCAGGTCTCATATCATGTCGGGTTTTAGGAAGGAGAAAGCAAAAGCCGGTAATTGAATTACCGGCTTTAAAGCTGTCTAGCGCTGGAAGAAATATTAATATATATACATATATGTGTCTCACTGATATATATATATATATATTCTATGTCTACACATTTATTCTACCTATTCTACTGTAAGCTGTCAGTGTGATTTTACTGTACACCGCACTGAATTGCCGGCTTTTCTCGCTAACACCGGTGCGTATTTCTCGCAAGTCACACTGCTGGTCCGTGTGTAATCCGTATTTTTGGGGCTTCCATAGACTTTCATTGACGTTTTATTTGCGTAATACGGTGACAAACGCAGCATGCTGCGATTTTCTACGGCCGTAGAAAGCCGTATAATACTGATCAGTAAAATACGGCAGATAGGAGCAGGGGCATAGAGAATAATTGTGCCGTATCTTTTTGCGAGTTTTACGGACATAGTTTCTGCGCTCTTACGTCCGTAAAACTCGCAAGTGTGACGCCGGCCTTACAGTATAATATTACAGAATTATCTAGATAAGATGTCAGCATGGGCAGAAATATGGCAGATGAAATTAACTTACAAAAAAAATAAAAGCATAAAGGCCCAATAAAAGAAAAAAGCTTCATTTATAATTTATAAAAAAAATAATTAAACCCCACCCCCGGAAGAAGTTAAATGCGAAACGCACATTGGGGTTCATCTATAGCCATTCAGGTCTCTCCCCATCTACCATTTTCTATTCCCATCTGCACTATTATTGAGTCATCTTTTGGTTACATGTATATACTATGCTTTGTTCAGCTGTCTGGCTATTTGATCTCTTAGATTCTACTTTTTGAGGGGCCACTTGGCCTTTTATAGGCGTTTACTCATTCATATTCAGGTTTCCTCCGTTTTTTACTCTTTATGACCAAATGCACCACTTAGGCTATCACATGGTCTTTTGTAATATGAATAGATATTCAGCTCTGTGTATTACGACTGGACACTTACTCTTCCTAATATGGTATAGATATATTTTCTTGTGCATTATGGTCCGTGATTCATATTTGACTTTTCCTGAGTGGTATACATCTCTGTGTTACATTCTCTTTTTATTAGATGTTTTTAATCATGTCTTTTGATAAATTATAAATAATGTGTGTTACTTTTATTGAGGCTTTTATTGGGGCTTTATGCTTTCATGTTGTAAAGGTTCTTTTGATGTTCTGGAGTGCTTTTTATTGTTTCTGACAAACTTGGGAGGGTTGAACACTTGTTACCATGTAGGGTGCCCAGGGCATTTGCATTTCCTTGCGAATTCCCAGCTCGATATTCCACTGAGAAACTAAAGTTTTGTAACAACAAAAACCATCTGGTGGCCCAAACGTTCCTCTCCTTGGCATTTCTCATCCATTCCAGAGGTGAATGGTTCATAATCAAGCACAACGGTCGCCGGAGGAGGAAGTATCGTTCAACCTGTTTGAACAATAAAACTGTTCCTAAAGTTGGGGCTGATGAGGAAGGGCTGTCCTCACATCGCTAACTTCATGATCTGGACTGCTTCCTCCGTCTGAGGGTACCACTGAACCATGACTAATTTTCTTCCCTTTCAGAATTTGGTTAAAGGTGCCAATCTCCTGGAAAAATTAGGTATAAACTGTTTGTAATATCTGATGATGTCGAGGAATGCTCTCACCGGTTTCATAGTAAGAGGCTGGGGCCAGTTTTAAAAGGCCTTGATTTTGTTTATTTGAGGATTGTTAACCCCCCAGCCAATCAGGTACACCAAGTAACGGGTTTCCTAGAGACCTATTGCACATTTTTTGGGTTTCGCAGTCAAGCATGCGGCTCTGAGCAAATCCACTACTGTTTGCACCTGGGACAAGTGGGTATGCCAGTGTGTGCTATAGATGATAACATCATCCAAGTACGCCAATGCATACTTCTGATGGAGCTCTAAAACTATGTCCATCAGCCTCTGAAACATGGCCAGGGCCCCATGTAGCCCAAAAGGAAAGACGGCATAGTGATAGAGACCCTCAAGTGTAATGAAGGTGGTCTGACTTTGGCAGAGGCATCTGGCAGTAATCCTTGATCAGATTGAGCACCGTGAAGTACTGGGCCTACCACAGACTTTCGGTCAGCCCATCTACCCAGGACATTGGATAAAAGTGACATTTTGGCACGTCATTAAATTTCTGAAAATACTTACAAAATTGTAATGATCGGTCCGGCTTTGGAATAAGTACAATGGGAGTAGCCCACTCACTCCTCCTCAATAAGGCTAGGGTCACATTGCGTTAGCAGCAGCCCGTTCAGCACATACACTAACGGGCTGCTGCTAGCGCAAGTGCCTGCGCTACATCACGCTAGCGCAGATGGAGCTTCTGCTAGCTCCATCTGCGCTAGCAGTGACGAACCTGGAAACACTGCAGCCAGTGTAGCGATGCGTTCGCCATTGCATTCAATGGCAGCGTTAAAGGACTACGTTACACCGCGTTATGCTGCAGTGTAACGTAGTCTTTTTAACGTAGTAAAAGAACGCAATGTGAACCAAGCCTTAGGAGTGAGTGGGACTCCTCAATAACACCTAACTGGAGCATTTGTTTCAGCTCAGCCATGATGACTTGATACTAAACAATATATCCCAAACCAAAAGACCAGAGGGATAGAAAGGCATAAACAAAAAGGCTTAAAATTTCAGATATTTTATTAACAATTAATTTTAAAATAATTTAGTAAAATTTAAATTAAAGGGTATTTCATTAAAAATGGCATATGGACAGAGTCACTTAGATCAGCGCAGATGGAGATTTTGGGAGATGAGATCTCAGCACTGAGATCTCATCTCCCGAGATCTTGGTGCCAAGATCTCCATCCATGCATGCGCCGCCCCTGGCTGGCTGCCATTTTCCCAGAGTGCAATCCTCAACACTTGCCTCCTTCAGCAGTGACCCTGGGACCTCACCTCACCGCAGCCACTACCCCCGGTAAGCAATAAGACACATGGATTATAAGAAGCACTACCATTTTATAAAAAAAAAAGTTTTTTCCCTATTTTTCTCCTCAAAATTTGAGGTGCGTCAAATAATCCAGTGCGTCTTATAATCCGCAAAATACGGTGACTCTGTCCATATGCCATTTTTAAGAAATATCCTTTAGAGACACTTTAGTGCTGCTAAAGTCCCCAGCCTGCGAATAGATTGCCCCTTGCTATTTTTAATGAAATACCCTTTTGTTTTATTTTGGTAAATTATTTTAAATTAATTGTTAATAAAATATCTGAAATTTTAAGTCTTCTTGTTTATGCCTCTCTATCCCTCTGGTCTTTTGGTTTGGGATATATTGCTTAGTTTCAAGAATATGACCGTATTCTGCTGCATTCATTTTCTAGCCTCTCGTCGCTGCAGTATAGATAGAGCTTCGCTCATATTTACCTCATTTCCAGCCTTCTCTCATGCCGGTGTCAGGGGGTCCACTGTCAATTCGACCAGAGTTGTGTCTGTAACTATACATTCCCGGTCTTTCCATGCTTTTAACAGATTTACATTATATTGTTGCTTGGAATTCCTTGTCCCAGGCTGAGTTACTCAGTACTTCACTTGCCCCACCTTTTCTCGGACTTCATACGGCCCTTTCTGCATTGGGCACTAAAACTAATACCCGATCCCCTTTTTTATAGGACCTGGCTGTGGCCTTTCTATTATACGCTTGGCTCTACGCTGCCTGGGCATCCATAAGACGTTCCTTAACAATAGGTATCACAGCCACTATCCGGTCCTGCATACACGCAATGCTTTTATGATCCAACATCTCTTTGGCTATGTCCAGCAGACTCCTGGGATTTCTGCCGTATAATAGCTCAAATGGAGATAACCTCTTGGATGACAAACATTAAAAGTCAGTAACATATCCCAATCCTTCCCATCTTTAGATAACACTTTTTTAGCATATAATAAGGGTTTTTGTTAAATATTTCCACTATACCATCTGTAGGTGGTACCCTGACGTGCACAATTGTTTGATCTGGAGCAGTTTACACAATTCCCTTGTCAACTTGGACATGAAAGGAGTCCCCTGATCTGCAAGGATCTCCTTAGGTAATCCAAGGCAGCAGAACATGGCAAACAGCTCCCAGGCAATAAGTGTAGCTGAGGTGTGATGAAGCAAAATTGTCCTCAGGTAACAAGTAGCATAGTCTACTACCACCAATATGTGTTGGTGGCCACAAGCTGACTTTTCTATGGGCCATACCATATCCATGGCAATCCACTCAAAATATACTTCTATAATAAGCAGGGGTAGCACTGGACTATGGAACATTGCTCTGGGTATGAGCAGGACTCACAAAATCTCTGAACCTTGGCATAAATCCTGGATCAAAAGAACCATTGCAGAATTCATTCTTACATCTTTTAATCTCTAGGTGACCACCCAGCAAGTGTTTGTGGGCCATATTGAGCACCACCCAGCGGTACGATTGGGCCACTGCCAGCTGTTCCGCTACTTTGTCCCAGATTTTGTCAACCCAGTATAGCAACTCCTGGTTGATCTTCATACCCATAAAAAATGCCTCTGCCCTTGATTGTTGAGTCACCTCATTTACCTCCATCACCCTCTCCTGTGCCCAGTTTGGGATCCTGGAGCTGAGTTGTCCCAAAAGTCCCTCAGAATATTTTCAGCTCTGCAATTGATGCAGTCTCCTTCACGTCTCTTACAAATACATCTAGGGGAAACCTATTGGGTTTACACTTTCCCTATGAGGGTGAACCCTACAGCAGGTATCTCCGACTCGGGAACTTCGTTTTCCTTGCCCGGACAGATCTTTACCCTGGCAGGATTAGTTTTACTCTTACATAGGGACCAGATCAGGGTCAAGTCTCTTCCCAAAACAGTCCCACAAGGAAGGGTCTTCACTATTCCCACCACATGTTTAAACTCCCAGCACGAGATGGAAAAGGTAACCTCTATTGTTGCATACTCCCGGAGTTTGCTGTGTATACAAATGACCCTGATTTTCCCCTCAGTGGGTTCTAACCCAGAGATCAATGACCCATGGATGAGTGTCATTATGTTCCCTGAGTCCAAGAGACGCCCCAACTACTGTCCCGGGACAAGGTCAGGTAGGTGCCTTTTCCAGGGCCACAATCTGTTGTAGAATCAGGTTGTTAGTCTGCTGCTACCAAGACTTCTGCTGTTGCTGCTGCTGAAACTGCTGCTGCATATGGGAGGGGACCAACTGCTTCAGGAGTTCCTCCAACTTGTCTGGGCCTGAGTTGTATCGCAGACATGCAGTTTTCTTCGAGGTATGCCTCAGTTCACACTGCCCGCATTCTTCACAATATCTAAGGCAACGGCTCTCACATCCATGTGGTAACGAGGCAGTGACCCAAGAAAGTTCAACTTAAATGCCTTTATTTGAAAACTTACAAAATAAACCCAAACTTTATCATCCAGTTTGCAGCCAGAACGTCCGTATCAGTCCTTTGCCATTGGTGACAGCACCACCGTACAACTGACAGGTGCAGTAGTTGCTTTGCTCTGTTCAATTTCACACAGACAGGATATACAGTTGGTTTGCAAACCAACACTGACACACCCAACCTTTACCCTGCAAGTTTAAATGGGAACTGTGGACATGGGCCACTTCCAAAACCCAGACTGGAGGGAGAGATCCATATCACTGCCTTCCTATGGATCTCTCAAAAAATGAAAGGCCATGTCAGGTTTTCCTAAACCTGACTTGGTCAAATACAGTTGTGTGAAAAAGTGTTTGCCCCTTCCTTATTTCCTATTCTTTTCCATGTTTGTCACACTTAAATGTTTCAGATCACAAAACAAATTTAACTATTAGACAAAGATAACACGAAATGCAGTTTTTAAAAGTCTTTATTATTAAGGGAAAAAAATCCAAATCTACAGGGCACTGTGTGAAAAAGTGATTGTAGGTTTGGATTTCTTTTTCCTTCAATAATAAAAAAATATATTATTATTATTACTATTATTATTAGAAAATTGTTTGAATTTCCCAAGACCGGTGAATGTAATATAATTTGACTGGAATCCAATTAGCATCAAATCAATAAAATCACCTCTAGTGATAAGTAATAACAAGGAGTGGTGGTTGTACACTTTGCAGATGTTGAATAGAAAGAAATCAGAACCAGAACTTCAAAGCTGACTTGGAAGTCGTACTATGACAGCAGATTCCAGTGGAAGTTCTCAGAGGCAGCTGCTCAATGTGGGATTGAGCCTAAAAAACTCTGTGATGCTGCTTCCTCATCATCCTATCTGTGTCTTCACACACTGACTTACTATAGAAAAGGATGATGGTGTAAATGTACACTGCTGAGCCTGCATGCAGAAGACAGGCTTCCAATGCAGAAAAGAAAAGCAAAAGCTACAGTTAAGTCCATATATATTTGGACAGAGACAACATTTTTCTAATTTTGGTTATAGACATTATCACAATAAATTTTAAACAAAACAATTCAGATGCAGTTGAAGTTCAGACTTTCAGCTTTCTTTTGAGGGTATCCACATTAAAATTGTATGAAGGGTTTAGGAGTTTCAGCTCCTTAACATGTGCCACCCTGTTTTTAAAGGGACCAAAAGTAATTGGACAATTGACTCCATGGCTATTTCATGGACAGGTGTGGGCAATCCCTTCGTTATGTAATTCTCAATTAAGCAGATAAAAGGCCTGGAGTTGATTTGAGGTGCTTGCATTTGGAAGGTTTTGCTGTGAAGTAAACATGCGGTCAAAGGAGCTCTCCATGCAGGTGAAACAAGCCATCCTTAAGCTGCGAAAACAGAAAAAACCCATCCGAGAAATTGATACAATATTAGGAGTGGCAAAATCTACAGTTTGGTACATCCTGAGAAAGAAAGAAAGCACTGGTGAACTCATCAGTGCAAAAAGACCTGGGCGCCCACGGAAGACAACAGTGGTGGATGATTGTAGAATAATCTCCATGGTGAAGAGAAACACCTTCACAACAGCCAACCAAGTGAACAACACTCTCCATGAGGTAGGCGTATCAATACCCAAATCTACCATAAAGAGAAGACTGCATGAAAGTAAATACAGAGGGTTCACTGCACGGTGCAAGCCACTCATAAGCATCAAGAAGAAAAAGGATAGACTGGACTTTGCTAAAAAGCATCTAAAAAAGCCAGCACAGTTCTGGATGAACATTTTTTGGACAGATGAAACCAAGATCAACCTCTACCAGAATGATGGAAAGAGAAAAGTATGGCGAAGGCGTGGTACAGCTCATGATCCAAAGCATACCACATCATCTGTAAAACACGACGGAGGCAGTGTGATGGCTTGGGCATGAATGGCTGCCAGTGGCACTGGGTCACTAGTGTTTATTGATGATGTGACACAGGACAGAAGCAGCCAAATGAATTCTGAGGTCTTCAGAGACATACTGTGTGCTCAGATCCAGCCAAATGCAGCCAAACTGATTGGTCGTCATTTCATACTACAGATGGTCAATGACCCAAAACATAAAGCCAAAGTAACCCAGGAGTTTATTAAAGCAAAGAAGAGGAATATTCTTGAATGGCCAAGTCAGTCACCTGATCTCCACCCAATTAAGCATGCATTTCACTTGTTAAAGACTAAACTTCAGGCAGAAAGGCCCACAAACAAACAGCAACTGAAAACCACCGCAGTGAAGGCCTGGCAGAGCATCAAAAAGGAGGAAACACAGCGTCTGGTGATGTCCATGAGTTCAAGACTTCAGGTAGTCAATGCCAACAAAGGGTTTTCAACCAAGTACTAAAAATGAACATTTTATTTAAAATTATTTAATCTGTCCAATTTTGGTCCCTTTAAAAAAAGGGTGGCACATGTTAAGGAGCTGAAACTCCTAAACCCTTCATCCAATTTTGATGTGGATACCCTCAAATGAAAGCTGAAAGTCTGAACTTCAACTGCATCTGAACTGTTTTGTTTAAAATTCATTGTGGTAATGTCTATAACCAAAATTAGAAAAATGTTGGACCTAACTGTATGTGAAATGACTGTTGTGTATGGAAGAGAATGTTTCATCCACAAGATTCAAAGACAAATCTCGGGGAAGAAATCGCCAGTAAACCCCAAATTCGTTTTAGAGAATATGTGTTCCTAATTTTAAAGAATGATGATTGATGATGACTGATGATGATAGCCATATCTGACCCCTTTTTTTTTTGCACCGTAGAGGGCTGTAATTTCCTACCTGTTGTATGCATTGAGATGGCTTTTGTTTCAATACACCAAATGTATGCTATAAAAATTATCACTAAAGACAACCATGCCACCAGATGTCCAGACTCTATAACTATAAGGGTCCTGAGTCCTGACTCCTGGTACATGTTTGCATCAAGTTTTAGAACTACAGTAAAACTAAAACAAAAATTGAAATAAATTTATTCTTTAGTTCCTTAAGTAGAAATCTTCTACAATTTTGTGTTTGTAGTAACTATGCATCTACATTGTTTAAAACCTTCCCAGTGAATAGTCTGTATATGCACACACGGAAATAAGAATAGAATTGCCTAAAGCTCATAAGAGGGTAAAATTACAAAGTGCTTGTTAAAACAATCAACTTTGCAATTAACACCTTATTTTAAACTATTTTCCATTCTCGAGAACAGAGGATGTTTAATTCTATAGTGTAAAGTTTTGTGTAAAGCTTGACGCCTCGGTTACCAGCCACCCTGAGACGGCCGGATAACTAAGCAAGGAACTCGAGCTTACAGGATCTGTGCTCACAAGCTCCTTGAACTGCCCAAAGCTGGCCAGCTTACTCAGCCCGCCATTGCTTCTCCCATGCTGCTGGGGCAATGCTGTCATAGGTAGCAGCTTGGGAAAGTGCACAGTCTGGACCAGCAGCGTCACTATGCCGCTGGTAGGAACTGTCAATCTTCAGGAGAGCACTTCCTCCTGGCAAAGCAGGAAACTAGGGACTGGGAGCAGAAAGCTCCTGAAGTTATGTCGTGGGACAAACCCTTCAGAGATATGTTCAATGCCAATAAAATGCCCTCTAACAGATAATGATCCGGTAAGAGGAAATGACCACTTCCATAGGCGATCATTCCATGGCTCTGCATAGTACGCTGATGATGCATGATGTTTTTGATGTGTTATTGCCTGCTCTACACTTCCAATGCCTTAATAAAAGACATATATTAATTTCTGTTCTTGTGTGCAGCAGTTGAGTCATTGTATTCTTTGTGACCCGCCCCACTACACAAACATTGGTAAGGTTAATAATTGTGGCGGTTAAACTGTTCTCACAAAGGCAGAAGTACTTTATCTCTTGAACCTGAAAAAAAAAATCTTTTTCCTTGATGAATAAACTGTAACTCATGTATTCTTCCCTTTTACCTCTTAGTCTTTATAATGCGATTACCAAATTCTCCATCTAAATGTCAGTTTAATTGCTTTTGTTACCATGAGCAGTTGAAAGGGTACTGCCAAGGTAAAACTGAAAAGTTGGCTACCCTACTGAAACCTTATGTGCAGGAAGTGGGTGCAACAGGAGCTTAGTCCAAGTCTCATGGGTGCAGTGTAAAAGTTAAAGGGAACCTGTCACCCCGAAAATCGCGGGTGAGGTAAGCCCACCGGCATCAGGGGCTTATCTACAGCATTCTGTAATGCTGTAGATAAGCCCCCGATGTTACCTGAAAGAGGAGAAAAAGGCGTTGTATTATACTCACCCAGGGGCGGTCCCGCTGCTGGTCAGGTCGGATGGGCGTCTCCGGTCCGCTGCGGCGCCTCCCATCTTCATTACAAGACGTCCTCTTCTGATCTTCAGCCACGGCTCCGGCGCAGGCGTACTTTGTCTGCCCTGTTGAGGGCAGAGGATAGTACTGCAGTGCGCAGGCGCCGGAAAGGTCAGAGGCCCGGTGCCTGCGCACTGCAGTACTTTGTCTGCCTTCAACAGGGCAGAGCAAAGTACGCCTGCGCCGGACCCGTGGCTGAAGATCAGAAGAGGACGTCTTGTAATGAAGATGGGAGGCGCCGCAGCGGACCGGAGACGCCCGTTTGACCTGACCAGCAGCGGGACCGCCCCTGGGTGAGTATAATATAACGTCTTTTTCTCCTCTTTCAGGTAACATCGGGGGCTTATCTACAGCATTACAGAATGCTGTAGATAAGCCCCTGATGCCGGTGGGCTTACCTCACCCGCTGTCACGCTCACGCCCTGACTGGTGGGCGTGAGCTCGGGGGGTTTGTGGCCCCACTGCGCCACAAACCAGACTACCCTGGAAGGGGCGTGACTATGACAGCTGCCTGGGTTTTCACTGGAGCCACTGATGGTGAGGACAGGCTTGTGCAGCAGGCAGCTGCCAGGTGCTACTCCAGGGTGGTGTCTGGCTGTGGCTGCTGATCCCACTTGGGAGACAGGAACACCAGGATTGGTGCGGGCATTAGGCAGGACTGGCAGAAGAGCACGGCTGGAACACAGACGAGTAGGCTGGCACGGCTGAGACAGGGCTGGCAGAGACACGGCAGAGAACTCAGGGCTGGCAGAGACACGGCAGGAAACAGGACTGGCTAGGACAGCAGGAACACAGTACTGGAAGGCAGGGCAGGAACGGCAGGACTGGCAGGAACACAGGATTGGGAGGCACTGCAGAGAACACAGGACAGGAAGGCAGGGCAGGAACGGCAGGACTGGCAGGAACACAGAATACACAGGACTGGATGATGTGGTGTATGAATCAGGCTGCACTCAGATGACACCCGAGTGCAGTCCTATTGTGAGAGTGATGAAGGAACAGGTAGGGACCTGTACACACAGAAGATGCAGGTACGGAAACAAGCCAGAAGGAAAGGAGAATGAAGGAACAGGTAGGGACCTGTTCACACAGGAGGACCAAGTAACAAGTAGAAGGTGGAACTAAGAAAAGAGAAGGAGAAGGCAGAGCCAAGGACGGAGCCGCAAGAGGCGGAGCCAAGAGCGGAGATGCTGGAGGCGGAGCCAAGAGCGGAGACGCTGGAGGCGCAGCCAAGAGCGGAGACGCTGGAGGCGCAGCCAAGAGCGGAGACGCTGGAGGCGGAGCCAAGAGCGGAGATGCTGGAGGCGGAGCCAAGAGCGGAGACGCTGGAGGCGGAGCCAAGAGCAGAGACGGAGCCAAGTGCAGAAACACAGGAGGCGGAGCCAGATAGTACCGCAAAGAGCGGAGCCAGATAGAACCGCAAAGAGCGGAGCCACAGAGCAAAGCCAGAGAGTGCGAAGCAAAGTCTGAGTGCAGAGCCGCAAGAGTGCGGAGTGTAAGCAAACAGAAAACACAAGGAAAGAAAGCAGGGAAGGAAGCCACAGACAAGGAGACCGAGAAAAGACAAAGTACAGACAAGGCAATAGAACAAGACACAAGGACAAAGACACAGGGACCAGGATATTCTGCCTCCTGGAGGGCGGACTACAAGAACAAGGCAAAAGCACAGAGAAAAGCTCAGAGGGAGTAACTCAGAGCAAGGCCAGGCAAACTCAGCAGCGAAACACTAACTGAGCTAACACATTGCACAGGCCCAGACCACAGGGTGGAGCTGCACTATATACAGGAGGCCTCTTGGTAATTGGTCAGGAACTGATTGGACAGGTGCACCTGATTCCTATAAGAACCAGAGAGTTCAGGCGCCGGCCCCCTATGCACATAGCCATGAAGCATGCAGAGAGCAGAGACACAGAACATGGAGCTGGCATTAAAGAGAAAGCACATCATGGCCTGGAGCAGTGGGTAAGATTGTTTGAGAGATGTGAGGCCATGCTGTGATGCCAGCAGAGTTGTTACACCCGCGATTTTCGGGGTGACAGGTTCCCTTTAAGTTAGCCAGTGATAAGAAGGACACACAATATCCCATGCACTGATTGGCTGGGTCATTTAAAAGGAATTTGACAGCAGATTTGCTATGGAATCTGATGTATGGGCTAAGAGCGTGATACCAGCAATGTGTCACTTACTGGCTCGCTTGGTGCAGTTTTGGAAAAAAATCATTTTTTCTGCTGTAAATACTATAACTGCCGCCCTGCTGTGTATAACCCTGCCCACACCCCTGATTGGCAGCTTCCTGTGTACACTGCACATTGCCAGCAAATTGCCAAACAATGGTGGAGTCTGGGCTACACACATTTGCTGTACTGTCTGGCACACAACACCTAGTTCTGAGGGATAATCTCCTGCTGATAAAACATCGATTGTATTGAAACTACAGCAAGCTGCTAAATAAGTGACACATCCATGGATCTTGGCTCTCTACCCCTACATTATGCTGCTCTCAGATTAAAGAGAAAACACCTGCTGACAGATTCCCTTTAAGGCCCATTTACATCAGCCTACTTGTTTTCTGAACAGTGGTAATTTTATAGCTTTGATTGACAGCCATCTGTTCAGAGAGAGCTGCCAATTAAAGTGCTCCGGTGTTCTTACAGCAGCCACACACAGTATAATGAACAGTGACTGCAATCACCTCCTGCACTGCCGCTATGATTGAAAATTAGTGGCTCTTGGGAAGAATCAAAGAGCTTTAGTCTACTTTTTCTCAGTGGTGTGATGAAAAAATAGTTTTTAGTTTAATTTGTTATGGTGTTTACTGAAGGGGATAACTAGTGTGACAGTTTTATACAGTAGGTTGGGTCATTCCAGGCACAGCGATACCAAATATGTGCACTTTTTTGTTTATTTTGTTTTTTTTTTTTACATAAAAATATGTATTTATGGGTAGAATATTTTTTTCCTTTTTTAATTATGTTTTCATTTTTTTTAACTTTTTTTTACTACTTTTTTAATTAGTCCCTCTATGGTACTTTAACTATTATCAATCTAATCGCTGCTTTATAATGCATTCAATGCACCAGCACGGAATTGCTTTATACCTGTTAGTGTTACACTGACAGGAGCCTCGCAGACCATGTTCTGGCAGACCGAGGGGTCATCTTGATGACGCCATGTTGCCGTGACAACGATTGGGCCTTCGCAATGACATCATAGGGGGCACTGATCAGATGGGAAACATTGCTATCAATATCGATCCTGGCACTTAGGGGGTTAAACAGGCCGGGGGCGATGTGGACACCGCTCCTGGCGGTGAGAGTAGGGACTCAGCTATCATTTAAGCTCCTGGCGGTGATCACATGGGAACTGCTCTAGTGCCGTGCGAACGACATGATGTTCCTATACTTCATCAGTCTTGAACACCTATCCGACCATGACACATAGGTGCGTCAAATGTCATGAAGGTGTTAATGATGTGAATAAAAGGGATCTGTGGAGGCCAGGTCATTAATTTCATGACTCCTCTTGTCTCTAAAGATAATTCTTAAAGGGGTTGGCCACTACCTTATAAGTCTCTTTCATGTGAACTAACTGCCTCAGATAAGCCCTTTTGTAAATACTAAGGGTATGTGTCCACGTTCAGGATTGCATCAGGATTTGGTCAGGATTTTTCATCAGTATTTGTAAGCCAAAACCAGGAGTGGAACAATTAGAGGAAAAGTATAATAGAAACATATGCTCCACTTTTGCATTTATCACCCACTCCTGGTTTTGGCTTACAAATACTGATGAAAAATCCTGACCAAATCCTGATGCAATCCTGAACATTGACACATACCCTTAAACTACATGCATTCTGAATACCTTCTAAAACCTGAGATTGTTCCCTGGCAACAGGATCTCTACGTGAGAATCCTCTGACTTCCAGTGTGATGCTAGTCATTACTCAGGAACAAGCCAGGTAGGGTAGTCAAGAGGACCAGGGTCAGACACCAAGAGAGCTCATCACAAACTAAGGAGAAAAACAGAGTCGTAGTCAGGTCATGGTCTGACGTCAGAATGCCAAGAAGGTAATGGATCAAGACAAAGGGGCTAGGCAAATGGATGGTCAAAGTCAAATCCAAGGTCAACCAACAAAGATCAGAATACAAGAAATCAGAACACAGAGCAAACACACAACACTAGAGCTAAGCTACTACTGGCAGTAATTGGAAGCAGAGAGCCAGCTAAATAACCAGGTAGTCACACCAAACCAGACAAACCCCCACATGCCCCAGCTCTGGTTGGACAGCAGAACTGTCACTCAGTGCATCCAGACACACCGATAGGAGGAAATGTAACATCCTGTGATATCACCTCAGATTTCTGAGCCAGGAAGTAATGAAGAAATTGAAGTGATATCACAGTCATGTGACTTTCATGCTGTGTGGGTGAGCAGGCTCTATTCAGCAGAGCTCACTGCATACAGCTGCAATGAACATAAGGATGAATGACCTCGGGGAGATCAAAACATCCAACACCGCGGAGACACCATCACGTGTTTCTCAACGCAGTGATCCAGAACACTGGCCCCATCCCTTATGGGAAATATGCAAATGCATGTAGAAAAGCCGCGGAGACACCATCACGTGTTTCTCAATGCAAGCAATAAATAGCCAGGTCTTTCACCGGGAAGGAACAACCATGGGAAGGGCAGCATCCAAAAGGAAAACCACCTATGCCAAAACATGGTATCCATCCACAGACAGCTGTTTCGGGGTATTTGCCCCTCATCAGTGTGGAGTAGGAAACTGGCTATTAGGAGCAGTGCCTAGTAAAAGGACTATGAACATAAGGATGAATGACCTCGGGGAGATCAAAACATCCAACACCGCGGAGACACCATCACGTGTTTCTCAACGCAGTGATCCAGAACACTGGCCCCATCCCTTATGGGAAATATGCAAATGCATGTAGAAAAGCCGCGGAGACACCATCACGTGTTTCTCAATGCAAGCAATAAATAGCCAGGTCTTTCACCGGGAAGGAACAACCATGGGAAGGGCAGCATCCAAAAGGAAAACCACCTATGCCAAAACATGGTATCCATCCACAGACAGCTGTTTCGGGGTATTTGCCCCTCATCAGTGTGGAGTAGGAAACTGGCTATTAGGAGCAGTGCCTAGTAAAAGGACTATGAACATAAGGATGAATGACCTCGGGGAGATCAAAACATCCAACACCGCGGAGACACCATCACGTGTTTCTCAACGCAGTGATCCAGAACACTGCCCCCATCCCTTATGGGAAATATGCAAATGCATGTAGAAAAGCCACAGAGACACCATCACGTGTTTCTCAACGCAAGCAATAAATAGCCAGGTCTTTCACCGGGAAGGAACAACCACGGGAAGGGCAGCTTTGGTGGTTTTTCTTTTTGTATGCTGCCCTTCACGTGGTTGTTCCTTCCCGGTGAAAGACCTGGCTATTTATTGTATATTCCTTGTAACACTTGAAGTAAAAGTCCTTATATCCAGAAAAAGTTGTTTATATTACACATACGGTATGTATGATTCAAGACCTAGCAGACTTGCTCTTCTCGCAAGTCAAGATCTTGACATCTCAAGCTAGACTAGATTCAAGACAAAATGAGGCCCAGTCTCTCACAGGTGTAATGAGTTCCCACCACAATTTTTCACTGGATTGTTCAATTTAAACTTACTACCTCCTCCAATCCAATGAACCAAACTCAGATCACTAGAAAACCCTCTGGTGGTCTAAGTTGGGTTTAGTAGGACCATGTTGGATTTAGCTACATAGCCATAAAATGCTAGAGGGCATTCCACTGGATTATTTTTCACATTTTAACTGAGTACTTCCTCCAATTGGCGCTGTTCTTCTTATTCTGGTAAGATTTTCTTAGTCTCCTGTGCCCCTTTGTTCCAAAATAATGCCCCAGGTAATAAAGATGCAAATTATCCCTTCAACCAACGTCTCTGTAGTGACATAAAATGTTAGAGAGGATGTTTTACTGGTTTATACTGGAAATGTAAAAAGAAATCCTGTGAAAGTTCCTCTTTAACATTTTATGATTGCAATAACTGGACCCAACATGGTCCAAATTTCCGTTCAATCAACTGTGCATATACTACAGAACTTCTTTGTGGGCACATCCAAGTTTTGATCGGCCAGAGTCAGAGGATAAAATGCAAAGAGGAGTTGGTTGAAGGGAAAATTTTCATCTTTTTTTCCGAGGGAATAACTTTGGAATTAGGGGGCACAAAATAAAAAGAAAAACTGTTTCATAATCAGAGGCACACTGGCAACTGGAGCAAGTCAGCAGCTTAAATTAAAAAAGCAAAATCCAGTAAAACATCCTCTTTAACATTGTATGACCGCATTATATGGACCAAACATGGTTCTACTAAACCAAAATTACGTTTTGTAAATTTCCTTGAAAAAAGGCAAAATGACTGCTACATTAATAAACCTTTTAAAATGCTGACAAAATAAAATAACATTTTACAAATGATGCTGATGTAAAGCAGACATGTTGGAAATGTTATTTATTAATGGTTTTGTGTGGTATGACTATCTGGATTAAAGGGATACTCATTTGAAAATTGCTAATTTTTAAAAATTGTCACAATTCTGATATTTTTATAACAAAACGTAAAACATCAACTTTAATTTGCAGTTATCATAAAGTATAATGTGTCACGAAAAAAAACTGTCTCAAAATCAATGGGATATGTTGAAGCTTTCCAGAGTTATTACTACGTAAAGTGACAAATGTCAAATTTTGAAAAATTGGCCTGGTCTCGAAGGGTTTACGTGTCAATTGCGTTTGTTTAGGAACATTTACAGTTAGTTCCTTCTTTTTTTTTTTTACTATGGTTTTAATAATAATACGACTTTTAACGGATGAGGTTTTTTTCATGAGACAAAATCTATACAAACGTGACTAATATGTCAGACTGTTTTTTGTATGTCTGAGTAAGAATGTATACAGACATTATTCAATAGAATATCTAGTTGTTCGGATTACGTTGCATAAACATAAACGTTGGTGATCCCACTAAAACTGACCCAAACACTAGACGTATGTAACACCAAACATAACAAACAGAAGATGTGACAAAACAGTTCATCTATATACTATTCTGTGCCAGGACATTCTCCACATGCTGCTTCAATCTCTATAAAATGGAGATGGTTTACCTTGGATTGGGTGGGAGCTGCTACTCCTGTCAAGGTGTGTGCTAGGTGACTGAGTAGGTTTCGGTTCTCCTACCTGAAATGAGAGACCTAAACCCCTCCTTAAGTGACGAGACACTGAAATAAGGCGTGGTTGGGAGAAAGGTGAAAGCTGCTGAAGTTGAATGTTAGGAGGAGGAAGTCTTTATGTCTTTTAGATCTAAAATGCCAAGGGCATGATTGTGACTTCTTGCTGCCACGTGCCAATGATGTCAGCTCCTTGTCTTACCCAACACTATTAGTTCATCATTGTCTTATAATGAGAAGTAATTGCTAATAGTGGACATGCCATACATTACACTGGCATCATGTGCACTGATACGCCATGCTCGTCTTTCATGAATTTCTGGAGGGTTTACACCACGTAACTTATGCAATATAATACAGATGATTTGTATAGGATCTGATTTTGTGTTGCCCACCTGAGACTTTAATAGTGGAGTCTCAATCTAAGGCTGCCGTCACACTAGCAGTATTTGGTCAGTATTTTACATCAGTATCTGTAAGCCAAAACCAGGAGTGGGTGATAAATACAGAAGTGGTGCATATGTTTCTATTATACTTTTCCTCTAATTGTTCCAATCCTGGTTTTGGCTTACAAATACTGAGGTAAAATACTGACCAAATACTGCTAGTGTGACGACAGCCTAAGGGCTCATACTCACTTGCGCGAGACTCGGATGAGACTCGCACGGCAATACCCGGCACTGCACCTAGCACAGAGGAGCAGAGCATGCGGCTGCATGTATTCCTATGCGGCCGCACGCTCCGATCTGAGTGGCGGCAGCAACATCAGGTATTGACGTGCGAGACTCATCCGAGTCTCGCACAAGTGAGTATGAGCCCTAAATATTGAAGTGGTTAGAGCATGCTGCCCTTTTTCTTCTATCAAAAGTTAGTCGCTGATAGGTTACCAGATACTTGCACAGTGAGCAACACAAGGTACCTACATTCAGGACTATAATGGGAAATATGTTAAGCGCCATAATAATGATATAAAGGAGAAGCACACACAGAACTAGATTAAAAAACAAAAATATTCAATTATTTAACCACTTCATGACCTTAGACGTATTCATACGTCCAGGTCAGCTGGTACTTAACGACCTTGGATGTATGAATACATCCTGGCGATTTTGCGTGTACGGACGCTGTGTGTGACCGTTCGCCGCTGTGTGTCAGCTGACACCCTGCTCTCAGTGCCAAGAGCGGTACCCACAGCACTCCCAGCACTTTAACCCCCTAAATGCTTCGATTGCTGTGATCACAGCATTTAACGAGGAGGCAGAGTAAAGAAAGCCTCTCTGCCCTTGGATCAGAGCCCCCGTGACTAGGGTTGAGTGAAACGGATCGGACAATTTCATAAGTCGCCGTCTTTTGGCAAAGTCGGGTTTCATGAAACCCGACCCGATCCTAGTGTGGGATCGGCCATGCGGTCGGCGATCTTCGCACCAAAGTCGGGTTTCGTATGAGGCGTTCAGCGCCATTTATATATATATATATATATATATATATATATATGTCATTGAGACACATATATATATATTTACTTCAGCGCGATATAGCAGAAAAGCGGGTAATTCAATTGCCGGCTTTTCATTTCTCCTTCCTAAACCCGACATGATATGAGACATGGTTTACATACAGTAAACCATGTCATATTCCCATTTTTTTTTGCATATTACACACTACTAATGTTAGTAGTGTGTATGTGCAAAATTTGAGTGCTGTAGCTATTAAATTTAAGGGTTAAATCACGGAAAAAATTGGCGTGGGCTCCCGCGCAATTTTCTCCGCCAGAGTGGTAAAGCCAGTGACTGAGGGTTTTTATGATTTTTTGAGCACATGGATCCATTGTATGTCCGTATGTCGGTTTTGCAAGCCTGTGAGAAAATCTCGCAGTACGGATTACATATTTCCCATTGACTTGCATTGGGTTTCGTGTTTCGGTCGATCCCCGACCCTGACTTTTCGCGATAATCGGCCGATTTCACTCGACTCGACTTTTGAGAAAGTCGGGTTTCGCAAAACCCGACTCGACCTTAAAAAAGTAAAAGTCGCTCAACCCTACCCGTGACGTCATAGCAGGGGCCTGATCGTTGCCATGATGACCTGATGTCGTCGACATCTGGGTCATCAGGCACTAGCAAGTTAGTTGGATCATGTGCAGTACATGATCTAACTTGTGTCTGCAGGGCTGACAGGCTATAAGGTATAGCAATGCTGCTGCAGCAATTAGACTGCAAAAGTAAAAGCGTGGGATGTAAACTAGGATTGGGTGCACTATATGACCAGGCGACAAAACTTTTGTCTTGACAAAATCAAACCATTCTGTGTCCATTAACTGATCAATATTTCTGCATTGATGCCAATTTATTTTCTTAACCTAAACCACATTTCGGAGGGTTTCAGCTTTCAAAAGAATAAGTTTATACAACCAATGGATGAATTTAACGTCAGGTTATTAGCTTTTATTTACATAACATGGATAAGCGACATAACTTCTGTCAGGGAGTGTAAGTAAAAAAGTAACAATAAGTAAAAAAATAAACGTTTTTTCGCGGTGGTGTCTGAGATCTGTTTGACTACATCATGGGTAGCACTGAGCTGTTATTAGGTTTATATGGTTGGCCCCAGCGATCGATCCTCTTATTTGGAGAAAGTCCATGAAATGATTGCACCATTACAGGATGATTGGCTGATTTATACTGGGCGTCATTGTAGACCCATTACCCTACATGATTCCTTTTTGACTCACCACCACTGCTCTCTCTATTTTGCAATAAAAAGCGTCTTTTAGTGTGTGACAGCAGCCAAACATAAAAACCTGATATAAATCTGGAATTGCTGTAATAGCACTGACCCGAAGAATAAAGTCACCTAATCACTTATACCGCAGGAGGAACAATGTAAAAAATAAATAGAACTAAATCTTCACCTACTGTTGATTTTTTTTCATTCTGCTTCCCAAAAATGGCAGTAAGGCCCGGTTCACATTTATCCTGCTATAGCGATCCGAGAGGAACAAGAGTGGACCCTCTGGACCGTGGGGAGACCTACCCCTGGGCGAGCGACCTAAGATGGAAAACGACCCCTATACAGGGACCGCTAGGAGCAGGCCCAGAGGTCACTTACCCACGGTGAAGATACCAGGAGGGACGGCTCCAGCAAGAAGGGAAAGGAGAAGGCTGGATACGAGAAAACATACAGGAATCCGAGGACGAAACCGGAACACTGGGAAGCTGAAATGAAGAGGACGCTGAGGAAACAAACAAAAGAACAAAGGAAGATAAACACCAAAGGCAGGACGACCAGCAAACGAAAGGAACAAAATCAAGAGAGGGCAGGAACAGAGGGGAAGCGAAACCACAGATGAAAACGGAGAGCACGTAGGAGAGGGAACCTGAGAGAGCCAAAGGCAATAGCAAAAGAGCTAAAACAATCTGGCACCAGAGAACCGGAGAGCCTACCTCTTATAGTAGAGGAAGGAACAGGATTGGGTAAGTGAAGACTGACCTCATGACGAGGTAACAGAGAACCTGCGCCTGCGTCCCTGAGGAAACCTAGAGCGCCTGCGCTAAGAGAGCGCACCAGCCGAGGACCCGGACACCGGAAGTGCAGAGGGAGCACAGAAGTGCACGGACCCGGAAGTGGAACGCCGGGAGCGCGCTGCAGCCGAGGAGGATCCGGCGCTAACAGGACCAGGACGGGCGGGAGCAGACCCGGAGACAGAGCGACAAGAGCCGTGGAGCCCAGGCAGAGCAGCGGAGGAGCGACGATGCCGAGAAGCGGCATAGGTAACACCTGCACTCTATGCTGAGCATTTACACTGAGGTTTCCGTGTAAGTCTCTGAAATACGTGATTCAGACAGAATCCCTGTTGGAAGGTTCCCTATAGTGAGGCAAATGGAGGCACAGTGAATGCTGTCTGACCTGTGATCCGGTGGTGTCTGTCTTTTTATTAGGTTGGTATAAAAGTGCCGTTGGCCAGTTTTATTCACCTCTAAAAAAAAGATACCGCTGAACAGAGGCCACACGGAGTCCAGAGTAACTCTGATGCCTCATTATAGTGAATGGATTCCTAGGGGGTTTCATCTGAATCACGTCACTCAGAGATTTAGATGGAAACCCCAAATTACGTGCTCAGTGTAGAGCGCCGGATAAATGTGATCCCAAACGTTATGTAAAATGTTCCCAATAAAAGCATCAACTCAATCCACAAAAAAAAGCAAGTCCCCACTCAGATCTGTCATCTATTAAGGGAAATATAGGAGGCTTCCATGTTACTGTTACAAAGGCTTTGTAAAAGCAAAATGGCTCCTCACCCTCCAAAAGAAATTCAGCAAATTCTCCGCTCCCAAATCTAAATACCCCCCTCCCTTCTAAAACCCCAGTGTGCCTAAACCACAGTTAATGTTAACATGTTTGGCATTTCTGTAGCGATGAGAGCCCGCCTAATTGCCTGCATGAGCTAGGCACAATGTACGTGCACTACAACGTACTGATCACTGCAATCAGTGGTGGATTAAGGGTAGCCAGGGCCCCCGGGCTGTTCAGACATTGTGGGCCCTTCCGGTCATGTGACGGGGTCATGTGACGGGGTCAATATATACCTGAACCAGATTATTCCGGAAAAATAGTTGCTGTGTGAAACTATAACCTGTCAAACATCCATTGATCTAGTCAATTTACCCTTCAGTTAGGAAGAAAAAAAAAACACAATACTATCACCATAAGTGCCAGTATTCACAGGAGATCTGTACTTAGTATGCAGTGTCTGTGTAGAGGTAATACAGTGATCACCGGTGACATTATACACAGGACCTCTGAATATAGTATACAGTGTATAGTGTCAGTGTATAAGTAGCACACTTACTCACCAGTGACGTCTCTAGGTGAAGTCCTTCATCTTTCATCCAGCACAGACCGCCATCACTTCATCCAGCCAGGACTCGTCTCTGCAGGAAATAACACAGTTATCTCGAGCTCCGCTTGCAGAACACATTACTTAATTTTTCCCAACTTCTACACTACACCACATGAAGAAAAAGAGGTGACATAGTGTCACTCTACACAGTAACAAGATCGCCCCCCCCCATTTAAAACAGTGTCCTCAAAAAATAAAATAAATACATCACTGCAGTAATAATATCCCTTAATTAGCCCCTATGGTAATAATAATATCCCCCATCCTGGCCCCGTGTATCTCATTCCTGGCGTCAGACATATGTTCTCGCATCCTGCCCTCAAGAGTATCCATCCTGCCCCATCTGATCTCCCCATCCTGCCCCATCAGTCTCCATCGTATCCATCCTGCCCCATGATCCTGCACGATCTGTCTCCAATCCTGCCCCATGTCTTTCATTCTGCCCCGTGTCTCCAATTATGCCCCGTATCTACATTCTGCCCATGTCTCCAGTCCTGCCCCCAGTGTGTCCAGCATCTCTGCCCCTAGTGTCCAGCATCTCTGCCTCCAGTGTCCAGCATCTCTGCCCCCGTGTCCAGCATCCCTGCCCCCAGTGTGTCCAGCATCTCTGCCCCTAGTGTCCAGCATCTCTGCCTCCAGTGTCCAGCATCTCTGCCCCCGTGTCCAGCATCTCTGCCCCCAATGTCCAGCATCTCTGCCCCAATGTATTCAGCATCCTGCCACCAGTGTGTCCAGCATTCTGCCTCCAGTGTGTCCAGCATATTGCCACCAGTGTGTCCAGCATATTGCCCCAAGTTTGTCCAGCATATTGCCCCCAGTGTCTGCAGCATTCTGCCCGTGTCTCCAGCATTCTGCTCCCAGTGTGTCCAGCATATTGCCCCCAGTGTGTCCAGCATATTGCCCCCAGTGTGTGAAGCATATTGCCCCCAGTGTCCAGCATTCTGCCCCAGTGTGTCCAACATTCTGCCCCAAATGTGTCCAGCATTTTGCCTCCAGTGCTCCAGCATTCTGCCCCCAGTGTGTCCAGCATATTGCCCCCAGTGTCTCCAGCATATTGCCCCCAGGGTGTCCAGCATATTGCCCCCAGGGTGTCCAGCATATTGCCCCCAGGGTGTCCAGCATATTGCCCCCAGTGTGTCCAGCATATTGCCCCCAATGTGCCCAGCATTCTGCCTCCAGTTCTCCAGCATTATGCCCCCAGTGTGTCCAGCATATTGCCCCCAGTTTGTCAAGCATTCTGCCCCAGTGTCTCCAGCATATTTCCCCCAGTGTGTCCAGCATTCTGCCTCCAGTGTTCCAGCATTCTGCCCCAGTGTGTCCAGCATATTGCCCCCAATTTCTCCAGCATTCTGCTCCAGTGTCTCCAGCATATTGCCCCCAGTGTGTCCAGCAATCTGCCCCAGTTTGTCCAGCATATTGCCCCAGTGTGTCCAGCATATTGCCCCCAGTGTGTCCAGCAGATTGCCCCCAGTGTGTCCAGCATATTGACCCCAGTGTGTCCAGCATATTGCCTCCAGTGTGTCCAGCCCCCAGTGTCCAGCATTCTGGCCTAGCCCCCCCGGATTGCCATTCGCAATTTTAAAAAAAAAGAGTTCTCCTCACCTGTCCGGGCTCCTTTGGCGAAGCAGCTCCCTCCAGCAGCGCACACTCGTCGGCGACTGACAATGACGTCAGATGCCGGCGACGTGCACGCTGCGGATGATATCAGCTGCCAGCCTTGGATTGTCTGGCGGCTGTTAACTATTGACGTGCGGGCGCGTGCCCGCACATCAATAGCGTTTGACTGCCGCAGCGCCTGTAGGGGCCCTAACGCCAGTCAGGGCAGTAATGCCCTGATGGCGGTGAGCAATCTGAGCGGTAGCCCAGGGCCCCCCCACACCACTGGGCCCCTGACTGCAATATACTTTTCACTACTAGAGATGAGCAAACGTGTTCAGAAAATGTTCACCAATCTCAAAATCGGCACGAAAGTAGCACATTCGGATTCGTGTTCGCTTTCGCAAGCATTTTTACTCAGTGTCAGCAAAAGTCAGTCACAGTTAGGTAAATCATCGTGTTTCCCCTAATGCTTTTGTATGACTTTGGCTAGGATAGTGGTTCTGTATGATGAACAGGTGGGACGGGGGACCTGTTTGATGAGGGGAGGGAGTGTGGAGAGGTTAGGGGAGCATCTGAAGAGATTATAGGAGCGGCGCAGAGAGGTCGATCCTGCGCTAGTGCTGGTGCTGAAAGTGAACTTTTCAATTAAATAGATAGGATCTTGTCCTGTGTGAAATCAATCTTCCAGCATCTAAGTAGATTGTGCAAAACCTGTGTGGCAGTATCTGGGAGCCTGATTTGCTACTCCAAATCGTTTGTGCTAAAACTGTGTTTCAGTGGCAAATCAGAAGGCAATATTTACACTTAAAAATTGTTAGGGTACCGTTACACTATACCATTTCGATCGCTACGACGGTACGATTCGTGACGTTCCAGCGATATCGTTATGATATCGCTGTGTCTGACACGCAGCAGCGATCAGGGATCCTGCTGAGAATCGTACGTCGTAGCAGATCGTTTAGAACTTTCTTTCATCGCTGGATCTCCCGCTGTCATCGCTAGATCGGTGTGTGTGACACCGATCTAGCGATGCGATCCAGCGATGCGTTCGCTTGTAACCAGGGTAAACATCGGGTTACTAAGCGCAGGGCCGCGCTTAGTAACCCGATGTTTACCCTGGTTACAAGCGTAAAAATAAAAAAAAACAAACAGCACATACTTACATTCTGGTGTCCGTCAGGTCCCTTGCTGTCTGCTTCCCGCACTGTGACTGCCGGCCGTAAAGTGAAAGCAGAGCACAGCGGCTGTGCTTTCACTTTCACTTTACGGCCGGCAGTCAGTGAGTGCGGGAAGCAGACGGCAAGGGACCTGACGGACACCAGAATGTAAGTATGTGCTGTTTGTTTTTTTTTAGTTTTACGCTTGTAACCAGGGTAAACATCGGGTTACTAAGCGCGGTCCTGCGCTTAGTTACCCAATGTTTACCCTGGTTACCCAGGGACCTCGGCATCGTTGGTCGCTGGAGAGCTGTGTGACAGCTCCCCAGCGACCACACTACGATTTACCTACGATCACGGCCAGGTCATATCGCTGGTCGTGATCGTAGGTAAATCGTATAGTGTGACGGTACCCTTAGGCCTTATATAGTGGTGCAACGACGAGGCCCAATTAGCTACTCCCAATCATTTGTGCTAAACCTGCATTTCAGTGGCAAATCAGAAAGACAAATTTCTACTTAAAAATCGTTAGGCATAACAGTGTTGTTCAGGCACACTATCTAAGAAAAAATAGTGATTGTTCATTTAGAGACAGGTGGCTGACAGCTGTGGGCCTAAGGTTGTGAAACAGCAGAGTACAAGAGGGGAAGGCTACTTACAACTAGAGTTTGAAAAAGCGAGGTCGTGGTGGAAGGGGGAATAGTCTTGGTGTTCGACGTGTACATGGGTTAGGTGTTAATGTGAATGAAAGCTACACTGAACAAACACCATCTCGTCCTATCCAAAGACCACTAACAACATCTGTTACTGGCCGGGCTACTCGACACCCTTTCTTTGGCAGCTGCACACCTGTATGTCTTGTAGATGAGGTTCAGAAACAGCATGTGTTACAGTGGATGGCAAGCGCTGCACCAAGTAGCCTCTCCTCCTCTTCCTCCACCTTAACCTCACACACAGTACAATCCTCAGAGGTGGCACCCCAATCACCCTTGTTTAAACCCGCATCAAAAATTTTCAAATGCCCAACTGACTGTGGGAAACCTAAGATGGGCCAATCTGAAGAGCTGTTCACACATTGTATTCCATGGGCATCAGAGGTCTGCTCTGCAGAATCGCAGAATCCAGAGGAGGAAAGCATCTGCACCAATGACCAAAATTTTTTCATGTTGGATCGGGGGCGGGACGAAGTAGAGACCAAGCAGAATCCAGACCCTCGTCACCAGACGTTAACCTCCAAGGGTGGAGGTGATCCTGATAAGACTCAGGATTGCAGAGTGGGCACAGGTGAAGGACCTCTGCATCCCTCCGCACAGTTTTGAAATGGCTACTAAAATGGTTAGTGCTTTCGATGCCATCATCAGCATCACTATTCCGGTCATCTACATGCTGGAGCGCACTTTGAATAGACTGCATGAGGAGGTGATGGTCCCATAGGAAGAGTTGGAAGCGAAGGAAGACGCGGAAGAGATAATATCTTAAATTTTAGGACTGTCTTTGCACAGGCGTGTGCCATGGGAGGGTGGCTTATAGCGATCAAGGGGGACTCAGAGTACCAAACTGTTAGTGAAGATGCAGCAGCCAAAGAACAAATTGAGGAGGACAAGGTGATGCGCAACAGTCAGGAGATGAAGGGGATAATGATTGGCGGGAGGGACGGAAGAAGTGATGCAAAATTGATGCACAGTCCAAATAGCTAGTAGGTTGCCTGTATTCCAAGGTGTGTCAGAGGTCTATTATACTGTTTCTACTGTGTGGAAAATGATGGCACTTTACAGCTGTGTGACAATTTTTTTTTTAAATGTGGAGACTCCAAGTTGGGTCTCTAACTGGTGGGTTGCCCGTGTAAGTAGGGCTCCCAGACAAGCAGGTGTGTACCTACTTTCAGTCAACTACCTGTGTTATTATTCTTACTTTTTTTTATCAACAGTAGTCTATGAAACTGATGTTTGTGCCATCTGAGTGTGGCTGGAATAAAAAAATAAAAATTGGAGGGGTTTCATGAGATGTGAGGTCTCCCAGCTAAGAAGGCTAACACCGTTCCGTTAACCACCAGGTCCTCATTAAAACTTCAATTCCAAGCTGTAAATACTGGCACAGACCCTGATAACTCATGCATGAGCCATGGCTGACTGCTTGTGTGCCATTATAACAGATTCTACTGTGGGTCAATTGATCAGACAACTACCTATGTTACTATACTTACATTTGTCTACCAATAGTAGTCAATGAAGCTGATGTTTTTTGTCATCCCTTAAGGGGTTGTCTATGCGTTTGTTTTGCCTCCCATTGAATCTAATGGGGTTCAGATATGTTTGTTGAACCATTCGTCTAACTGTTCGGCGAAACCCAACTTTGAAAGGTTTACTCATCTCTAGTCACTATCACAGCAGTTTGCAGTTTTGACTCCGCAACATCCACTGCTGCTTGTTTCTGGAAAACACCTATGGAGTCAAAATCATCACAACACCTGTAGATAAATTCCAGAAGGGGTTTAATCTCCAAAATGGGGTCACTTGAGGGGGAATTCTGCTCTTCTAGCACTTAGAGGCTCTGTATATGGAGTCTGCAAACTATTATAGAAAATTCTGCGCTCCAGGATGCCTCCTGTATAACAGTACTGCTTAGCCATATGGCGAGCCTCGAGAGAAATAGTGCTATTTACTAATAGTGCTCCGTCCTTCCCGAGTCTCGCTGTATGGCAAAGCAGTACTGTACAGCCACATATGCGGTATTTCTACATTTAGCAGAAAGTGTGGGACACATTTTGATGCCATTTTCCAGTGTGAAAATGTAAAATCTCGGGTTAAAACTAAATTTTGATGGGAACATTTTTTTTTTTCATTGCCCAATGGTATCAAATTCTGTGACCCACTTGTGGTGTCAATATGTTCACTGCAACCCTAGATGAATTAATTGAGAGGTGTAGTTTGTAAATGGGGTCCCTTATTGGGGGATTCTTCTGTTCTGGAACCTGAGGGGCTCTGCCAATGTGACATGGCACCCTCAAACCAGTCCATCAAAAAATGCAATATGGAGCTTCTTCCCTGCTGAGCTTTGCACTGTGCCTCAAAAGTAGTTTTTGACCACATATAAGGGCTCGGCATACTCAGAAGAAATTGCACAACAAACTTTGGGATCCATTTTCTCCTGCTGTCCTTGTGACAATAAAAAATTTGGGGCTTGAATAACTTTTTTGTGGGAAAAATGTGATTTTTTTTATTTTCACAACTAAGTTATGAACTTCTGTGAAGCAGCAGGGGGTTCAAAGTGCTCATCACACATCAAGATACATTCCTTGAGGGGTCTAGCTTCTAAAATGGTGTCAATTGTGGAGGTTTTCCATTGGTTAGGCATATCAGGGCCTCTTGAAACAAGACATGACACAGGCAGACTATTCCATCAAAGTCTGCATTCCAAAACGTCATGCCTTTTCTGAGCCCTGCTGTGAGCCCAAACTGTAGTTTACCCTGACATATGGAATATCTGCATACACAAGAGCAATTGCAGAAAAAAAATTGGGGTCCATTTTCTCCTGCTATTCTATAAAAAAAATTGGGGCTAAAATAACATTTTGGGGGGGGGGGGGGAAATTTGATTTTTTTTATTTTCACGGCTTTACTTTACAAACTTCTGTTAAGCACCTGGGGTTTCAAGGTGCTCACCACACATCAAGATAAGTTACCTGAGGGGTCTAGTTTCCAAGGCACATCAGGGGCTCACTAATTGCGACATGACATACTGTATGCTAATTATTCCAGCAAATTTTGCATTCAAAAAGTCAAATGACACTTCTTTACTTCCAAGCCCTGCTGGGCGCAAAAACAGTAGTTTTCCCCACATATGGGGTGCAGCGTACACAGTAGAAATTGCACAACAAACTGTATGATGCAATTTATCTTGTTACACTTGTGAAAATAAAAAAATGGGGTCTAAAATAACATTTTTGGGACAAAAAGTTAAATGTTAATTGTTTCCTTCCACATTCCAAAAAGCAGCTGAAGGGTTAATAAACTAATTGAATGTGTTTTTTAGCAATTGGAGGGGTGATGTTTTTAGAATGGTGTCACGTTGGGGGTGTTTTCTGTCATACAGACCCCTCAGTCACTTCAAATGTGAGGTGGTCCCTAAAACAATGGTTTTTGTAAATTTTGTTGGAAAAATGAGAACTCACTGGTCAACCTTTAACCCTTATAACTTCCTAACGAAAAACCTGTTTTAAAAATTGTGTTAACGTAAAGTCGACATGTGGGAAATGTTATTTATTAACTATTTTGTTTTATACAGTATAACTCACTGATTTAAGGGCATAAAAGTTAGAAAATTGCTAATGTTTTTACATTTTTGCCAAATTTCCGTTTTTTCAATGTCTTGAAAAAAAACAATCTTAGGCAGTAGGATCCTTTGAAGTGTTCCAGAGTTATCACTTCATAAAGTAACAGTGGTAAGAATTGTAAAATTTGGCCTGGTCATGAAGGTAGAAACAGCTTTGAGGGGTGAAAGGGTTAAATAGAAAATGTTAAAAAGGTAGGGCAGGTGAATAGTGGCACCACGTATTGGCAAAGTACAAATAATTAGTGAAACATAACTAAAAGCTGCTAATTTATTGGCATTGATCCATGATAGAAAGTCTATTGGAAACTAGTACTTGCCATAATTCTATACTAAAGTGCTATGTGCAAGGACAGTGATGGTAGGACATAAGTATAAACAACAGATAAAGGACATAATTCATCCGTTACCAAGACAGTTGTAAGGATAACTAAACACTTTACCTGAGCCAACGGATGGTTCCACTTCCTCTACACGCGTTTCGGCAGGCGGGCCTTCTGGGTGAGTGGCATCATGGCAACCATAAGCCCCTTAAATATGTGAGTCCAATCACATAACAGGTAACAAATGGCATGTGGTTTGACAGAATTAATAAATCATATAAATGTTTGCATTTTGCAGTGAAAAATCACTCTGGCAAACAAGACTTAATGCTTGGTGGCAAAACCCTTGTTGGCAAGCACAGCAGTAAAACTATATTTGTAGTTGATGATGAGGTCTGCTCACATGTCAGGAGGAATTTTGGTCCACTCCTCTTTGCAGATCATCTCTAAATCATTAAGATTTTGAGGCTGTCGCTTGGCAACTCGGAGCTTATTTTCCCCACTGTATATACAGGGAACCCTAATTCAGATACAACATTAAATGAAGGTGCAAAGTTCAATAAATTAAGTGATACGATAAACATAATAAAAACTTAATAATGAGGTAAAATATGCGTGAATAGCATAGAGCCTCTATGTAGATATGTACATGGCTATATGAAAATACATATGAAAAATAATATATAATCAAGTGTCGTAAATTATATGTGGAATAATAGTAACAGTATGTGTATATGTGAAAATCACTAATATATGTTGATAAAATTGTATTAGTGCTGTTGAATAAAGAAGAGGTACCGTATATACTCGAGTATAAGCCGAGATTTTCAGCCCAAGTTTTTGGGCTGAAAGTGCCCCTCTCGGCTTATACTCGAGTCACGGTCGGCGGCAGGGTTGGCGGGTGAGGGGGAGAGAGGTCTGTTGCATACTCACCTGCTTCCGGCGCTCCTGGCGCTGTCCCTCAGTCTTCGGGTGCCGCAGCTCTTCCTCTGTTCAGCGGTCATGTGGTACCGCTCATTAAAGTTATGAATATGGACTCCACTCCCATAGGTGTGGAGCCGCATATCCATTCCTGTAATGAGCGGTGCCAGTGACCGCTGACAGAGGAAGAGGCTGCAGTGCCCGGAGACAATCTGTCTGGGATAAGGAGCCAGGGATGCCGGGAGCAGGTAAGTATGTCATATTTACCTGTCCGCGTTCCACACGCCGGGCGCCGCTCAGTCTTCCCGTCCTCTTGCTCTGACTGTTCAGGTCAGAGGACGCGATGACGTACTAGTGTGCGCGCCGCCCTCTGCCTGAACAGTCAGTGTGGAGAGACGGGACGCTGAGGAGCTGCGGGCAGCAACTAGAGGTATGTGATTTTTTTTTTATTGCAGCAGCAGCATTATATATGGGGCACAGCTTTATATGGAGCATCTTATGGGGCAATAATGAACGGTACAGAGCATTGTATATGGGGCACAGCTTTATATGGAGCATCTTATGGGGCAATAATGAATGATACAGAGCATTATATGGGGCACAGCTTTATATGGAGCATCTCATGGGGCAATAATGAACGGTACAGAGCATTATATATGGGGCACAGCTTTATATGGAGTATCTTATGGGGAAATAATGCTTGTGCAGCATTATAATGGGGCAAGTGACTGTACGGAGCATCTTATGGGGCCATAACGCTTGTGCAGCATTATAATGGGGCAAGTGACTGTACGGAGCATCTTATGGGGCCATAACGCTTGTGCAGCATTATAATGGGGCAAGTGACTGTACGGAGCATCTTATGGGGCCATTACGTTTGTGCAGCACTATAAGGGGCAAGTGACTGTACGGAGCATCTTATGAAGCCATAACGCTTGTGCAGCACTATAATGGGGCAAGTGACTGCACATAGCATTTTATGGGGCCATAACGCTTGTGTAGCATTATATGGGGCAAGTGACTGTACGGAGCATCTTATGGGGCCATTACACTTGTGTGGTGGCTCTTGAATCAATGACTCCAGCAGCAGCCCCCAAATTTTTGAATGACATTTTCTAACAATCCTTTCAAGGCTGCGGTTATCTCGGTTGCTTGTGCACCTTTTTCTACCACACTTTTTCCTTCCACTCAACTTTCCATTCATATGCTTGGATACAGCACTCCGTGAACAGCCAGCTTCTTTAGCAATGACCTTTTGTGGCTTACCCACCTTGTGGAATGTGTCAATGACTGCCTTCTGGACATCTGTCAAGTCAGCAGTCTTCCCCTTGATTGTGGAGCTTACTGAAACATACTAAGGGACCTTTTGAAATGCTTTGGAATCCTAAGCCTTTGCAGGTGTTTTTGTAAATTATTCTAATTTACTGACATGACTTTTGGGTTTTCATTGGCTGTAAGCCATAATCATCAACATTAAAAGAAATAAACACTTGAAATTGATCATTCTGTTTGTAATGACTCTATATTTCACTTTTTGTATTGAAGAACTGAAATAAATTAACTTTTTGATATTACTTGCATTAAAAAGGGATTAAGCACCTTCAATCACACTCGTATAGAGTAGCAAATCAATACTGTAAATCTTCACTGGGTGTTCTCCTTACAATATAAGCCACCTTAAATAATGTCCGTATACCAAAATAATAAATACTTTGAACAAAAATTTTACCTAAGGGAGAGGGCAGCATTAAAAGGACAATAAACTACACTGAACATGTGTTTTTTATATAAGTCACCACAAGGTGCTTTATTTTCTAATAGTTCCAAAGGTATGGTGCAGATCCTAGAAATGGTGTAGGTAGTCAATAGGATTTATAATCCAGTTGGGTCCATCATAGTGATTCTCAGATCTGAAAATTTGTCCTCATAACAGGAACAGAAATGATGAAGGATATGGTACATAGACTAAAAACAGATAAAAGAAAAAAGTTAAAAACATTGTTCATGAACAGTGTTAAAATTAAAGTTAAACAATAAAATAAAATTATGCCAAAAAACATACCTGCTATTGGGGAGGGCGATCAGAGAAACAGAGCAAAACTCAATGACTTATTCATGCCATGTGGTTGTAGGGTACGTAATGTGCAGATCAATCTGGATTCCTTCTGAGCAAAAAGACAGCTAAGGTTTCCATCTCGAAGATCTGAGTAATGTGGTCGATGCCTTTGATATAGAGGCTTGAGGGATCACAAGAGTGGTACAATTTGAAGTGTTTGGGGATGGTCTTTAGATGGTCAACCTCATCATCTTCTGTTACAGCGGCTAAGATATCACATACATGTTCCCTTGCTCTAAATTTTTAACATTTTTGTTGTGATAGCTATATAAATTAATGAACATGGACATGTTGCATGATACACAACAGTAAGTGTGTAATTGACTGCATAACCACATACATTGGGGAAAAAAAGTATTTAGTCAGCCAACAATTGTGCAAGTTCTCCCACTTAAAAAGATGAGAGAGACTTGCAATTGACATCATAGGTAGACCACAACTATGAGTCAAAATGAGAAAACAAATCCAGAAAATCACCTTGTCTGATTCGGCAAGAAAATATAGTATTTGGTCATTAACCCCTTTCTGACATTAGATGTACTATCCCATCGAGGTGGGGTGGGCCCGTATGACCACCGACGGGATAGTACATCATATGCGATCGGCCGCGCTCACGGGGGGAGCGCGGCCGAGTGTCAGCTGACTATCGCAGCTGACATCCGGCACTATGTGCCAGGAGCGGTCACGGACCGCCCCCGGCACATTAACCCCCGGCAGACCGCGATCAAATATGATCACAGTGTTCCGGCGGAATAGGAAAGCATTGCGCAGGGAGGGGGCTCCCTGCGTGCTTCCCTGAGACCCCCAGAGCAACGCGATGTGATCGCGTTGCTGCTAGAGTCTCTTACCTCCTCCTCCCTGCAGCAGGCCCGGATACAAAATGGCCGCGGGGCTGCATCTGGGTCCTGCAGGGAGGGAGGTGGCTTCACAGCTCCTGCTCAGAGCAGGCGCCAGGAAGCCTCCAGGAGTGCACGTCAGATCGCTGAAGTGTCAGATCAGCGATCTTACACTATAACATGATGCCATCCCCCCCGGGGCAATGTTATAGTGTAAAGAAAAAAATATTTACATGTGTAAAAAAAAAAAAAAAAAATTCCTAAAAGAGGGTTAGGACTAGAGTTAGGGCTAGGGTTAAGGCTACAGTTAGGGTTGGGGCTAAAGTTAGGGTTTGGATTACATTTACGGTTGGGAATAGGGCTGGGATTAGGGGTGTGTCAGGGTTAAGGGTGTGGTTAGGGTTACTGTTGGGATTAGGGTTAGGGGTGTGTTTTGATTAGGGTTTCAGTTATAATTGGGGGGTTTCCACTGTTTAAGCACCTCAGGGGCTCTCCAAACACGACATGGCGTCCGATCTCAATTCCAGTCAATTCTGCGTTGAAAAAGTAAAACAGTGCTCCTTCCCTTCCGAGCTCTCCCGTGTGCCCAAACAGGTGTTTACCCCAACATATGGGGTATCAGCGTACTCAGGACAAATTGGACAACAACTTCTGCGGTCCAATTTCTCTTGTTACCTTTGGGAAAATAAAAATTTGGGGGGCTAAAAAAACATTTTTGTATGAAAAAAAATATTTTTTATTTTCACGGCTCTGCGTTATAAACTGTAGTGAAATACTTGGGGGTCCAAAGTTCTCACAACACATCTAGATAAGTTCCTTGGGGGTCTAGTTTCCAATACGGAGTGACTTGTGGGGGGTTTCTACTGTTTAGGTACATTAGGGGCTCTGCAAACGCAATGTGACGCCTGCAGACCATTCCATCTAAGTCTGCATTCCAAATGGCGCTCCTTCCCTTCCGAGCCCTCCTATGCACCCAAACGGTGGTTCCCCCACCCCATATGGAGTATCAGCGTACTCAGGACAAATTGGACAACAACTTTTGGGGTCCAATTTCAACTGTTACCCTTGGAAAAATACAAAACTGTGGGCTAAAAAATAATTTTTGTGGAAAAAAAAGATTTTTTATTTTCACGGCTCTGCATTATAAACTGTAGTGAAACACTTGGGGTTTCAAAGTTCTCACAACACATCTAGATAAGTTCCTTTGGGGGTCTAGTTTCCAATATGGGGTAACTTGTGGGGGGTTTCTACTGTTTAGGTATATTAGGAGCTCTGCAAACGCAATGTGACACCTGCAGACCATTCCCTCTAAGTCTGCATTCCAAATGGCGCTCTTTCCCTTCCGAGCCCTCCTATGCACCCAAACGGTGGTTTCCCCCACATATGGGGTATCAGCGTACTCAGGACAAATTGGACAACAACTTTTGGTGTCCAATTTCTCCTGTTACCCTTGGGAAAATACAAAACTGGGGGCTAAAAAATAATTTTTGTGGGAAAAAAAAATAATTTTTATTTTCACATCTCTGCCTTATAAACTGTAGTGAAACAAAGGGGGGTTCTCACAGCACATCTAGATGAGTTCCTTAGGGGGTCTACGTTCCAAAATGGTGTCACTTGTGGGGGGTTTCAATGTTTAGGCACATCAGTGGCTCTCCAAACGCAACATGGCGTCCTATCTCAATTCTGCATTGAAAAGTCAAACGGCGCTCCTTCCCTTCCGAGCTCTCCCATGCACCCAGTGGTTTACCCCCACATATGGGGTATCAGCGTCCTCAGGACAAATTGTACAACAACTTCTGGGGTCCAATATCTTCTCTTGGAAAAATAAAAATTTGGGTGGAAAAGTTCATTTTTGTGAAAAAATATGATTTTTTATTTTTACGGCTCTGCATTATAAACTTCTGTGAATCAATTAATGGGTCAAAGTGCTCACCACACATCTAGATAAGTTCCTTAGGGGGTCTACTTTCCAAAATGGTGTCACTTGTGGGGGGTTTCAAGGTTTAGGCACATCAGTGGCTCTCCAAACGCAACATGGCGTCCCATCTCAATTCCTGTCAATTTTGCATTGAAAAGTCAAACGGCGCTCCTTCCCTTCCGAGCTCTCCCATGCGCCCAAACAGTGGTTTACCCCCCACATCAGTGTACTCAGGACAAATTGTACAACTTTTGGGGTCCATTTTCTCCTGTTACCCTTGGTAAAATAAAACAAATTGGAGCTGAATTAAATTTTTTGTGAAAAAAAGTTAAATGTTCATTTTTATTTAAACATTCCAAAAATTCCTGTGAAGCACCAGAAGGGTTAATAAACTTCTTGAATGTGGTTTTGAGCACCATGAGGGGTGCAGTTTTTAGAATGGCGTCACACTTGGGTATTTTCTATCATATAGACCCCTCAAAATGACTTCAAATGAGATGCGGTCCCTAAAAAAAAAATGGTGTTGTAAAAATGAGAAATTGCTGGTCAACTTTTAACCCTTATAACGCCCTAACAAAAAAAAATGTTGGTTCCAAAATTGTGCTGATGTAAAGTAGACATGTGGGAAATGTTACTTATTAAGTATTATGTGTGACATATCTCTGTGATTTAATTGCATAAAAATTCAAAGTTGGAAAATTGCGAAATTTTCATAATTTTCGCCAAATTTCCGTTTTTTTCACAAATAATCGCAGGTACTATCAAAGAATTTTTACCATTGTCATGAAGTACAATATGTCACGAGAAAACAATCTTAGAATCACTGGGATCCGTTGAAGCGTTCCAGAGTTATAACCTCATAAAGGGACAGTGGTCAGAATTGTAAAAATTGGCCCGGTCCATAACGTGCAAACCACCCTTGGGGGTAAAGGGGTTAAAATTATTTTTCATATTTTACCAAATTATAAACAAATTATAATATGTTTTAAGAAAATTTAAACCTTAATTCTTTACATTTTTTCAATCGCTGGAATTTTTTTTTTATGGCACCTTCCCTTTAAGAGCAGGGTGATGAGCTCATACACTAGAAAGGGGCTGCTGAACAATGAGAGGCTGCAGGAGATGCTCCACATGTTGGAGACCTGTGTATTTACATGAGGGGGAGTGGGGTCCTAGGGGGTGTGATGGGATTGGGGGAGTCTATAATGAGGGATCGTGCTTGTTGTGAGATTTGGGGGTGTATAAAGTTGGGTGGGTCTGAAGAGTGTATAAAGTAGTGGGGTTATCTGCGTAATATAGAGGGGGTGTCTGCTTAATGTATAAATAGGGTTTGGGGAGAGTATAAAGGGGGTTTCTGCAGTGAGAAGTACTCCAATAAGGTACAAATACCACTAAAAATCCCCTTACTACAATCCAACAATTCCCAAAACACCACCTCATTATAGACCTCCAACTTACAAAAGACACCCCCATGCATTATACAGCCCCCACACCCACCAACCTTCATGATAGACCCCCATATTCCACCAGCCCTCGAGTGTAGACAAATCCTTGGCACTCGAGGGCTGCAGGGAATAAAAGACTGTTTATTTGGTAATCTCCTAATTGTAACGTTTCGGCCCCAACACTGGCCCTTCATCAGAAGACTACCGGCAGAGGGCACCAGTGTGTGCCACACATGTCGCTGTGGAATGGCGCCATTCCCTACATGGGCAAAGCAACCCAGGCTAGAAGCGCCGTATACCCTCCATAGTTCATTATATCCCCCAAATCCCACCTACCTTCATTAGAGACCCCAAATTCCACCAGACACCCCTCATTATACAGCCAATCCCACTACACATCCCCATACTGTACACGCTCATTTCACCAGAGACCCCCGCATCATACAGACCTCATATTTCTCCTAACCTCATTATAGTCGACCCCCACATTCCACGAGACACCCTCATCGTACACCCTCCCTCATTTCACCAGAGAGCCCCCCAAATCCCCCAACATCCTCCCCTGGAGACCCAGCGTCTCATGCAACAGGTGCTTGACACCAACTGTCCGAGGATGGAAGCCAGCGCTACTTCCTCCAAGCGGCCACGTGACCACGGAGGCACGTGACCAAATGACGTTATACGTACAGGAGCCCATCCATTGTAGCATCTTCCCTACGGTGGCCGGGAGGAGTCAAGATGGCGGAGTACGAGAGCGCCCAGAAAGGGACCCTGCGGCTCAAAGGCATCGGGGAGCTCAGCGCGGGGAAGAAGTGAGTGCAGGCGCCGATTGTACAGTACTAAGCCTGTGTTGTAGCGACCCATTGTCTCTCGCCTACAGGGCCTATACCTGGCTGGGTACAATGGTGGTGACCCCAGCCGGAGATGTTATTTCCTCTCCCTCACAACTAATACTCAGCAATAAGTCTATTTAGTCAAGAAGTCTTACTAACATATAGAAATAGAGGCCTCAATTATAGGGTACAGTTTTATTGGTTACAGAAAAAATGTAAAAAGAAGTGAGAGGCCACAGGTGAGGAACTGAGAGGAGCAGCTGAGGTAGTGACATGGGTGTATACATATAGAAATGAGGTAACGTTCGTGCAGGTTACACACACGCCGTCTGTCCCCTGTACACTGTGTGTGTGTCTATACTGTATGTTACACAGCCGCCGTCTGTCCCCTGTACACTGTGTATGTATATATGTGTGTTACACAGCCGCCGTCTGTCCCCTGTACACTGTGTGTGTGTGTGTGTATATATATGTGTGTTACACAGCCGCCGTCTGTCCCCTGTACACTGTGTGTGTGTCTATACTGTATGTTACACAGCCGCCGTCTGTCCCCTGTACACTGTGTGTGTATATATGTGTGTTACACAGCCGCCGTCTGTCCCCTGTACACTGTGTGTGTATATATGTGTGTTACACAGCCGCCGTCTGTCCCCTGTACACTGTGTGTGTATATATATGTGTGTTACACAGCCGCCGTCTGTCCCCTGTACACTGTGTATGTATATATGTGTGTTACACAGCCGCCGTCTGTCCCCTGTACACTGTGTGTGTATATATGTGTGTTACACAGCCGCCGTCTGTCCCCTGTACACTGTGTATGTATATATGTGTGTTACACAGCCGCCGTCTGTCCCCTGTACACTGTGTGTGTATATATATGTGTGTTACACAGCCGCCGTCTGTCCCCTGTACACTGTGTGTGTATATATGTGTGTTACACAGCCGCCGTCTGTCCCCTGTACACTGTGTGTGTGTCTATACTGTATGTTACACAGCCGCCGTCTGTCCCCTGTACACTGTGTGTGTATATATATGTGTGTTACACAGCCGCCGTCTGTCCCCTGTACACTGTGTGTGTATATATATATGTGTGTTACACAGCCGCCGTCTGTCCCCTGTACACTGTGTGTGTATATATGTGTGTTACACAGCCGCCGTCTGTCCCCTGTACACTGTGTGTGTGTGTGTATATATATGTGTGTTACACAGCCGCCGTCTGTCCCCTGTACACTGTGTGTGTGTCTATACTGTATGTTACACAGCCGCCGTCTGTCCCCTGTACACTGTGTGTGTGTATATATATGTGTGTTACACAGCCGCCGTCTGTCCCCTGTACACTGTGTGTGTATATATGTGTGTTACACAGCCGCCGTCTGTCCCCTGTACACTGTGTGTGTATATATATGTGTGTTACACAGCCGCCGTCTGTCCCCTGTACACTGTGTATGTATATATGTGTGTTACACAGCCGCCGTCTGTCCCCTGTACACTGTGTGTGTATATATGTGTGTTACACAGCCGCCGTCTGTCCCCTGTACACTGTGTGTGTATATATATGTGTGTTACACAGCCGCCGTCTGTCCCCTGTACACTGTGTGTGTATATATGTGTGTTACACAGCCGCCGTCTGTCCCCTGTACACTGTGTGTGTATATATATGTGTGTTACACAGCCGCCGTCTGTCCCCTGTACACTGTGTATGTATATATGTGTGTTACACAGCCGCCGTCTGTCCCCTGTACACTGTGTGTGTATATATATGTGTGTTACACAGCCGCCGTCTGTCCCCTGTACACTGTGTGTGTATATATGTGTGTTACACAGCCGCCGTCTGTCCCCTGTACACTGTGTGTGTGTCTATACTGTATGTTACACAGCCGCCGTCTGTCCCCTGTACACTGTGTGTGTGTATATATATGTGTGTTACACAGCCGCCGTCTGTCCCCTGTACACTGTGTGTGTATATATGTGTGTTACACAGCCGCCGTCTGTCCCCTGTACACTGTGTGTGTATATATATGTGTGTTACACAGCCGCCGTCTGTCCCCTGTACACTGTGTATGTATATATGTGTGTTACACAGCCGCCGTCTGTCCCCTGTACACTGTGTGTGTATATATGTGTGTTACACAGCCGCCGTCTGTCCCCTGTACACTGTGTGTGTATATATATGTGTGTTACACAGCCGCCGTCTGTCCCCTGTACACTGTGTGTGTATATATGTGTGTTACACAGCCGCCGTCTGTCCCCTGTACACTGTGTGTGTATATATATGTGTGTTACACAGCCGCCGTCTGTCCCCTGTACACTGTGTATGTATATATGTGTGTTACACAGCCGCCGTCTGTCCCCTGTACACTGTGTGTGTATATATATGTGTGTTACACAGCCGCCGTCTGTCCCCTGTACACTGTGTGTGTATATATGTGTGTTACACAGCCGCCGTCTGTCCCCTGTACACTGTGTGTGTGTCTATACTGTATGTTACACAGCCGCCGTCTGTCCCCTGTACACTGTGTGTGTATATATATGTGTGTTACACAGCCGCCGTCTGTCCCCTGTACACTGTGTGTGTATATATATATGTGTTACACAGCCGCCGTCTGTCCCCTGTACACTGTGTGTGTATATATGTGTGTTACACAGCCGCCGTCTGTCCCCTGTACACTGTGTGTGTGTGTGTATATATATGTGTGTTACACAGCCGCCGTCTGTCCCCTGTACACTGTGTGTGTCTATACTGTATGTTACACAGCCGCCGTCTGTCCCCTGTACACTGTGTGTGTGTATATATATGTGTGTTACACAGCCGCCGTCTGTCCCCTGTACACTGTGTGTGTATATATGTGTGTTACACAGCCGCCGTCTGTCCCCTGTACACTGTGTGTGTATATATGTGTTACACAGCCGCCGTCTGTCCCGTGTACACTGTGTGTGTCTATACTGTATGTTACACACACGCCGTCTGTCCCCTGTACACTGTGTGTGTCTATACTGAATGTTACACAGCCGCCGTCTGTCCCCTGTACACTGTGTGTGTATATATATGTGTGTTACACAGCCGCCGTCTGTCCCCTGTACACTGTGTGTGTATATATATGTGTGTTACACAGCCGCCGTCTGTCCCCTGTACACTGTGTGTGTGTCTATACTGTATGTTACACAGCCGCCGTCTGTCCCCTGTACACTGTGTGTGTATATATATGTGTGTTACACAGCCGCCGTCTGTCCCCTGTACACTGTGTGTGTATATATGTGTGTTACACAGCCGCCGTCTGTCCCCTGTACACTGTGTGTGTATATATGTGTTACACAGCCGCCGTCTGTCCCGTGTACACTGTGTGTGTCTATACTGTATGTTACACACACGCCGTCTGTCCCCTGTACACTGTGTGTGTCTATACTGAATGTTACACAGCCGCCGTCTGTCCCCTGTACACTGTGTGTGTGTATATATATGTGTGTTACACAGCCACCGTCTGTCCCCTGTACACTGTGTGTGTATATATATGTGTGTTACACAGCCGCCGTCTGTCCCCTGTACACTGTGTGTGTCTATACTGTATGTATCTTACACAGCCGCCGTCTGTCCCCTGTACACTGTGTGTGTCTATACTGAATGTTACACAGCCGCCGTCTGTCCCCTGTACACTGTGTGTGTATATATATGTGTGTTACACAGCCGCCGTCTGTCCCCTGTACACTGTGTGTGTCTATACTGTATGTATCTTACACAGCCGCCGTCTGTCCCCTGTACACTGTGTGTGTATATATATGTGTGTTACACAGCCGCCGTCTGTCCCCTGTACACTGTGTGTGTATATATGTGTGTTACACAGCCGCCGTCTGTCCCGTGTACACTGTGTGTGTCTATACTGTATGTTACACACACGCCGCCTGTCCCCTGTACACTGTGTGTGTCTATACTGAATGTTACACAGCCGCCGTCTGTCCCCTGTACACTGTGTGTGTATATATGTGTGTTACACAGCCGCCGTCTGTCCCCTGTACACTGTGTGTGTCTATACTGTATGTATCTTACACAGCCGCCGTCTGTCCCCTGTACACTGTGTATGTGTCTATACTGTATGTTACACAGCCGCCGTCTGTCCCCTGTACACTGTGTGTGTCTATACTGTATGTTACACAGCCGCCGTCTGTCCCCTGTACACTGTGTGTGTCTATACTGAATGTTACACAGCCGCCGTCTGTCCCCTGTACACTGTGTGTGTATATATATGTGTGTTACACAGCCGCCGTCTGTCCCCTGTACACTGTGTGTGTCTATACTGTATGTATCTTACACAGCCGCCGTCTGTCCCCTGTACACTGTGTATGTGTCTATACTGTATGTTACACAGCCGCCGTCTGTCCCGTGTACACTGTGTGTGTCTATACTGTATGTTACACACACGCCGTCTGTCCCCTGTACACTGTGTGTGTCTATACTGAATGTTACACAGCCGCCGTCTGTCCCCTGTACACTGTGTGTGTATATATATGTGTGTTACACAGCCGCCGTCTGTCCCCTGTACACTGTGTGTGTATATATGTGTGTTACACAGCCGCCGTCTGTCCCGTGTACACTGTGTGTGTCTATACTGTATGTTACACACACGCCGTCTGTCCCCTGTACACTGTGTGTGTCTATACTGAATGTTACACAGCCGCCGTCTGTCCCCTGTACACTGTGTGTGTATATATATGTGTGTTACACAGCCGCCGTCTGTCCCCTGTACACTGTGTGTCTATACTGTATGTATCTTACACAGCCGCCGTCTGTCCCCTGTACACTGTGTGTGTCTATACTGTATGTTACATAGCCGCCGTCTGTCCCCTGTACACTGTGTGTGTCTATACTGTATGTTACACACACGCCGTCTGTCCCCTGTACACTGTGTGTGTCTATACTGAATGTATCTTACACAGCCGCCGTCTGTCCCCTGTACACTGTGTATGTGTCTATACTGTATGTTACACAGCCGCCGTCTGTCCCCTGTACACTGTGTGTGTCTATACTGTATGTTACACACACGCCGTCTGTCCCCTGTACACTGTGTGTGTCTATACTGAATGTTACACAGCCGCCGTCTGTCCCCTGTACACTGTGTGTGTATATATATGTGTGTTACACAGCCGCCGTCTGTCCCCTGTACACTGTGTGTGTCTATACTGTATGTATCTTACACAGCCGCCGTCTGTCCCCTGTACACTGTGTATGTGTCTATACTGTATGTTACACAGCCGCCGTCTGTCCCCTGTACACTGTGTGTCTATACTGAATGTTACACAGCCGCCGTCTGTCCCCTGTACACTGTGTGTGTGTATATATATGTGTGTTACACAGCCGCCGTCTGTCCCCTGTACACTGTGTGTGTCTATACTGTATGTATCTTACACAGCCGCCGTCTGTCCCCTGTACACTGTGTATGTGTCTATACTGTATGTTACACAGCCGCCGTCTGTCCCCTGTACACTGTGTGTGTGTCTATACTGTATGTTACACAGCCGCCGTCTGTCCCCTGTACACTGTGTGTGTCTATACTGTATGTTACACAGCCGCCGTCTGTCCCCTGTACACTGTGTGTGTCTATACTGTATGTTACACACACGCCGTCTGTCCCCTGTACACTGTGTGTGTATATATATGTGTGTTACACAGCCGCCGTCTGTCCCCTGTACACTGTGTGTGTCTATACTGTATGTATCTTACACAGCCGCCGTCTGTCCCCTGTACACTGTGTATGTGTCTATACTGTATGTTACACAGCCGCCGTCTGTCCCCTGTACACTGTGTGTGTCTATACTGAATGTTACACAGCCGCCGTCTGTCCCCTGTACACTGTGTGTGTATATATATGTGTGTTACACAGCCGCCGTCTGTCCCCTGTACACTGTGTGTGTATATATGTGTGTTACACAGCCGCCGTCTGTCCCGTGTACACTGTGTGTGTCTATACTGTATGTTACACACACGCCGCCTGTCCCCTGTACACTGTGTGTGTCTATACTGAATGTTACACAGCCGCCGTCTGTCCCCTGTACACTGTGTGTGTATATATGTGTGTTACACAGCCGCCGTCTGTCCCCTGTACACTGTGTGTGTCTATACTGTATGTATCTTACACAGCCGCCGTCTGTCCCCTGTACACTGTGTATGTGTCTATACTGTATGTTACACAGCCGCCGTCTGTCCCCTGTACACTGTGTGTGTCTATACTGTATGTTACACACACGCCGTCTGTCCCCTGTACACTGTGTGTGTCTATACTGAATGTTACACAGCCGCCGTCTGTCCCCTGTACACTGTGTGTGTATATATATGTGTGTTACACAGCCGCCGTCTGTCCCCTGTACACTGTGTGTGTCTATACTGTATGTATCTTACACAGCCGCCGTCTGTCCCCTGTACACTGTGTATGTGTCTATACTGTATGTTACACAGCCGCCGTCTGTCCCCTGTACACTGTGTGTCTATACTGTATGTTACACACACGCCGTCTGTCCCCTGTACACTGTGTGTGTCTATACTGAATGTTACACAGCCGCCGTCTGTCCCCTGTACACTGTGTGTGTGTATATATATGTGTGTTACACAGCCGCCGTCTGTCCCCTGTACACTGTGTGTCTATACTGTATGTATCTTACACAGCCGCCGTCTGTCCCCTGTACACTGTGTATGTGTCTATACTGTATGTTACACAGCCGCCGTCTGTCCCCTGTACACTGTGTGTGTATATATATGTGTGTTACACAGCCGCCGTCTGTCCCCTGTACACTGTGTGTGTGTCTATACTGTATGTTACACAGCCGCCGTCTGTCCCCTGTACACTGTGTGTGTGTGTATATATATGTGTGTTACACAGCCGCCGTCTGTCCCCTGTACACTGTGTGTGTCTATACTGTATGTTACACAGCCGCCGTCTGTCCCCTGTACACTGTGTGTGTCTATACTGTATGTTACACAGCCGCCGTCTGTCCCCTGTACACTGTGTGTGTGTCTATACTGTATGTTACACAGCCGCCGTCTGTCCCCTGTACACTGTGTGTGTGTCTATACTGTATGTTACACAGCCGCCGTCTGTCCCCTGTACACTGTGTGTGTATATATGTGTGTTATACAGCCGCCGTCTGTCCCCTGTACACTGTGTGTGTCTATACTGTATGTTACACAGCCGCCGTCTGTCCCGTGTACACTGTGTGTCTATACTGTATCTTACACAGCCGCCGTCTGTCCCCTGTACACTGTGTGTGTGTCTATACTGTATGTATCTTACACAGCCGCCGTCTGTCCCCTGTACACTGTGTGTCTATACTGTATCTTACACAGCCGCCGTCTGTCCCCTGTACACTGTGTGTGCGTCTATACTGTATGTTACACAGCCGCCGTCTGTCCCCTGTACACTGTGTGTGTCTATACTGTATGTTACACACACGCCGTCTGTCCCCTGTACACTGTGTGTCTATACTGAATGTTACACAGCCGCCGTCTGTCCCCTGTACACTGTGTGTGTGTCTATACTGTATGTATCTTACACAGCCGCCGTCTGTCCCCTGTACACTGTGTGTGTGTCTATACTGTATGTATCTTACACAGCCGCCGTCTGTCCCCTGTACACTGTGTGTCTATACTGTATCTTACACAGCCGCCGTCTGTCCCCTGTACACTGTGTGTGTGTCTATACTGTATGTTACACAGCCGCCGTCTGTCCCCTGTACACTGTGTGTGTGTATATATATGTGTGTTACACAGCCGCCGTCTGTCCCCTGTACACTGTGTGTGTCTATACTGTATGTTACACACACGCCGTCTGTCCCCTGTACACTGTGTGTCTATACTGAATGTTACACAGCCGCCGTCTGTCCCCTGTACACTGTGTGTGTGTGTGTATATATATGTGTGTTACACAGCCGCCGTCTGTCCCCTGTACACTGTGTGTGTGTCTATACTGTATGTATCTTACACAGCCGCCGTCTGTCCCCTGTACACTGTGTGTGTGTCTATACTGTATGTTACACAGCCGCCGTCTGTCCCCTGTACACTGTGTGTGTGTCTATACTGTATGTATCTTACACAGCCGCCGTCTGTCCCCTGTACACGGTGTGTGTCTATACTGTATCTTACACAGCCGCCGTCTGTCCCCTGTACACTGTGTGTGTGTCTATACTGTATGTATCTTACACAGCCGCCGTCTGTCCCCTGTACACGGTGTGTGTCTATACTGTATCTTACACAGCCGCCGTCTGTCCCCTGTACACTGTGTGTGTGTCTATACTGTATGTTACACAGCCGCCGTCTGTCCCCTGTACGCTGTGTGTGTGTGTGTATATATATATGTGTGTTACACAGCCGTCGTCTGTCCCGTGTACACTGTGTGTGTATATATATGTGTGTTACACAGCCGCCGTCTGTCCCCTGTACACTGTGTGTGTGTCTATACTGTATGTATCTTACACAGCCGCCGTCTGTCCCCTGTACACTGTGTGTCTATACTGTATCTTACACAGCCGCCGTCTGTCCCCTGTACACTGTGTGTGTGTCTATACTGTATGTTACACAGCCGCCGTCTGTCCCGTGTACGCTGTGTGTGTATATATGTGTGTTACACAGCCGCCATCTGTCCCGTGTACGCTGTGTGTGTATATATGTGTGTTACACAGCCGCCGTCTGTCCCGTGCGCTGTGTATGTATATGTGTGTTACACAGCCGCCGTCTGTCCCCTGTACGCTGTGTGTGTCTATACTGTATGTGTCTTACACAGCCGCCGTCTGTCCCCTGTACGCTGTGTATGTATATATGTGTGTTACACAGCCGCCATCTGTCCCGTGTACGCTGTGTGTGTATATATGTGTGTTACACAGCCGCCGTCTGTCCCGTGCGCTGTGTATGTATATGTGTGTTACACAGCCGCCGTCTGTCCCCTGTACGCTGTGTGTGTATATATGTGTGTTACACAGCCGCCGTCTGTCCCGTGTACACTGTGTGTGTATATATGTGTGTTACACAGCCGCCGTCTGTCCCCTGTACACTGTGTGTGTGTCTATACTGTATGTATCTTACACAGCCGCCGTCTGTCCCCTGTACACTGTGTGTGTATATATGTGTGTTACACAGCCGCCGTCTGTCCCCTGTACACTGTGTGTGTGTATATATATGTGTGTTACACAGCCGCCGTCTGTCCCCTGTACACTGTGTGTGTGTCTATACTGTATGTATCTTACACAGCCGCCGTCTGTCCCCTGTACACTGTGTATGTGTCTATACTGTATGTTACACAGCCGCCGTCTGTCCCCTGTACGCTGTGTGTATATATATATGTGTGTTACACAGCCGCCGTCTGTCCCCTGTACGCTGTGTATGTATATATGTGTGTTACACAGCCGCCGTCTGTCCCCTGTACACTGTGTGTGTGTCTATACTGAATGTATCTTACACAGCCGCCGTCTGTCCCGTGTACGCTGTGTGTGTATATATGTGTGTTACACAGCCGCCGTCTGTCCCCTGTACACTGTGTGTGTGTCTATACTGAATGTATCTTACACAGCCGCCGTCTGTCCCCTGTGCGCTGTGTATGTATATATGTGTTACACAGCCGCCGTCTGTCCCATGTACGCTGTGTGTGTATATATGTGTGTTACACAGCCGCCGTCTGTCCCGTGCGCTGTGTATGTATATGTGTGTTACACAGCCGCCGTCTGTCCCCTGTACGCTGTGTGTGTATACATGTGTGTTACACAGCCGCCGTCTGTCCCCTGTACACTGTGTGTGTCTATACTGTATGTGTCTTACACAGCCGCCGTCTGTCCCCTGTACGCTGTGTATGTATATGTGTTACACAGCCGCCGTCTGTCCCGTGTACGCTGTGTATGTATATGTGTGTTACACAGCCGCCGTCTGTCCCCTGTACACTGTTTGTGTATATATGTGTGTTACACAGCCGCCGTCTGTCCCCTGTACGCTGTGTATGTATATATGTGTGTTACACAGCCGCCATCTGTCCCGTGTACGCTGTGTGTGTATATATGTGTGTTACACAGCCGCCGTCTGTCCCGTGCGCTGTGTATGTATATGTGTGTTACACAGCCGCCGTCTGTCCCCTGTACGCTGTGTGTGTGTCTATACTGTATGTGTCTTACACAGCCGCCGTCTGTCCCCTGTACGCTGTGTATGTATATATGTGTGTTACACAGCCGCCATCTGTCCCGTGTACGCTGTGTGTGTATATATGTGTTACACAGCCGCCGTCTGTCCCGTGCGCTGTGTATGTATATGTGTGTTACACAGCCGCCGTCTGTCCCCTGTACGCTGTGTGTGTATATATGTGTGTTACACAGCCGCCGTCTGTCCCGTGTACACTGTGTGTGTATATATGTGTGTTACACAGCCGCCGTCTGTCCCGTGTACGCTGTGTGTGTATATATGTGTTACACAGCCGCCGTCTGTCCCGTGTACGCTGTGTATGTATATGTGTGTTACACAGCCGCCGTCTGTCCCGTGTACGCTGTGTATGTATATATGTGTGTTACACAGCCGCCGTCTGTCCCGTGTACACTGTGTGTCTATACTGTATGTGTCTTACACAGCCGCCGTCTGTCCCGTGTACGCTGTGTATGTATATATGTGTGTTACACAGCCGCCGTCTGTCCCGTGTACACTGTGTGTGTATATATGTGTTACACAGCCGCCGTCTGTCCCCTGTACGCTGTGTATGTATATATGTGTGTGTTACACAGCCGCCGTCTGTCCCGTGTACGCTGTGTGTGTATATATGTGTTACACAGCCGCCGTCTGTCCCGTGTACGCTGTGTATGTATATGTGTGTTACACAGCCGCCGTCTGTCCCCTGTACGCTGTGTGTGTATATATGTGTGTTACACAGCCGCCGTCTGTCCCCTGTACACTGTGTGTGTGTCTATACTGTATGTGTCTTACACAGCCGCCGTCTGTCCCCTGTACGCTGTGTATATATATGTGTGTTACACAGCCGCCGTCTGTCCCGTGTACACTGTGTGTCTATACTGTATGTGTCTTACACAGCCGCCGTCTGTCCCCTGTGCGCTGTGTATGTATATATGTGTTACACAGCCGCTGTCTGTCCCGTGTACGCTGTGTATGTATATATGTGTGTTACACAGCCGCCGTCTGTCCCGTGTACGCTGTGTGTGTATATATGTGTTACACAGCCGCCGTCTGTCCCCTGTACGCTGTGTGTGTATATATGTGTGTTACACAGCCGCCGTCTGTCCCGTGTACGCTGTGTATGTATATGTGTGTTACACAGCCGCCGTCTGTCCCCTGTACGCTGTGTGTGTATATATGTGTTACACAGCCGCCGTCTGTCCCGTGTACACTGTGTGTGTATATATGTGTGTTACACAGCCGCCGTCTGTCCCCTGTACGCTGTGTATGTATATGTGTGTTACACAGCCGCCGTCTGTCCCGTGTACACTGTGTGTGTCTATACTGTATGTGTCTTACACAGCCGCCGTCTGTCCCCTGTGCGCTGTGTATGTATATATGTGTTACACAGCCGCCGTCTGTCCCCTGTACGCTGTGTGTGTATATATGTGTGTTACACAGCCGCCGTCTGTCCCGTGTACGCTGTGTATGTATATATTTGTGTTACACAGCCGCCGTCTGTCCCGTGTACGCTGTGTGTGTATATATGTTACACAGCCGCCGTCTGTCCCGTGTACGCTGTGTATGTATATGTGTGTTACACAGCCGCCGTCTGTCCCGTGTACGCTGTGTATGTATATATGTGTGTTTCACAGCCGCCGTCTGTCCCGTGTACACTGTGTGTCTATACTGTATGTGTCTTACACAGCCGCCGTCTGTCCCGTGTACACTGTGTGTGTATATATGTGTGTGTTACACAGCCGCCGTCTGTCCCCTGTACGCTGTGTATGTATATATGTGTGTTTCACAGCCGCCGTCTGTCCCGTGTACGCTGTGTATGCATATATGTATGTTACACAGCCGCCGTCTGTCCCCTGTACGCTGTGTATGTATATGTGTGTTACCCAGCCACCCTCTGTCCCGTGTGCGCTGTGTATGTATATATGTGTCTTACACAGCTACCGTCTGTCCCCTGTACGCTGTGTATGTATATATGTGTTACACACCTGCCGTCTGTCCCGTGTACGCTGTGTATGTATATATGTGTGTTACACACCCGCCGTCTGTCCCGTGTACGCTGTGTGTGTATGTGTGTTACACAGCCGCCGTCTGTCCCCTGTACGCTGTGTGTGTATGTGTTACCCAGCCGCCGTCTGTCCTGTGTGCGCTGTGTGTATATATGTTACACAGCCGCCGTCTGTCCCGTGTACGCTGTGTATGTATATATGTGTGTTACCCAGCCGCCGTCTGTCCCGTGTACGCTGTGTATATATATGTGTGTTACACAGCCGCCGTCTGTCCCGTGTACGCTGAGTATGTATATATGTGTGTTACACAGCCGCTGTCTGTCCCGTGTACGCTGTGTATGTATATATGTGTGTTACACAGCCGCCGTCTGTCCCGTGTACGCTGTGTATGTATATATGTGTGTAAGGCTACGTTCATATTTGCGTTGTGCGGGGCTGCGTCAGCGACGCAACACACAACGCAAACAAGAACGCATGCAAAACGAATAGTTTTGCGACGCATGCATTCTTTTTTTGCCGGATTTTGGACGCAAAAAAAATGCATCTTGCTACGTCATCTGCGCCCTAACGCTTGCGGCAAAAAAGACGCATGCATCGCAAAACGCATGTCCATGCGCCCCCATGTTAAATATAGGGGCGCATGCGTCGCCGCGGCTGCGCCCGACGCAGCCCGGCAGAACGCTAATGTGAACGTAGCCTTACACAGCCGACGTCTGTCCCGTGTACGCTGTGTGTGTATGTGTGTTACACAGCCGCCGTCTGTCCCCTGTACGCTGTGTATGTATATATGTGTTACACAGCCGCCATCTGTCCCGTGTACACTGTGTGTCTATACTGTATGTCTTACACAGCCGCCGTCTGTCCCCTGTGCGCTGTGTATATATATGTGTGTTACACAGCCGCCGTCTGTCCCCTGTGCGCTGTGTATGTATATGTGTCTTACACAGCCGCCGTCTGTCCCCTGTACGCTGTGTATGTATATATGTGTTACACAGCCGCCGTCTGTCCCCTGTACACTGTGTATGTATATATGTGTTACACAGCCGCCGTCTGTCCCCTGTACACTGTGTATGTATATATGTGTTACACAGCCGCCGTCTGTCCCGTGTACGCTGTGTATGTATATATGTTACACAGCCGCCGTCTGTCCCGTGTACATTGTGTCTATACTGTATGTCTTACACAGCCGCCGTCTGTCCCCTGTACGCTGTGTATGTATATATGTGTTACACAGCCGCCGTCTGTCCCCTGTACACGGTGTGTGTCTATACTGTATGTATCTTACACAGCCGCCGTCTGTCCCCTGTACACGGTGTGTGTCTATACTGTATGTTACACAGCCGCCGTCTGTCCCCTGTACGCTGTGTGTGTGTGTGTATATATATATGTGTGTTACACAGCCGTCGTCTGTCCCGTGTACACTGTGTGTGTATATATATGTGTGTTACACAGCCGCCGTCTGTCCCCTGTACACTGTGTGTGTGTCTATACTGTATGTATCTTACACAGCCGCCGTCTGTCCCCTGTACACTGTGTGTGTGTCTATACTGTATGTTACACAGCCGCCGTCTGTCCCGTGTACGCTGTGTGTGTATATATGTGTGTTACACAGCCGCCATCTGTCCCGTGTACGCTGTGTGTGTATATATGTGTGTTACACAGCCGCCGTCTGTCCCGTGCGCTGTGTATGTATATGTGTGTTACACAGCCGCCGTCTGTCCCCTGTACGCTGTGTGTGTCTATACTGTATGTGTCTTACACAGCCGCCGTCTGTCCCCTGTACGCTGTGTATGTATATATGTGTGTTACACAGCCGCCATCTGTCCCGTGTACGCTGTGTGTGTATATATGTGTGTTACACAGCCGCCGTCTGTCCCGTGCGCTGTGTATGTATATGTGTGTTACACAGCCGCCGTCTGTCCCCTGTACGCTGTGTGTGTATATATGTGTGTTACACAGCCGCCGTCTGTCCCGTGTACACTGTGTGTGTATATATGTGTGTTACACAGCCGCCGTCTGTCCCCTGTACACTGTGTGTGTGTCTATACTGTATGTATCTTACACAGCCGCCGTCTGTCCCCTGTACACTGTGTGTGTATATATGTGTGTTACACAGCCGCCGTCTGTCCCCTGTACACTGTGTGTGTGTATATATATGTGTGTTACACAGCCGCCGTCTGTCCCCTGTACACTGTGTGTGTGTCTATACTGTATGTATCTTACACAGCCGCCGTCTGTCCCCTGTACACTGTGTATGTGTCTATACTGTATGTTACACAGCCGCCGTCTGTCCCCTGTACGCTGTGTGTATATATATGTGTGTTACACAGCCGCCGTCTGTCCCCTGTACGCTGTGTATGTATATATGTGTGTTACACAGCCGCCGTCTGTCCCCTGTACACTGTGTGTGTGTCTATACTGAATGTATCTTACACAGCCGCCGTCTGTCCCGTGTACGCTGTGTGTGTATATATGTGTGTTACACAGCCGCCGTCTGTCCCCTGTACACTGTGTGTGTGTCTATACTGAATGTATCTTACACAGCCGCCGTCTGTCCCCTGTGCGCTGTGTATGTATATATGTGTGTTACACAGCCGCCGTCTGTCCCATGTACGCTGTGTGTGTATATATGTGTGTTACACAGCCGCCGTCTGTCCCGTGCGCTGTGTATGTATATGTGTGTTACACAGCCGCCGTCTGTCCCCTGTACGCTGTGTGTGTATACATGTGTGTTACACAGCCGCCGTCTGTCCCCTGTACACTGTGTGTGTGTCTATACTGTATGTGTCTTACACAGCCGCCGTCTGTCCCCTGTACGCTGTGTATGTATATGTGTTACACAGCCGCCGTCTGTCCCGTGTACGCTGTGTATGTATATGTGTGTTACACAGCCGCCGTCTGTCCCCTGTACACTGTTTGTGTATATATGTGTGTTACACAGCCGCCGTCTGTCCCCTGTACGCTGTGTATGTATATATGTGTGTTACACAGCCGCCATCTGTCCCGTGTACGCTGTGTGTGTATATATGTGTGTTACACAGCCGCCGTCTGTCCCGTGCGCTGTGTATGTATATGTGTGTTACACAGCCGCCGTCTGTCCCCTGTACGCTGTGTGTGTGTCTATACTGTATGTGTCTTACACAGCCGCCGTCTGTCCCCTGTACGCTGTGTATGTATATATGTGTGTTACACAGCCGCCATCTGTCCCGTGTACGCTGTGTGTGTATATATGTGTGTTACACAGCCGCCGTCTGTCCCGTGCGCTGTGTATGTATATGTGTGTTACACAGCCGCCGTCTGTCCCCTGTACGCTGTGTGTGTATATATGTGTGTTACACAGCCGCCGTCTGTCCCGTGTACACTGTGTGTGTATATATGTGTGTTACACAGCCGCCGTCTGTCCCGTGTACGCTGTGTGTGTATATATGTGTTACACAGCCGCCGTCTGTCCCGTGTACGCTGTGTATGTATATGTGTGTTACACAGCCGCCGTCTGTCCCGTGTACGCTGTGTATGTATATATGTGTGTTACACAGCCGCCGTCTGTCCCGTGTACACTGTGTGTCTATACTGTATGTGTCTTACACAGCCGCCGTCTGTCCCGTGTACGCTGTGTATGTATATATGTGTGTTACACAGCCGCCGTCTGTCCCGTGTACACTGTGTGTGTATATATGTGTTACACAGCCGCCGTCTGTCCCCTGTACGCTGTGTATGTATATATGTGTGTGTTACACAGCCGCCGTCTGTCCTGTGTGCGCTGTGTGTATATATGTTACACAGCCGCCGTCTGTCCCGTGTACGCTGTGTATGTATGTGTGTTACACAGCCGCCGTCTGTCCCCTGTACGCTGTGTGTGTATATATGTGTGTTACACAGCCGCCGTCTGTCCCCTGTACACTGTGTGTGTGTCTATACTGTATGTGTCTTACACAGCCGCCGTCTGTCCCCTGTACGCTGTGTATGTATATATGTGTTACACAGCCGCCGTCTGTCCCGTGTACGCTGTGTATATATATGTGTGTTACACAGCCGCCGTCTGTCCCGTGTACACTGTGTGTGTCTATACTGTATGTGTCTTACACAGCCGCCGTCTGTCCCCTGTGCGCTGTGTATGTATATATGTGTTACACAGCCGCTGTCTGTCCCGTGTACGCTGTGTATGTATATATGTGTGTTACACAGCCGCCGTCTGTCCCGTGTACGCTGTGTGTGTATATATGTGTTACACAGCCGCCGTCTGTCCCCTGTACGCTGTGTGTGTATATATGTGTGTTACACAGCCGCCGTCTGTCCCGTGTACGCTGTGTATGTATATGTGTGTTACACAGCCGCCGTCTGTCCCCTGTACGCTGTGTGTGTATATATGTGTTACACAGCCGCCGTCTGTCCCGTGTACACTGTGTGTGTATATATGTGTGTTACACAGCCGCCGTCTGTCCCCTGTACGCTGTGTATGTATATGTGTGTTACACAGCCGCCGTCTGTCCCCTGTACGCTGTGTATGTATATATGTGTTACACAGCCGCCGTCTGTCCCCTGTACGCTGTGTGTGTATATATATGTTACACAGCCGCCGTCTGTCCCGTGTACGCTGTGTATGTATATGTGTGTTACACAGCCGCCGTCTGTCCCGTGTACGCTGTGTATGTATATGTGTGTTACACAGCCGCCGTCTGTCCCGTGTACACTGTGTGTCTATACTGTATGTGTCTTACACAGCCGCCGTCTGTCCCCTGTGCGCTGTGTATGTATATATGTGTTACACAGCCGCCGTCTGTCCCCTGTACGCTGTGTGTGTATATATATGTTACACAGCCGCCGTCTGTCCCGTGTACGCTGTGTATGTATATGTGTGTTACACAGCCGCCGTCTGTCCCGTGTACGCTGTGTATGTATATGTGTGTTACACAGCCGCCGTCTGTCCCGTGTACACTGTGTGTCTATACTGTATGTGTCTTACACAGCCGCCGTCTGTCCCGTGTACACTGTGTGTGTATATATGTGTGTGTTTCACAGCCGCCGTCTGTCCCGTGTACGCTGTGTATGCATATATGTATGTTACACAGCCGCCGTCTGTCCCCTGTACGCTGTGTATGTATATGTGTGTTACCCAGCCACCCTCTGTCCCGTGTGCGCTGTGTATGTATATATGTGTCTTACACAGCTACCGTCTGTCCCCTGTACGCTGTGTATGTATATATGTGTTACACACCTGCCGTCTGTCCCGTGTACGCTGTGTATGTATATATGTGTGTTACACACCCGCCGTCTGTCCCGTGTACGCTGTGTGTGTATGTGTGTTACACAGCCGCCGTCTGTCCCCTGTACGCTGTGTGTGTATGTGTTACCCAGCCGCCGTCTGTCCTGTGTGCGCTGTGTGTATATATGTTACACAGCCGCCGTCTGTCCCGTGTACGCTGTGTATGTATATATGTGTGTTACACAGCCGCCGTCTGTCCCGTGTACGCTGTGTATATATATGTGTTACCCAGCCGCCGTCTGTCCCGTGTACGCTGTGTATATATATGTGTGTTACACAGCCGCCGTCTGTCCCGTGTACGCTGTGTATGTATATATGTGTGTTACACAGCCGCTGTCTGTCCCGTGTACGCTGTGTATGTATATATGTGTGTTACACAGCCGCCGTCTGTCCCGTGTACGCTGTGTATGTATATATGTGTGTAAGGCTACGTTCATATTTGCGTTGTGCGGGGCTGCGTCAGCGACGCAACACACAACGCAAACAAGAACGCATGCAAAACGAATAGTTTTGCGACGCATGCATTCTTTTTTTGCCGGATTTTGGACGCAAAAAAAATGCATCTTGCTACGTCATCTGCGCCCTAACGCTTGCGGCAAAAAAGACGCATGCATCGCAAAACGCATGTCCATGCGCCCCCATGTTAAATATAGGGGCGCATGCGTCGCCGCGGCTGCGCCCGACGCAGCCCGGCAGAACGCTAATGTGAACGTAGCCTTACACAGCCGACGTCTGTCCCGTGTACGCTGTGTGTGTATGTGTGTTACACAGCCGCCGTCTGTCCCCTGTACGCTGTGTATGTATATATGTGTTACACAGCCGCCATCTGTCCCGTGTACACTGTGTGTCTATACTGTATGTCTTACACAGCCGCCGTCTGTCCCCTGTGCGCTGTGTATATATATGTGTGTTACACAGCCGCCGTCTGTCCCCTGTGCGCTGTGTATGTATATGTGTCTTACACAGCCGCCGTCTGTCCCCTGTACGCTGTGTATGTATATATGTGTTACACAGCCGCCGTCTGTCCCCTGTACACTGTGTATGTATATATGTGTTACACAGCCGCCGTCTGTCCCCTGTACACTGTGTATGTATATATGTGTTACACAGCCGCCGTCTGTCCCGTGTACGCTGTGTATGTATATATGTTACACAGCCGCCGTCTGTCCCGTGTACATTGTGTCTATACTGTATGTCTTACACAGCCGCCGTCTGTCCCCTGTACGCTGTGTATGTATATATGTGTTACACAGCCGCCGTCTGTTCCGTCTGCGCTGTGTGTGTATATGTGTATTACACAGCCGCTGTCTGTCCTGTGTACACTGTGTAGTATAATTATTATAGCACCATTTATTCCATGGCGCTTTACATGTGAGGAGGGGTATACATAATAAAAACAAGTGCAATACACACCCGCCGTCTGTCCTGTGTACGCTGTGTGTGTGTGTGTTACACAGCCGCCGTCTGTCCCCTGTACGCTGTGTGTGTATATGTGTGTTACAAGTACAGTACCCTTAAACGATACAAGTCACGACTGGTACAGGAGGAGAGAGGACTCTGCCCGCGAGGGCTCACAATCTACCACGGATGGGTGAGGATACAGTAGGCGAGGGTAGAGCTGGTCGTGCAGCGGTTTGGTCGATCGGTGGTTACTGCAGGTTGTAGGCTTGTCGGAAGAGGTGGGTCTTCAGGTTCTTTTTGAAGGTTTCGATGGTAGGCGAGAGTCTGATATGTTGTGGTAGAGAATTCCAGAGTAGGGGTGATGCGCAAGAGAAATCTTGTATACGATTGTGGGAAGAGGAGATAAAAGGGGAGTAGAGAAGGAGATCTTGTGAGGATCGGAGGTTGCGTGCAGGAAAGTACTGGGGAGACGAGGTCACAGATGTATGGAGGAGACAGGATGTGGATGGCTTTGTATGTCATGGTTAGGGTTTTGTACTGGAGTCTCTGGGCAATGGGGAGCCAGTGAAGGGATTGACAGAGGGGAGAGGCTGGGGAATAGTGGGGGGACAGTTATGTATATATGTGTGTTACGCACCCACAGTCTGCCCCATGTACACTATGCATGTATATATGTATGTAACACAGCCACAGTCTGTCCTGTCTACACTATGTATGTTTAGTACAAGTTAGGGTGGTTAGTTAATTTCCATTAGCCGTAACCTGTTAGCTTCCCCAAGTCCCAGAAACCAGCCCGATGTCTTTATCCCACTCTATATACTGCTTCCAACAGTATTTCTTTTGTTTAATTTTCATAAAACTGTTTTTTTTTTTTTTTCTTCCATTTAGCAGGCATATCAGTGAGAGACTGGTCAACGGGGCATTTTCTTTCCCCAGACTAATCGTTCTACTATCAAGTTACAATGTGCGTTGGGGTATCAGTAACATAACCTGCAAGAGCGGTGTTACCGTCAACTATCTGCAAATCTATTACTTCCTGAAAATGCACAGAAAGCCTGGTGTACGTACTGCACATTCTCATGGAGGTAGCAGTGACGCAGTCAGCCATTGCTAACTACTCTGCAAATCTCTCCGGTGCCTGTGTCCTATCTCACCACTGTCTGGACATGCATCATGCATCAATAAAGCCATGGAGCATACACCTGACGTACTGTGCATTCTCAGGGAGGCAGAGATTTGTCTGGGCATGCGTCATGCACCAGTGCTGCAAGGGAGCATATACCCAGCTTACTGCACATTCTCAGCGTGGCAGAGATGTGTCTGGGCATGTGTCATGCACCAGTGCTGCAAGGGAGTATATACCCGGCTTTCTGCACATTCTCAGGGTGGCAGAGATGTCTGGGCATGCGCCATGCACCAGTGCTTCCCTGTTTCCTAGGGGAAGAATGGAGTGGATTCTCATGGTGATTGTTTTCACCGAATAACCCCACTGTAATTGTGCATCACGGTTACGGTGTGGGCACAGTAGATGTGCACGAGCCATCTGTATTTTACACTCAGCACTCCGCTATAATGGGAATAACAAGTATTTCCATATAGCTGTTGTGTGGGCCCCTAGAGTCAATTCTACCTATGGGCCGTAGGCATCCCAGTCTGACATTGGACCACCCCTTATGTAGTATGTAGCTACTGCAGCCATTATTTATCCTTCTCTTCTAGTTCTATGTATATTTCACTGTCATTCATGATGATTTTTTTTTCTTAATTTCCTCTTTTAAAATTTTTGATAATGGGACATTTTGTGTTTTAGGAAGAAGAAGAAGGATAAAGAGAAGGATAAGATGATAGAACAGATGATGACCAACATGAAAAATGAAGAGGAGAAGAAGAAGCCTGCTTTAGATAAAAGAACACCAGCACAGATTGCATTTGAAAAGATGCAGGAGAAAAGAGTAAGTAAAATAAGAATATCATATCTGCCATCAATGATCTGATATTCTGTGCTATATTATTTATATAGCACCATTGATTCCATGGTACTGTACATGAGAAGGGGTTGCATACAAGATACAAATATCACTTACAGTAAACAAACTCACCATGGCAGTCTGGTACAGAGGGGCGAGGACCCTGCCCTTGCGGGCTTACATTCTACAGGATGGTGGGGAAGCAGACAGTAGGTCGGGGGTTGCAGTAGCTCCGGTGGTGAGGTGGCAGTGTGGTCATTGTAGGTTGTAATCTTTCTTGAAGTGGGTTATCTGGGTGGGTTTTCCCTCTGAAGGATCCGAATGTGGTGGATAAACGGACGTATTGAGGCACAGAACTCCAGAGGATGGGAGATATTCGGGAGAAGTCTTAGAGGCGATTGGATGAGGAATGAATAAGTGTGGAGGAGGAGGTCTTGGGAAGATAACAGTAAATTAGTTCAGAGATGTACGGAGGAGAAAGGTTATAGATGTCTTTGTAGTATGGTCAGTGTTAGTAGTTTCAACTGGATATACTAGGTAATGGGAGCCAGTGAATGGGATTTGCAAAGGGGGGAAGCGGACGAGTAGCAAGTAGTGATGAGCGAATATACTCGATACTCGAGATTTCCCGAGCATGCTCGGGTGTCCGCCGAGTATTTTTTAGTGCTCGGAGATTTAGTTTTTATTGCCGCAGCTGAATGATTTACATCTGTTAGCCAGCATAAATATATGTGGGGATTCCCTAGCAACCAGGCAAGCCCCACATGTACTTATGCTGGCTAACGGATGTAAAACATTCAGCTGCGGCAATAAAAACTAAATTTCCAAGCACTAAAAAATACTCAGAGGACCTGCGAGCATGCTCGGGAAGTCTCGAGTAACGAGTATATTTGCTCATCACTAGTAGCAAGGAGAGAGATGAACTAGCCATGCAGCAGAGTTAGGGCTCATACTCGCCAGCGAGAAACTCGAATGAGACTCGCATGTTAATACCCGGCACTGCACCGTGCACTCAGATCGGAGCGTGCGGCTGCATAGGAATACATGCAGCCGTACGCTCCGCTCCTGAGTGCAGGCAGCAGCGCTGGGTATTGAAGTGCGAGACTCATCCGAGTTTCTCGCAGGTGAGTATGAGCCCTGAAGAACGGACTGGAGAAGTGTGAGAGTGCTTGCAGGTAGGCCACATAGGAGGATGTTGCAGTAGTCAAGCTGGGAGATGATTAGGGCATGCACACACATTTTGTGACAGAGAGATAAGGTAGCGAAGGACCGTGAGATGGAGGAAGGATAATGAGTTAAGATTTGTCCACATTGAGCTTGAGGAAGCGAGAGGAGGAGGATGTGGCTGATACCTTCCGAGACTTTGGACAGCAGAGAGTTGATGTTTGGGACAGAAAGAGATCTGAGTGTCCTCAGCAGACAGATGGTGCTGGGAGACATGGAACTTTAACCCCTTCGTGACATGCGGCGTACTAATACTGCTGCGGGAGGTGCATTTGTGTCCAGAGCAGTACTATTACGGTGCCGCGATCACCGCAGCCTCGCGCTTTACCGCCGAACAAAAAGTGCAATAAAACGCGATCAAAAATCCGAATGTAAAGAAAATACAGCTCCATCAGCAGAAAAATAAAAAAGTTATAGCTCAGAATAAAGCTTTGCAAAACTAATTATTTTTTTTCTATAAAATAGTTTTTATTGTGTAAAAGCTCAAAAAAATAAAGATATACAGTGGGTACAATAAGTATTCAGACCCTTTTAAATTTTTCACTCTTTGTTTCATTGCAGCCATTTGGTAAATTCCCCCCCCAATTTTTTCTCATTAATGTACACTCTGCACCCCAACTTAGCTGAAAATAAACAGAAATATAGAAATTTTTGTAAATTTAATGAAAAAGAAAAACTGAAATCACATCTGATAAGTATTCAGACCCTTTGCTCAGACACTCATATTTAAGTCACATGCTGTACATTTCCTTGTGATCCACCTTGAGATGGTTCTGTTCCTTTACCTTTATTGGAGTCCAGCTATGTTTATTTAAACTGATAGGACTTGATTTGGAAAGGCACACACCTGTCTATACAAGAGCTAACAGCGCGCATGTCAGACTAAATGAGTATCATGAGGTCACAGGAACTGGCCAAGGAGCTCAGAGACAGAATTGTGGCAAGGCACAGATCTGGCCAAGGTTACAACATAATTTCTGCAGTACTCAAGGTTCATAAGAGCACAGTGGTCTCCATATTCCTTAAATGGAAGAAGTTTGAGACCACCAGAAGTCTTCCTAGACCTGGCCGTCCAGCCAAACTGAACAATCGTGGGAGAAGAGCCTTGGTGAGAGAGGTAAAGAGGAACCCCAATATCACTGTGGCTGAGCTCCAGAGATGCAGTAGGGAGATGGGAGAAAGTTCCACAAAGTCAACCATCACTGCAGCCCTCCACCAGTCGAGCCTTTATGGCAGAGTGGTCCGACGGAAGCCTCTCCTCAGTGCACGACATCTGAAAGCCCACATAGAGTTTACTGAAACATACATGAACGACTCCCAGACTATGAGAAATAAAATTATTCGGCCTGATGAGATGAAGACAGACCTTTTTTTGGTGAATTCTAAGCGGTATGTGTGGAGTAAACCAGGCACTGCTCATCACCTGCCCAATACAATCCCAACAGTGAAACATGGTGGTGGCAGCATCATGCTATGGGGTGTTTTTCAGCAGAAGGGACATGATGACTGGTTGTCATTGAAAGAAATATGAATGCAGCCAAGTACAGAGATATCCTGGATGAAAAGCTCTTCCAGAGTGCTCTGGACCTCAGACTTTGCCGAAGGTTCACCTTCCAACAAGACCATGATCCTAAGCACACAGCTAAAATAACAAAGGAGTGGCTTCAGAACAACTCTGTGACCATTCTTGACTGGCCCAGCCAGAGCCCTGACCTAAGCCCAATTGAGCATCTCTAGAGAGACCTGAAAATTGCTGTTCACCATCCAACCTGATGGAACTGGGGAGGATCTGCAAGGAATAATGGCAGAGGATCCCAAATCTGAGTGTGAAAAACTTGTTTCATCATTCCCAAGACGACTCATGGCTGTACTAGCTGAAAAAGATGCTTCCACTCAATACTGAGCAAAGGTTCTGAATACTTATGACCATGTGATATTTCAGTTTTTCTTTCTTAATAAATTTGCAAAAATTACTACGTTTGTTTTGTTTTCAGTCAAGATGGGGTGCAGAGTGTACATTAATGAGAAAAAAATGAACTTTTTTGAATTTACCAAATGGCTGCTAGGAAACAGAGTGAAAAATTTAAAGGGGTCTGAATACTTCCTGTACCCATTGTAAATGAGGTATCGCTGTAATCACTGACCCGTAGAATAAAGCTGCCTTATCAATTTTAGCACATGTGGAACTGTATTAAAAAAAAAAAAAAAATCCTAAATTGTTCTGTCTCCCAAAAATCGGAATAAAAAGTGACCAAAAAATTGTCGTGCCCGAAAATGGTACCAATAAACACCAGCTCGTCCTGCAAAAAACAAGCCCTCGCATGACTGTCGGCTGAAATATGAAAAAAATTATAGCTCTCAAAATATAGTGATTCGAGAACAAGTTTTGCAATAAAAAGCGTCTTTTAGTGTGTGACAGCAGCCACACATAAAAAGCCGATATAAATCTGGTATCGCTGTAATCGCACTGATCTGAAGAATAAAGTCACCTAATCACTTACACTGCACAAGGAAGGGCATAAAAAATAAATAAAACCAATTCTTCACATGTTGTAGATTTTTTTTCATTCTGCTCCCAAAGATCACTTTCACACATCAGTTTTTTGCTGTCGGGCTCAATCCGGCAAACTTTGAAAAAACGGATCCGTCGCAAATCGTGAAAGACTGATGCAACAGATCCGGGTTTTTTTCGCTGGATCCGACTAGCTTATCCGGTCAGGAGAGAGAGAATGCATGCTTAGTTAAAAAAAAAAAATACATTCATTTGACGGATCCGGCACCGTAGGGTTCCATTATAGCAAATGATGGACAGCGACGGATCTGGTGAAAAACAGATGAAACGTGAGGCCATCCATCGCTAATACAAGTCTATGAGAAAAAAACGGATCTCGCGGCAATTTTTGCCAGATCTGTTTTTTTTTCAAAATTCACGTGATTGTGCGTGATAGCAAAAAACTGATGTGTGAAAGCAACCTTAGCTTTGTGCATTTATTCTGCGCTTACATCGGGGTTTCTGTGTAAATGTCTGGAATACGTGATTCGGACAGAACCTCTGGCGGAAGACTCTATAATAAGGCAAATGGATGCACTGTGGACGCCGTCTGATCTGTGATCCGGCGGTGTCCGTCTTTTTAAGATTGCATAAAAGTGCCATCGGCCACAGTTTTGTGCACTTCTGAAAAAAGTAAACTGCAGAACAGGGGCCAGATGGAGTCCAGAGTAACTCTGCTGCATCGTTATAGTGATTGGATCCATCAGGGATTTCATCTGAATCATGTCACTCCAGAGATTTAGATGGAAACCGCAAAGTGAGTAGTCAGCTTAGACCACCGGATAACTGTGATCCCAAACGTTATGTAAAATGTTGCCAATAAAAGCTTCAACCCAATCCACAAAAAAAGCAAGTCCCCACTCAGATCTGTCATCTGTTAATGGAAATATAGGAGGCTTCCATGTCACTGCTAGTACAAAGACTCTGGAAAAGCGAAATGGCTCCTCGCAATTTTCACTCGGCAACATCCACTGCTGCCTGTTTCTGGAAAACACCCATGAAGTCAAAATCGTCACTTCATCTGTAGATAAATTCCCAAAGGGGTATGATTTCCAAAATGAGGTCCCTTATGGGGGTTACACCTGCCCTGTAATATGGCGCTACTTCCCTTCTGAGCTTTACACTGTGCCTCAAAAGTAGTTTTCGACCACATATGGGGCATCGGTGAACTCGGGACACATAGCACAACAAACCTTGGGGCTCATTTTCTACTTTTGCCCTTGTGAAAGTACAACATTTTGTAGCTAAAAAGGATTTTTGTGGGAAAATTCCCCCCCAACGTTTAACGTTATAAACTTCAGGGAGCTCTTCAAACACAACATGGTTTCCGTGAATTATTCCATCAAATTCTGCATCCAAAAAGTCAAATGGCGCTCCTTCCCTTCCAAGCCCTGCCACACGCCCAAACAGTAGATTTCCCCCACATATGGGGTAGCGCCATGCTCAGGAGAAATTGCACAACAAAATGTATGGTCCATTTTCTTCTGTTACCCTTGCAAAAGTAAAAAAAAAAAAAATTGTGAAAGGAAAGTAAATGTTTATTTTTTTTTTTTCCCCTTCCACAGTCCAAAAATTCCTGTGAAGCACCTGGAGAGTTAGTAAACTTCTTGAATGTGGTTTTGAGCACCTTGAGGAGTGCAGTTTTTAGAATGGTGTCACTTTGGGGTATTTTCAGTCATAGGCCCCTCAAAGTCACTTCAAATGTGAGGTGGTTCCTGAAAAAAGAAAAAAAAAAGGGTTTTGCAAATTTTGTTGTAAAAATCTGAAATCGCTGGTCAACTTTTAACCCTTATAACTTCCAAACAAAAATATATTGTTTCCAAAATTGTGCTGATGTAAAGTAGACATGTGTGAAATGTTATTTATTAACTATTTTGTGCAATATGTCTCTGATTTAAGGGCATAAAAATTAAAAGTTTGAAAATTGCGAAATTTTCGCCAAATTTCCATTTTTTTTTCCCCACAATTAAACGCAAGTCATATCGAAGAAATTTTAGCACGATCATAAAGTACAATATGTCACGAGAAAACAGTCTCAGAATCACCGGGATCCGTTGAAGCGTTCGAGTTATGACCTCATAAAGTGACAGTGGTCAGAATTGTAAAAATTGGCTTGGTCGTTGAGGTGAAAACAGGCTTCGTCTCAAAGGGGTTAAGTTGACCCAGGCAAAGGTATACATGGAGAAGAGTAGGTGTCCTAAGACAGAGCCTTAACTTAAGGGACTCCAACAGAGAGGTTGGGATGAGGAGGTAGTGTGAGAGATGCTAAATGTGCAGTTGGAAAGGTATGAGGAGATCCAGGAAGAGAAGATGTGTAGTAGGAGGCAGTTGTCAACTGTGTTGAAGGCAGAGGACAGGTCTAGAAGGAGGAGTATAGAGAATTGTCTGTTAGCTTTTGCTGTAAGTAGGTTGTTAGTCATTTTGGTCAGCACAGTTTCAGTGGAATGGTTTGGGCGGAAGCCAGATTGTATGTTGTCGAAGAGCAAGTTAGATGAGCAACACAGAGGGAATGGCTGATACTTGCCATTGAAATCTCCTAGTGATGTGTTTAGAATAGACTTGTATCAATTTTGACAGGTTATCTCAGAATCAAGGATTTTTTATTTTTCCTTTTTAAAATTTCTGTTGTCAAATGGCTTTCAAATTTCAAACTTGTCTCATCCTTTTCTTTTCCTGACGATAACTGTTGGGGAAGAGTTGGAAGGGCCCCATATACATCAGATAGTAATCCTGCCTCCCCAGAAACATTGCGACTTTCCTCTGTGTGGGATTTCTTGTAAAGGGAACCTGTAAAGTGATTCCTGTTGCCTAAACCTGAGGCTGAAGGAATGAGACCGGCTGCCTTATTGCAGCCATAAACGTTCTCTTCTGAAACACTGCCCCATTTCTGAGAAAACATGCTTTGGAAAGCTGGTGGGAATTGTGCATCTCTGACTTGTCCGAGCCAAGTGTACAGCAGCTTCTCATCCTGCTACCCTACACTGACAGGTCTCTTGCTATCTACACACATTGGGTGAGCTCTATGAGTCTAGGAGAGCAGGTCAGGGAGAAACTGCAGAAACCTGCCTCAGACAGATCAACTGAGGTGCTGAGTCCCCAAATAACTTTTCAAAGTATGTTTTTCTTTTCTGAAATGCTGCAGCTAATAAAGTAACTAAGGCCCGGTTCACATTATCGTTTGGGGGCTTTGCAGAGGGCTGCGTATGTCCTCCGTTAAGCCCTGCCTACTTCCGCTTGTGTCCTGCGTACCTATCTTTAACATTTGGGTACGCAGGACATGCGGATGCGTACGGGAACGCAACAACGTAGACAAAGCTTGTATAGGACGCCAGTCACACAGAAAAGTGTGATGCACAGTGTGCGGATTAAAGCACCGTATAAAAGAAGTCCATACGATTAGCTCAGGCCGGCTGCCCAGCATGAGGCTATGTTTCCGTGGTCAGGAAATGCAGCGGATACCCCGCTCCGCCCAAAGCACCGCCACCCTTTGTACGCGTGGTGATTCCGCATGTGTTCATTGAACACATGCAAAATCAACGCATCGTATTCATAGACTGGGTCTCTGCAAGATAAATAGACATGCTGCAGTGTAGAAAGATGCGCCGCATGTGCAGAAACGCAGGGCCGCCGGATGCAGCCGTGCGCACATAGTGGAGATGGGATTTCATAAAATCCCCTCCATCATACTGTAACATTTGGACGTTGTGTCCATCCGCAGCAAATCTGGATGTATTACGCCACGTGGAAACACTCTTCTATAAATGCACCCCACAAAAATAGATTCCCTAAGCTAGCATTAAAGGCCTGACTGAACCCTGCAAAAGACAAAAAAGTACAACAAAAAAGATCTATAAAATACATAACGTATTTGTCAATATTTTGGCCAAAATACATAAGCTTGCAACCCATGTCAAGGGTCCTGTTTTGGATTGATATGTAGATAAGGTTGAAGAGCTATTTGTTGATCTCAAGCCCCTGTCACTCCAGCTCTATTCCCCAGCCAGCACCACCTCTTCATGGTTGACTGCTCTTTTGCCTGAAGTCACACGGCATAGAGGCTCTCAGTAATGTAGTCAGTGGCAGAGCTAGACCGGAAATAGAACTGGAGTGACAAAGGCTTTGTTGCCTGACTTGTGTTTTAAGAACTACATGCCCATATAAGTTGAATGTATGAAGAAAAATAGAGCAAATTTGTCCCAGATAAAAAATAATTTATTGAAAAAACATATTTAACACAAAAAAGTAATGGTCAAATTACAGACAAAGTAGATAGTTCCAGTACAGAGGTGTCAAGTAGGAGGTCAAAAATTATTTTAGTGGATGGGAAGACCAATAAAAGTAGCACATTACATAAAGTGTCGGTGCCTGTGAAGTTAATGCTCTCATAAGTGTGCATGTTTCCATGAAGATACTAGCACTAAATGCCTCATATATAGAATAATATAATGCAAGGAGAGTAAATAGTATTGAGAGACATAAGTGAGGGGTCAATGCTGGAGAGGTGTATATCACGGTCACTGACAGAAATAGAACTGCTGCCAGAAGACACAGAGGTGATTCAAGGTAGTTAGTGCAAAAATAATCTTTTATTGAAATAACACACAAAATGTAAAAACGCCATTTAAAAAAACAAGGTGGGGACAAAACAACATGTTTTTTATGTTTTTACATTTTGTATTATTTCAATAAAGATTATTTTTGCACTAACTAGCTTAAATCACTTCTGTGTCTTCTGACGGCACCTCCATTTCAGTTAGTGACAGTGCCTTTTTCAAATTGTATTTGAAGTGTTGAGTATTCATTTTTTTTGGACATATGTAATATAGAGGCGTATATCACTAGTAGTAGATTAAATGTATACCGCTTTAAGAGAACAAAATCAACATAGATAGTAGTATAATCCAGGGCTGTGGAGTCTGTAAGCCAAACCTCTGACTCCCACTCCTCAATTTCCATGTCTCCGACTCCACAGCCCTGGATAACCCATAGTCTCCACTTAGAACCAAGTGCTGTCAGCCACTGTACTCTAAAATATCCACTTTGTCTGTAATCTGACCATTGTTACTTTTTTCTGTGTTTAAATATGTTTTTTCAATATATTTTATTTTTTTTATCTGGGACAAATTTGCTCTGTATTTCTTCATGTATTCATTATTATGGGAGCATCCTGTGCTATTTTAGCTCCCTCAACCACTAGGTATAGGGTCTGACGGATTATTGATATTTTTTCTGTTTTTAAGGATTTCACTTATATGCCCATATAAATTGTTTGGGGAGAGTAAAATCCTACTGACAGATTCCTATTGAAGCAAGTGAAAAGTGAAAAAAATAAAAATAAATATATAGATATAGAGCTTGTGGCAGTAGAGGCCGTGGGGACTCCATTGAACCCCGAGCTGGAGGTGTTCCCTGGTAAGTTTGGGACTGCTCAGATCCAAGGGGATCTGGGGACGTGCGCACACGGAACCCTCTGGCACCGGCCAAGGATGTGGCCGTGGGTCAGGGTAAATTACATAGAGTGCTCGCTAAACAGCAGTGTCGGGAGGCTCCGGTTCGGGTGCGAAGTAATACAGACATGTACTCGGAGTTGCCGGCGTGGTCCGTGGCGCTTCAGCATGATATAGTCAATAGGGTACAGGTAAGGGTGCGGAGTAAACGGTACCAACGGCCCGAAGGTCGGTATTTAGGTGACAGGATGTGCTGGGAGGTTAAGACCACCCAAAACCGTCCCAAACCTACGGTAAAACATGAAAGTGAGCATGTCGTCAGTAACGGACACCGGTGTGGTGGGTGGTCCTGTAAGGAAGTATGGAGGAGAAATGCAAAGGGGAGGGATTCATGTGCCGATCAATGGTTTCGGTCCCTACTTTGGTTTCTTAGTGTAGTGTCGGGTGGGGATGTCACAGGGGCATGCAGATGCCCTGTCTCGTGCCCATGTGGGGTGACAAGTGTTCAATCCCACAGGTTTGAACAGGGGAGGGGGATATGTTAGACAGTGACCACTGTTACAGCTAGGGGGCGCTGTTTGTTCTCCCCAGGATGCGCACAAAGGCGTAGTGAGGCCATGAGGGGCCGTTAGTCGCAGGTGTGGTTGTGATTACAATTGTTAAAAGCTCTGTAGTATAGAGAGGTTTTAGATTTGAGTCTCAGGTGTCGGGGCCAGAGTGAAGCCTGACATCCCACAGCATACACAGTGATGCTGCTGTCCTTGATGACTGGTCACGGATGAGGACAGGTCTTGTTCCTGGAGGTAGACTGTCCTCTGCCCAAAAGGAGGACCAGCGTGTCACAGCTGCAGACAGGAGGATGTTAAGGCTATGTGCACACGTTCAGGATTTCTTGCAGAAATTTCCTGAGCAAAACCGGACATTTTCTGCAAGAAATCCGCATGCGTTTTTCTCGTGGTTTTGTCGTGTTTTTGACACTTTTTTTAGCGTTTTTTTTTTTTCGTTTTTTCCCCCCCGGACTTTCCCAAAGCATTAAATAGCGAGAAAACCGCATAAAACCGCGAAATTAATAAACATGATGCGTTTTTTACCGCGATGCATTTTTTTTTTTTTTACAGAAAAAAAACACATCATGTGCACAAAAATTGTGGGATGCATAATGTATGCATTTTTTAATGCGTTTTTATAGCGCAAAATCCGCAACGTGTGCACACAGCTTAAGGCCTGTTTACGGCTGTGAGTAGAGACTGTAATACAGCGGTGCAGGACACCCATGGAACTAGTCAGAGGAGAACTAGTATGTGTAGTGACTGCAATCTAAGGGTATGTGCACACGTTCCGGATTTTTTGCGTTTTTTGTGTGTGATTTTTCGGCGGTTTTCCGCGGCAAAAACGCTTAAAAACGCATACATTAAGCATCCCATCATTTCGAATGCATTCCGCAATTTTTGTTCACATGCTGCGTATTTTTCCGCGATAAAAACGCATTGCGGAAAAATACGCCCTGGTATGCACGGCCCCCTCATCCCCATCCTGGTATGCACAGCCCCCTCATCCCCATCCTGGTATGCACGTCCCCCTCATCCCCATCCTGGCATGCACGGCCCCCTCATCCCCCATCCTGGCATGCACGGCCCCCTCATCCCCCATCCTGGCATGCACGGCCCCCTCATCCCCCATCCTGGCATGCACGGCCCCCTCATCCCCCATCCTGGCATGCACGGCCCCCTCATCCCCCATCCTGGTATGCACGGCCTCCTCATCCCCCATCCTGGTATGCACGGCCTCCTCATCCCCCATCCTGGTATGCACGGCCCCCTCATCCCCCATCCTGGTATGCACGGCCCCCTCATCCCCATACTGGTATGCACGCATCCTGTTAAGCACGGCCTCCTCATCCCCATCCTCGTATGCATGGCCCCCTCATCCCTAGCCTGGTATGCAAGACTCTTGGATGGAGGGGGAGCGGCATCGGCAGAGCAGTGGATCACAGGAGAGAGGAGCCTGCCTCCTCTGACCCACTGCTCTACCGATGCTGCTCCCCCTTCATCTTCTTGGACCCTCACTCGAGTATAAGCCTAGGGGGTGTTTTCAGCTGAAAGTGCTGAAAAACTCGGCTTATGCTCGAATATATACAATATTTACTTGTAGGGCTTATATGCATTGTTTGTATTTTAGGCTATATTTGTCTGTTATTGGCCACAGTATATATGTTCACCTCTTATGGATAAGAGGAACCTACCTCCAGTCTATAAGATGACTGCACTTTTAGACAGATGTTTGCTTGCTAAATGCATCATATCAAATTGGTACAGGATGATTCACACGCTACTTTATCCAGTAAAATTGCTGTAACTTCTAAAAGAGACAGTCGACCGTACTGAAATTTGGACTATACATACTTTGGCTCATGAGCAGTGAGTGCAATGAACCTAGGAGACAATAAACATCCGAGTGGTCTCACTGACTGGTCGCCCTCTGGTTGTCTCCACTACAATATAGACGTAGTTTCTGTGGTGCTTGCATTTCACTCCTGCCAAATTTCTTCATTTGTTAACAAGTTTGGAGGAGCATGTTTTCATTGTGAAAACTTATTGGAAAACTGAGTCCTTAAAGAAGTGTCAAAGTTAGTTTCTAAAGAGGTTTGGAGGTTGAAATCCGCCTTCCAAAATGTGTATTGAAGCTGCCTTTGATGACCAGGGACTGTGGCCACCAAGATCGCCTGATTTTATACTGCCGGATGTTTTCCTTTTGGGGCCATTTGAAAGGTTGGGTGTACAATAACAAGCCAGAACATTACAGGCACTAAGCGAGAACATACAGCAAGAAATGCATTTTTTGATCCCAGGCATTCTTGGGTGCGAACGGTGGACATTTTCAATACCTGCTTTTACCCCTTAACAATATAGCACTTATATTTGTCGTATCCCTGACTGTGATGCAGGTTTCAATACTTAGCCTGAAGCTTTCCCACCACATGACAGCTGATTTAAACAACTGTCATGTGCCTTAACAGACATGGATGAATTAGCACTCCACCCGCAGCTGTTAACCAGTTTAATCACTTCACTCCCCATTGCCCAGAGACTCCAGTACAAAACCCTAACCATGATGTACAAAGCCATCCACAACCTGTCTCCTCCATACATCTGTGACCTCGTCTCCCGGTACTTACCTACACGCAACCTCCGATACTCACAAGATCTCCTTCTCTACTCCCCTCTTATCTCCTCTTCCCACAATCGTATACAAGATTTCTCTCGCGTATCACCCCTACTCTGGAACCCTCTACCACAACATATCAGACTCTCACCTACCATCGAAACCTTCAAAAAGAACCTGAAGACCTACCTCTTCCGTCAAGCCTACAACCTGCAGTAACCACCGATCGACCAAACCACTGCATGACCAGCTCTATCTTCACCTACTGTATTCTCACCCATCCCTTGTAGATTGTGAGCCTTCGCGGGCACGGTACTCTCTCCTCCTGTACCAGTTATGACTTGTATTGATTAAGATTATTGTACTTGTTTTTATTATGTATACCCCTCCTCGCATGTAAAGCGCCATGGAATAAATGGTGCTATAACAATAAATAATAATAATCCTGCTGTCAATCTATGATAGCAGGATTTAATACACGCTGTCCGAAAGCGCGTCATTCTGGCAACCGATCGGTGCCCTTGTCACATGATTTTGGGGCACCGATGGGTTGTCATGACAGCTGGGGGTCTGCAGAAGTCCACCATGCCCCCTTGCCTGTCATTACGATCCTACTGTGATTGCCGGCTCCTGGCCTGCATTCATTGGAGATCATAATTTCGGTTATACATAGCAGGGGACACAATAAAAAAAAAAGCACTTTCAAATCTCCCCGATCTATGAAAATATAAAATAAATTAATCAGATCAGTAAACGGCATGACGAGAAAAAAAATTGACACTCGAGAATTCTGTTTTTTGGCAGTCGCAAAATTGCAATTAAGTTCAATAAGAGGAGATCAAAACATCTTATCTACCCCAAAATGGTATCAATAAAAGTCAGCTCAGGGCACAAAAATAAGCCCTAACCCAGCCCCATATCCCATATTAGAGTATTTGAACATCCATTACATGTGCAAAATGAAATTGCTAAAGTTCTTTAAAGCAAACCTGTTGCATGAAGAAACGACATTAACCTGCAGATATAGGGTTAATCAGCAGGTTAATAGCGTCCTGAACCTGCCCCAACTCCCCCGGTGCTGGGTGAATAATAACTTTATTCCTTCCGGAAGCGTTCTGGTGTCAGTCTTAGTGGTGGCCCCGGAGCAGGTTCTTTGTGTATGGAGAGAAGCCGTTGTAACCACCCTCCCGGACACTGACTGACAGCTGACTTGGCATTAGGGCCAGCTGTCAGTGAAGGGGGTGCGGGTACATCCGCTTCTCTCCATACACAGAGCGGTGACTGAACCTGTTCCCGTGCCACCAGCGTGACTGAAACCAGAACGCTATCGGGAGGAATAAAGTTAATTTCCTCCCTGCAGCGGGGGTATAAGTGTCAGCAGCGGGCAGGTTCAGAACGCTATTAACCTGCTGATTAACCCCATATCTGCAGGTTAATGGTGTGTTTTTTGTTGTTGTTTTTTTTACAGGTTCCCTTTAAAGTCAATTTAGCTTTTGATAAAATAATGACTGATATATATTTTTCTTTTAGCAAATGGAAAGAATTTTAAAGAAGGCTTCAAAAACACACAAGCAGAGAGTTGAGGTAGGTAATCCGTTAATGCTACTGAATATATCTCCAATTAGAAGGTGCATATGTCTTACCACAGTAGGAATCGGAGACCGACCCCTGTATCCCAAACTTCTGTGTCTTACTCTGTGGTGTTTCAGAGAAAAACTTAGCTGAAGGCGCTCTCCACTACACTGACAGGTCTCTACCTATGTGTGTTTGTTGGGTGCCAATGGGTTATCATGGTAGTGATGTCCTACTGAAGGCCCCCCGTCACTGCCATCTTTATAAACCCATGAAGCCCGGCCTGGGCTCGGCTTCATTGATTGTCATGTTTACTATATACTACAATACTGAAGTATGTTTGTATATGGTACAAGTGATCAAACAAAACATAATTGGCAGTTAATTAATCCAAATTAAAAGCTGTAAAAATTTAAATCACTAGCCAATTTACAAAATGTAAAAAATGTAAAATGTATTAACCAGTTGTCCGTAAGTCAGATATATGAAATTATAAAAAGAATGAACCCATGCTGCAAAGTAAAAAATGTAAATGCCTGCACTTGCATTTTTTTGATCATTTCACAAGCTCTCTGCCCACCCAATTAAAAATGCAATTACAAGCTATCAAAAAATTATACGCAACCCAAAATGGCACCAATTAAAGACACCCATCACTACTAGAAAAAAATACCTTCACACAGCTTCATTGATGGGAAAAATAAGAGTTCTGTGTTTCACAAAATAGCAACACAAGCCTTGTTTGCTTGTTCAGAGCCACGTAAAGAACAGGCCTGATTTTCCCCAGGGAAAAATTGTCTCCTGGCTGCATAGTAGAGCTGACTGTGTCTACTAGGACCCAGCAGCTTCTGCTCCCTCCCTACACCCAGTGATCACATGATTGCTTCCTATTTTTTATACAGTGTTTACAGCAGAGGCCAGAGACTGTATGACACCATTTCTACCTTCTCTATGGACATCCGGTTTCCCGCTCCCGCAGCTGCATGATGTCTTGCAACACTTCTACAATGACATTATACAGTAGAACATCACTACAGAGTGTAACACAAACCGCCCTGACGTTTATAGTCCATGGGTGGTCCAGAAGAAAAGTTCTGCATTAACTTCTGTCCCTTTCCTCCTCTTATTTCTCATTATGTCAAGAAAGTTAACATCCACAACAGCAAACGATGGGGTCCTACAAAGAATATGCAATTGGTAATTCCCTAGATATGAGTAGATCTGGCAAGATTCAAATTTTCCAAATTTTGCCTGATTTTACCAGGAAATTTGATTAGCAGCAAATGTATTCTCTGCAAATCGTGTGCTATGTTATGTGGCATGGAGAGACCCCAGAGCATGATAAGCATAAGATGTGGAGGAAAAAAAATAATCAACACTCCCTTCCCTGCTCACTGATACCCCCACCCCTGACAGTCCTCTGTGCCTCTTCTGAAGACCCCCGGGTATCTTCATGCTATGCCGTCCTGGCAGCATGCTTGGAGATTTCCCTAGCCTAGTCGCATCTGGAAGTCACATCCTAGTGTACTTGTTGTGAGGTCGCACTGCATGTCCCGACATCACAACGTGGTTGTGACATTAAGATACGAATGCACATAGATGTCATGGGCCTTGTTGCGTCCAGAAGTTCTGGCCTACTGTGAAGGAACCCAGGGTTTTAGTGCCTGATGGTGGTAAGAAGAGGCAGTGAGAACTGTACGGCGAGAGCATGGAGTGTAGGTGGCCTGGAGGCGAGCAGTGAAGTGAATAATAGTTCTTACATTTTTTTTTTACTTTAAAGGGAACCGGTCACCCCCAAAATCGAAGGCGAGCTAAGCCCACCGGCATCAGGGGCTTATCTCAGCATTTTTTAATGCTGTAGATAAGCCCCCGATGTATCCTGAAAGATGAGAAAAAGAGGTTAGATTATACTCACCCAGGGGAGGTCCGGGTTCTGTTCTGGTCCGATGGGCATCACGGTATGGTCTCCTCTTTCAGGATACATTGGGGGCTTATATACAGCATTACGGAATGCTGTAGCTAAGCACCTGATGCCGGTGGGCTTAGCTCACCTTCGATTTTGGGGGTGACAGGTTCCCTTTAAACCTTTTGTCCGCCCTCTAAAATTCAAGTAGAATTCGATTCCGTTTAAATAACTTTGCCCATCTCCACTGTTCACCTTTTCCTATTTGGAGTTTATCTTTAACTACATGCCGGCACGTCATGCAAACCGTTTATACGTTCATACAGTGGACATTACCCCTATAAAAATCGTATTTGTGGTACAGATTTTCATTATTCTGTTATGTTAAAATTATTTTATTAAATATGTAAATGAGGGGGCTTCTGTGCATCTTTGTCACGCCCAAGTGCTCCGTGCACTGTGGTGCCCCCTCAATTACTATCCTCTGCCCCTTCTTATGATTGACAACACTCCAAGGAGCGCTGCCTGTATTGAATCCTAAGCTCTGCATACTCCAACATTGCAGGAGACGAGAGCCTGCACAGGGTTGGTGTGTGCGGGCACCTGCTGCACACCCCTAGTCCTGCTTTAGCGGTCGCTTGCTGCACACAGGTTCACACAACAGCACGCTCTCGCGAGAGGATGAGGGGCTGCACATTCTGATGCTGTGTACGCTCAGCTTCTGCAGTGTCAGAACGCACTCACATCTTTCTTTCCTGTGGGCATCGGCCGCTCAGTTCTGTGCTAGCGCCCCCTGCAGACAGAACAGAGGGATCAGTATGTGCACGGCTGAGGATACAATTCAATTCACTGCAGGGTGGCGTACTTGGAGCACTGTCAATTATAAGGTGAGGAGCTGAGGATGGTAATTAATGGGGTGGAATGGTGCACCAAAACAAAATATTTAAAATCTGTACCACAAGTACAGAAAAAAAGCTTCAGGAAAATGGCCGCCGCGATGTCCATCTGCGCACGTGCGGCATCCCGCGGCCATTTTCCTGAAGCCCCGGGAAGCAGGAGACTCCATCTGCGCACGCGCGGCCTCAGGAAGATGGCCGCGCCCACCGAGAAACCGCTGAATATCGGCGAGCGCGCTCTTTTTCTATAGCTGCGCAGTGCATTCGGCACTTGCGCATGCGAGAAGCACTACGCCACCAACGGGAACATAATCAAGATGTGGGGGAGAAACAGCGCTGTGACCACGCCCATCCGACCTGACCAGCCTGATTGACAGGCGAAAAAGGCCACTTTTGTAAGGTATTTCGGCAGCATAGGTAGGGAATCAGGGGACAATAAATACCCTATTGTAAAGCACAGCTCAGGCCCTATTTAACGGTATTTTTATCTCCTACTGAAAAAACGGGGTGACAGGTTCCCTTTAAATAAAAAAAAAAAAAGACCCTAAACATGTTTGGTGTCTATACTCGTAATGACCTGGAGAATCATAGTGGCAGGTCAGTTTAAGCATTTAGTGAACATGGTAAAAAAAAAATCCAAAAAACAATTGTGGAATTGCACTTTTTTTGCAATTTCACCGCTTTTGTATTTTTTTTTTTCACCGTTTTCCAGTACATGATGTGGTAAAACCAATGATGCCATTCAAAAGGACAACTCGTACCCCCCCCAAAAAAGCCCTCACATGGCCATATTGACAGAAAAATAAGTGATGGCTCTGGGAAGAAGGGGAGCAAGAAATGGAAAGCATTTGGTTTGTAATGTTATATGGCTGAGTTTTCACAGCATATTGCTAATATTTAAAGTTTTCCTTTTCTTTTTCAGGATTTTAATCGACACTTGGACACCCTTACTGAACATTATGACATTCCTAAAGTCAGCTGGACCAAATAATCCTATTTATATTTTCATGGCAGTGTATACATCCTTCTGCCTTTTAGCTCCTCATTGTTGTTTTTTAGTCTGTAAATAAACTCTTGTGAACATTTCTGCTGTTAGTCCTCCTTGCTTTGGCTCACTGACTTCCATGCTCTGGCTTCTGGCTACAATGAAAAGCACAACACTGTCAGGCCTGGCATGTAACATAGTAACATAGTAACATAGTTAGTAAGGCGAAAAAAGACATTTGTCCATCCAGTTCAGCCTATATTCCATCATAATAAATCCCCAGATCTACGTCCTTCTACAGAACCTAATAATTGTATGATACAATATTGTTCTGCTCCAGGAAGACATCCAGGCCTCTCTTGAACCCCTCGACTGAGTTCGCCATCACCACCTCCTCAGGCAAGTAATTCCAGATTCTCACTGCCCTAACAGTAAAGAATCCTCTTCTATGTTGGTGGAAAAACCTTCTCTCCTCCAGACGCAAAGAATGCCCCCTTGTGCCCGTCACCTTCCTTGGTATAAACAGATCCTCAGCGAGATATTTGTATTGTCCCCTTATATACTTATACATGGTTATTAGATCGCCCCTCAGTCGTCTTTTTTCTAGACTAAATAATCCTAATTTCGCTAATCTATCTGGGTATTGTAGTTCTCCCATCCCCTTTATTAATTTTGTTGCCCTCCTTTGTACTCTCTCTAGTTCCATTATATCCTTCCTGAGCACCGGTGCCCAAAACTGGACACAGTACTCCATGTGCGATCTAACTAGGGATTTGTACAGAGGCAGTATAATGCTCTCATCATGTGTATCCAGACCTCTTTTAATGCACCCCATGATCCTGTTTGCCTTGGCAGCTGCTGCCTGGCACTGGCTGCTCCAGGTAAGTTTATCATTAACTAGGATCCCCAAGTCCTTCTCCCTGTCAGATTTACCCAGTGGTTTCCCGTTCAGTGTGTAATGGTGATATTGATTCCCTCTTCCCATGTGTATAACCTTACATTTATCATTGTTAAACCTCATCTGCCACCTTTCAGCCCAAGTTTCCAACTTATCCAGATCCATCTGTAGCAGAATACTATCTTCTCTTGTATTAACTGCTTTACATAGTTTTGTATCATCTGCAAATATCGATATTTTACTGTGTAAACCTTCTACCAGATCATTAATGAATATGTTGAAGAGAACAGGTCCCAATACTGACCCCTGCGGTACCCCACTGGTCACAGCGACCCAGTTAGAGACTATACCATTTATAACCACCCTCTGCTTTCTATCACTAAGCCAGTTACTAACCCATTTACACACATTTTCCCCCAGACCAAGCATTCTCATTTTGTGTACCAACCTCTTGTGCGGCACGGTATCAAACGCTTTGGAAAAATCGAGATATACCACGTCCAATGACTCACCGTGGTCCAGTCTATAGCTTACCTCTTCATAAAAACTGATTAGATTGGTTTGACAGGAGCGATTTCTCATAAACCCATGCTGATATGGAGTTAAACAGTTATTCTCATTGAGATAATCCAGAATAACATCCCTCAGAAACCCTTCAAATATTTTACCAACAATAGAGGTTAGACTTACTGGCCTATAATTTCCAGGTTCACTTTTAGAGCCCTTTTTGAATATTGGCACCACATTTGCTATGCGCCAGTCCTGCGGAACAGACCCTGTCGCTATAGAGTCACTGTGATGGATCCCAAAGTGCTCAGCTGACTTATAACCTGATTCATGGTGGGTTCTGTATTTTTTATTTTTCAAAGCAAGATGATTGCTGCATGCTGTTTTCATGTTTGCAATAACATTTAAATGGAACTGTCAGTGCTTGATCAGAGCCATTATTATCTGTGTGCGCTTTGTTGAGGTAAACTATTGTTTGAAAACCCACTCACGATGCAGACAAACACCTGTATGAAGGGTTGCACTCTACTTGGATTATGTATTTAAATTAAAAAAAGGCTGTCGCCCTACGACGTTATTCCAGTGATGATGATGCTTACATTATATTATGTCACCGGAGTGCTGTGGCTACTACTTGCAATGCCCACAGTTCCCTTGGGCATCTGAATTTCAGATGAGGGAAATGAGTTCAGCAACCGCTAATGGTATAATGTCATGCTCCTGCCAGGAGACCTGGTACAAGTGTATTGGCAATGTATAAGCTAGCGTGTGTGTTTTCTTGACAACTTTCTCCGTAACAATTTTGACAGGTAACTTCGTAAAACCTATGACCGACATTCTTTACGATGTGCCAAATTCATTAAGAGGCGTCTGTCTTTTAGTTAAAAGGAACCTGTCGAAAACCTCCGCTCCAGCAGTGTTCCATCATTTTGAGCATCTTTTTAGTGGACAACCACAATTGTGTGCACACCTAAAATGATGGATATCACCGGAACAGACATGAAACACAGTCCAAAATGTCTCCTTCTGAAGTCTGGGGTCTTATCTGAATCACACTTTTTGATTATTGATTTAGCAGATGGAAACCATGACATATGCTCAACATAAAGCACAGGACAAATGTGATCTCAGCCTTATACCCCAAATGTTACCAATAAAAACTTGAACTCACACCCAAATCCACACTCAAAACCCAAATCCAAATGCCCCCTCCCTTCTGAGCCCCACCGTGTGCCTAAACTGCAGTAAGCTGCCACATGTTTAAATGGAATCTCCTCACTACAGTACTGACAATTTATTAAGAATGTCTCTCCAGAAAAAAAAAAATGGGCACGACGTATGGTCCCTAAGTTGGCATAGTTGCAATTTTCCTGAAAAAAAAAAAGGCATTAAGTGGATGCTACAACGCAAAACACCTGTGAGAGAAAATGGTTGTTGTAGCTGTAGATGACTTTATTGAGGCACCATAGGGGCCGTGTGAATTTCCTCCGCAGTCAATTCTAATAATCTAATCTAACAACAAAAGCCAATTAGTGCATTCTTTCTAATGTAGTTTACGACAATATATCGGGTACCAATGTGTTTGGGAACAATGGCACAACAAATCTGTGCCGTGTGCTCAAATATGGTGCCCACATTGCTATAGACTGTGTGGGCTGTGCAATATACTACATGCAATATACAACGTGGGCTGCGCAATATACAACGTGGGCTGCGCAATATACAACGTGTACTGCGTGGGCTGTGCAATGTACTGCGTGGGCTGCGCAATGTACTGCGTGGGCTGTGCTATACACTGCGCATACATATTCTAGAATACCCGATGCGTTAGAATCGGGCCACCATCTAGTGTGTATATATATATCTACTATATAATTGTCTACGGTTCACTTCCGTCTTTCTGTCTGTCCTTCTGTCTTTCTGTCATGGATATTCATTGGCCCAAAATGGGGACAGATATTGCCAATTACTGCCGATCATGTGTAGTTTGTCAGAGAGTTGGGAAGTCCGGGAAAAACACAGAAGGCTCCATTGATACCACTGCCTGTGATTGATGAACCTTTCCAGCAAGTTGCTATGGATATCATAGGGCCACTTGCAATCCCTAGCAGCTCTGGCAAAAAGTACATCCTAACAGTGGTGGACTATGCTACACGATACCCGGAAGCTGTGGCACTGTCCTCCATCCGAGCAGACAAAGTGGCGGATGCTTTACTGACTGTGTTCTCTCGTGTGGGTTTCCCCAGGGAAATGTTGACCGATCAGGGAACCCAGTTCATGTCTGATCTGATTGAAATCATGTCTGATTGAGCAAATGCTCAAAATGCTGGTAGAGACTGGGAGCAGTACCTCCCCCATCTGTTTGCGTACGTAGAGGTACCCCAGGTGTATACTGGATTCTCCCCCTTTGAACTGGTTTATGGGAGGAGGGTCAGGGGGCCACTTAATTTGGTTTAACCCCTTCATGACCCAGCCTATTTTGACCTTAAAGACCTTGCCGTTTTTTGCAATTCTGACCAGTGTCCCTTTATGAGGTAATAACTCAGGAACGCTTCAACGGATCCTAGCGGTTCTGAGATTGTTTTTTCGTGACATATTGGGCTTCATGTTAGTGGTAAATTTAGGTCAATAAATTCTGCGTTTATTTGTGATAAAAACGGAAATTTGGCGAAAATTTTGAAAATTTCGCAATTTTCACATTTTGAATTTTTATTCTGTTAAACCAGAGAGATGTGACACAAAATAGTTAATAAATAACATTTCCCACATGTTTACTTTACATCAGCACAATTTTGGAAACAAAATTTTTTTTTGTTAGGAAGTTATAAGGGTTAAAATTTGACCAGCGATTTGTCATTTTTACAACGAAATTTACAAAACCATTTTTTTTAGGGACCACCTCACATTTGAAGTCAGTTTGAGGGGTCTATATGGCTGAAAATACCCAAAAGTGACACCATTCTAAAAACTGCACCCCTCAAGGTACTCAAAACCACATTCAAGAAGTTTATTAACCCTTCAGGTGCTTCACAGCAGCAGAAGCAACATGGAAGGAAAAAATGAACATTTAACTTTTTAGTCACAAAAATTATCTTTTAGCAACAATTTTTTTATTTTCCCAATGGTAAAAGGAGAAACTGAACCACGAAAGTTGTTGTCCAATTTGTCCTGAGTACGCTGATACCTCATATGTGGGGGTAAACCATTGTTTGGGCGCACGGCAGGGCTTGGAAGGGAAGGAGCGCCATTTGACTTTTTGAATCAAAAATTGGCTCCACTCTTTAGCGGACACCATGTCACGTTTGGAGAGCCCCCGTGTGCCTAAAAATTGGAGCTCCCCCACAAGTGACCCCATTCTGGAAACTAGACGCCCCAAGGAACTTATCTAGATGCATAGTGAGCACTTTGAACCCCCAGGTGCTTCACAAATTAATCCGTAAAAATGAAAAAGTACTTTTTTTTCACAAAAAAATTCTTTTAGCCTCAATTTTTTCATTTTCACATGGGCAACAGGATAAAATGGATCCTAAAATGTGTTGGGCAATTTCTCCTGAGTACACCAATACCTCACATGTGGGGGTAAACCACTGTTTGGGCACATGGTAAGGCTCGGAAGGGAAGGAGCGCCATTTGACTTTTTGAATGAAAAATTATTTCCATCGTTAGCGGACACCATGTCGCGTTTGGAGAGCTCTTGTGTGCCTAAACATTGGAGCTCCCCCACAAGTGACCCCATTTTGGAAACTAGACCCCCCAAGGAACTTATCTAGATGCATATTGAGCACTTTAAACCCCCAGGTGCTTCACAGAAGTTTATAACGCAGAGCCATGAAAATAAAAAATAATTTTTCTTTCCTCAAAAATGATTTTTTTAGCCTGGAATTTCCTATTTTGCCAAGGATAATAGGAGAAATTGGACCCCAAATATTGTTGTCCTGTTTGTCCTGAGTACGCAGATACCCAATATGTGGGGGTAAACCACTGTTTGGGCGCACGGCAGGGCTCGGAAGGGATGGCACGCCATTTGGCTTTTTAAATGGAAAATTGGCTCCAATCATTAGCGGACACCATGTCACGTTTGGAGAGCCCCTGTGTGCCTAAACATTGGAGATCCCCCAGAAATGACACCATTTTGGAAACTAGACCCCCAAAAGAACTAATCTAGATGTGTGGTGAGGACTTTGAACCCCCAAGTGCTTCACAGAAGTTTATAACGCAGAGCCATGAAAAAAAAAAAAAAAATTATTTTCTCAAAAATGATCTTTTAGCCTGCAATTTTTTATTTTCCCAAGGGTAACAGGAGAAATTTGACCCCAAAAGTTGTTGTCCAGTTTCTCCTGAGTACGCTGATTCCCCATATGTGGGGGTAAATCACTGTTTGGGCACATGCCGGGGCTCGGAAGTGAAGTAGTGACGTTTTGAAATGCAGACTTTGATGGAATTCTCTGTGGGCGTCACGTTGCGTTTGCAGAGCCCCTGATGTGGCTTAACAGTAGAAACCCCCCACAAGTGACCCCATTTTGGAAACTAGACCCCCAAAGGAACTTATCTAGATGTGTGGTGAGCACTTTGAACCCCCAAGTGCTTCATAGAAGTTTATAATGCAGAGCCGTGAAAATAATAAATACGTTTTCTTTCCTCAAAAATAATTATTTAGCCCAGAATTTTTTATTTTCCCAAGGGTTACAGGAGAAATTGGACCCCAAAAGTTGTTGTCCAGTTTCTCCTGAGTACGCTGATACCCCATGAGTGGGGGTAAACCACTGTTTGGGCACACGTCGGGGCTCAGAAGGGAAGTAGTGACTTTTGAAATGCAGACTTTGATGGAATGGTCTGCGGGTGTCACGTTGCGTTTGCAGAGCCCCTGGTGTGCCTAAACAGTAGAAACCCCCACAAGTGACCCCATTTTAGAAATTAGACCCCCCCAAGGAACTTATCTAGATATGTGGTGAGCACTTTGAACCCCCAAGTGCTTCACAGACGTTTACAACGCAGAGCCGTGAAAATAAAAAATCATTTTTCTTTCCTCAAAAATTATGTTTTAGCAAGCATTTTTTTTTATTCACAAGGGTAACAGGAGAAATTGGACCCCAGTAATTGTTGCGCAGTTTGTCCTGAGTATGCTGGTACCCCATATGTGGGGGTAAACCACTGTTTGGGCACACGTCAGGGCTCGGAAGTGAGGGAGCACCATTTGACTTTTTGAATACGAGATTGGCTGGAATCAATGGTGGCGCCATGTTGCGTTTGGAGACCCCTGATGTGCCTAAACAGTGGTAACCCCTCAATTCTACCTCCAACACTAACCCCAACACACCCCTAACCCTAATCCCAACTGTAGCCATAACCCTAAACACAACCCTAACCGCAACACACCCCTAACCACAACCCTAACCCCAACACACCCCTAACCATAACCACAACCCTAATTCCAACCCTAACCCTAAGGCTATGTGCCCACGTTGTGGATTCGTGTGAGATATTTTCGCACCATTTTTGAAAAATCCGCGGGTAAAAGGCACTGCGTTTTACCTGCGGATTTTCCGCGGATTTCCAGTGTTTTTTGTGCGGATTTCACCTGCGGATTCCTATTGAGGAACAGGTGTAAAACGCTGCGGAATCCGCACAAAGAATTGACATGCTGCGGAAAATACAACGCAGCGTTTCCGCGTGGTATTTTCTGCACCATGGGCACAGCGGATTTGGTTTCCATATGTTTACATGGTACTGTAAACCTGATGGAACACTGCTGCGAATCCGCAGCCAAATCCGCACCGTGTGCACATAGCCTAATTCTAAAGGTATGTGCACACGCTGCGGAAAACGCTGCGGATCCGCAGCAGTTTCCCATGAGTTTACAGTTCAATGTAAACCTACGGGAAACAAAAATCGCTGTGCCCATGCTGCGGAAAAACTGCACGGAAACGCAGCGGTTTACATTCCGCAGCATGTCACTTCTTTGTGCGGATTCCGCAGCGGTTTTACAACTGCTCCAATAGAAAATCGCAGTTGTAAAACCGCAGTGAAATGCGCAGAAAAACCGCGGTAAATCCGCCATAAATCCGCAGCAGTTTAGCACTGCGGATTTATCAAATCCGCAGCGGAAAAATCCGCAGAGGACCAGAATACTTGTGCACATACCGAAACCCTAACCCTAGCCCTAACCCTACCCCTAGCCCTAACCCTACCCCTAGCCCTAACCCTAACCCTACCCCTAACCCTACCCCTAACCCTACCCCTACCCCTAACCCTAACCCTATTCTAACATTAGTGGAAAAAAAAAATTTCTTTATTTTTTTATTGTCCCTACCTATGGGGGTGACAAAGGGGGGGGGGTCATTTATTATTTTTTTTATTTTGATCACTGAGATAGATTATATCTCAGTGATCAAAATGCACTTTGGAACGAATCTGCCGGCCGGCAGATTCGGCGGGCGCACTGCGCATGCGCCCGCCATTTTGGAAGATGGCGGCGCCCAGGGAGAAGACGGACGGGACCCCGGCTGGATCGGTAAGTATGATGGGGTGGGGGGGACCACGGGGGGGGGGGGGATCGGAGCACGGGGGGGGGAATCGGAGTGCGGGAGGGGTGGAACGGAGCACGGGGGGGCTGGAATGGAGCACGGGGGGGCTGGAATGGAGCACGGGGGGGTGGAACGGAGCACCGGGGGGGGTGGAACGGAGCACCGGGGGGGGTGGAACGGAGCACCGGGGGGGGTGGATCGGAGTGCAGGGGGGGTGATTGGAGCACGGGGGGGTGATTGGAGCACGGGGGGAGCGGACAAGAGCACGGGGGGGAGCGGAGCACTGGACGGAGGGGAGCCGGAGCAGTGTACCGGCCAGATCGGAGGGCTGGGGGGGCGATCGGAGGGGTGGGGTGGGGGCACACTAGTATTTCCAGCCATGGCCGATGATATTTCAGCATCGGCCATGGCTGGATTGTAATATTTCACCCGTTATAATGGGTGAAATATTACAAATCGCTCTGATTGGCAGTTTCGCTTTCAACAGCCAATCAGAGCGATCGTAGCCACGAGGGGGTGAAGCCACCCCCCCTGGGCTAAACTACCACTCCCCCTGTCCCTGCAGATCGGGTGAAATGGGAGTTAACCCTTTCACCCGATCTGCAGGGACGCGATCTTTCCATGACGCCGCATAGGCGTCATGGGTCGGAATGGCACCGACTTTCATGACGCCTACGTGGCATCAAAGGTCGGGAAGGGGTTAAGGACTGTTGGGAGGACGACCCCAGAACTACTGGAGTCTCAGTGGTCAAATATGTACTGTGGCTCAGAGAGAGAATGCAAAAACTGAGCAACCTGGCCCATGAGAACGTGACCCAGGCCCAAATCAACCAGAAGGTCTGGTACGACCGTAATGCCAGACTGAGGGCCTATGAGGAGGGGCAGAAGGATTGGGTGTTGGTCCCTATGTTACAGAATAAATTGTAGGCCGCATGGGAGGGACCATATACTGTACATAAGCGGCTGAATGATGTTAATTATTGTGGTGACACTAGATGAGCATGCAAAGCGTCAGAAAGTGTTTCATGCGAATATGTTGAAGGCTCATCATACCAGGGAGGCCTGTGTCTTACCTGTCTGTAGCCTGCCTGAAGAGGGGGAGGCTGATCTGTTACTGGATGTGGGGGCTGGGACTCGGTACATGGGGTCCCTGGAGTCAGCAGATTTTAATGCTAGAAACCACCAAATTCTAGACGGAATCCTAGATGGCAAAAAACTCAAGGATCCCTAAAATATAACTTTTAATCAATAAAGTTAAAAACTATTCCAAATTTTAAAAGATATACTGACAAAAATCACCACAGGGAATCCAAAAAGATATGGGCTATCTAACACTGTCAGGAGCCCTAATACTGATCCCTACCTGACAGCGGAGGTTGGCACCCTAAGTTTAAGCGGTAGGCGCCCCCGCTCCTCGACGGCTTACCCTGATAGCTCTAATTAGTCCCTATGATCCCAAATGTACAAATATAGCCATTACCCAAAAATAGAAATTAATAGAAAAACCCAACAAAATGGAAAAAATAAACAAGAAAAAAATCAGAAAAACAGAACTCAGTAAAAAAACAAAAAAAATTGCTTTTCCTACATACACCCTTAATAGGGTATTAATATAAATATGTGCATAGAATAATGGGTAATAAAAATGTCAATGTCTCATCTATTCAAAAATATTCAATAATAGAGAGACTGCTCCAAAAAAAGGGGCTCATATGATATCACGGTTAGCCCCGCGGATATATATATCCGACCAACAACATGGTCAAATGATCTTTTTACCCAGATATAAACACAGGAACGGTAACCTAAAAAAAAGGAAAGAACATGCCCCAGAGGTCATTTAAGCATATTTCCATACATATATGTCAAGGTGATAATACCCTATTTCCATAAATCAATATATGCAGCAGAAATAGAGCGCTTTTACTCATCTGATTTTCAATGTTCCATTCTAGATGCTGAGGGCATCCATCAAATCACCTAGAAGACCTCCAATGGGGACATACTCCCTAGCTATACCCGACGCATTTCTCCCCTGTGGGAGTAGCGGGGGTTCATCAGGGGATATAGACCATCCAGATACTGAGAGGGTAAGAGAGCCACTCACCCGTACACAATATATACCATCCTATAGTAACACGTGGGGCCAGTGACCGCCCAACAGCGCGCAGAGTGCACGTCACTGAACCGCAATGAGTTCCAGCCAGCGTGCATAACATACCTCTCATATCAATGCACATCATGTGGGACTAAACCCAACACCACAGCGCATGTGCGACCTGGAACGCAAATGCGTCCCAGACCAAAGAGAGAGAAAGCTAACCACCCCTAGTCACATGATAGAGCAAGCGTAAAGCCAAACTCCACCCACCAGCGCGTCTTCAAGGTGCGCGTTACTGGACCGTACTGAGCCGCAGCCGACGTGTATAACAAATTTATAACATTGCGCGTCTTGTGGGATAAACCCCAGAACCATAGCGCATGCGTGAGCTGAACGGCAAATGCGTTCCAAATCATGGGTGCACTGAGTCATCAAAAAGTCAGCCCAAGTGCTCCCAGTCAGATACTAGTATTAGAGGTAAGCTACAGATAACAACATTGTCACCGATAATAAAGTACTCCATAGTGAACCACTAAAGAGGAGGAAGGCTTTAATAATAACCAGCTGGCACCACTCTTTCAAAATTCAGGAAGGGTTTAACCACACGAAACCAGTGATACCGTATACCTAGCCACATGTCATATGGGTAGACATGGCTCCTACAAAACATTTCATAATCAAAAAACATGGACAAACATAAAAAAGGAATAAAAATACGCAATAATAACCGCAAGTTCATTTACGATGAGGTAATAATATTCCCGGCAGGCATAATAGATGTATAAAAGACAATGAGTGGTTTTAGATGAAACTTGTAAAATACATCTGTTCATTAAGGCCAAGGGGGCTCACTGACTTCATCAGATAGATCCATCTCGTCTCACGTTGTATAATTCTGTCCCAGTCACCCATCCTAACTGAGGGGGAAATAACCTCTATGACCCTGAAACACATGGATTTGGAGTCCCCGCCATGTACCTCATTAACATGTCGTGCCAAGGGGGTGTCCCTACTATGTCTAATGTCCCCTAGGTGTTCTCCGATACGTACACGCAACTCACGTTTAGTTTTTCCCACGTAATCTTTTGGACATCCACATGTACAAAGGTACACCACTCCCATTGTTTTGCAGTTTGCAAAGTGTGTCATCTGGAAAATTCTTCCAGTTGCAGAGCTACTAAATGTTTTTGCAGGTAACACATGTTTACAAAAAGAGCAGTGCCCACATCTGAAAGTCCCGTGGGACCTATTCTCCAGCCACGTGCTATCCCACAGTCAGAGGTCTGAGCTGATGGGGGCGCTCAGCGAGTGTACTTGTTCTCACCCACAAAGCTCTCCACAGTGCGGCACCCCCTTACATCTCCTCCCTCATTTCTGTCTATCAGCCTAACAGACCACTGCGTTCTGCAAATGACTTTCGATTAACCTCTGCACTAATCCGTACCTCCCACTCCCGACTCCAAGACTTCTCCCGTGCTGCGCCAATCCTCTGGAATGCTCTACCCCAAGATATTAGGACCATCCATAATTTGCATAGTTTTAGGCGCTCGCTCAAAACACATTTGTTCAGAGCGGCCTATCACGTTCACTAATCAAAGTTATGTTATGTTTGTGTGTGTGTGTAGCCCATTCACTATCCCCATCTATTCCCCAACCCCTGAAGATGGCTGGACCATGATTGTAAATACATCATTGTAAATACACACCTGTACTTTGCATCTCCCCCACCTCATTGTAGATTGTAAGCTCTCACAAGCAGGGTCGTCTTATTTTGCTTTAATTATTGTATTGTTAACGTTGTTACTTATGACTTTTGTGTTTGAAACTGTTAAACTGTAAAGCGCTGCGGAATATGTTGGCGCTATATAAATAAAGATTATTATTATTTACCGAAGTCTTCACAGGGGAGCCTGGGAGGACACACTTAGCAGTTCACCATGTGGACACTGGTACTAATTCCCCAGTACGGCAGTCTGCATACCGTGTGTCAGCAGAGGTGAAGGCACACATGAGGGAACAGGTAGAGGAGATGCTGAAACTCAAGGTGATACAAAAATCCCAGAGTGCCTGGCCCTCGCCTGTGGTTCTTGTCCCAAAAAAGGACCGTACTACCCGGTTCTGTGTAGACTACAGGAAATTAAATGTACTGACTACATGTGAGGTCTACCCCATGCCGAGGATAGATGAGCTATTAGAGCAGCTAGCTAAAGCATCGTACCTTACCATCATGGACCTGAGTAGGGGATACTGGCAGATACCCCTGACCAGAGAAGCTCAGGAGATGTCTGCCTTTATAACGCCATTCGGGATGTTTGAGTTTCTGGTGATGCCCTTTGGTATGAAGAATGCCCCTGCGACCTTCCAGAGGTTGGTCAATCACTTATTGGAAGGATGTGATGGTTTTGCCGTTGTTTATCTTGATGATCTAGTCATCTTTAGTGATTCTTGGGAGGAACACCTCGTACATCTGTCTCAGGTGTTGCAAAAGCTTAAAACTGCAGGTCTTACTGTTAAGCCAGGGAAGTGTCAGGTAGCCATGCGGGAAGTACAATACCTATGACACCGGGTGGGGGGAGGACTGCTAAAAACTGAGCCAGGGAAGGTAAAAGCCATTACAGCCTGGGCCACCCCACGAACCAAGAAACAGGTACTGTCCTTCCTGGGTATGGCTGGCTACCTGGCTACTATAGGAGGTTTGCACCAAACTACAGTGCTCTGGCCAAACCGTTAACTGATCTGACCAGGAAGAGACTTCCTAAAATTGTACCTAAGCAGGAAACTCCTGCCCAGAGAAGTGGCTTATGCCACAATTGAAAAAGAATGCTTGGTAATTGTGTGGGCTCTGCAGAAGCTGCAACCATACATCTATGGGCGCAACTTCACAGTGATCACAGATAATAACCCATTGAGTTGGCTCAACAGAGTAGTTGGGGACAATGGGAAATTGCTTAGATGGAGTTTGATACTTCAGCAATATGATTTCACAATTCATCACAAGAAGGGAGTTGATCATGGCAATGCTGATGGCTTTTCTCGCCAAGACGGGGCAGAACCAGATACGTGCTTGGGAGCTGACCTGTAAGTCAACCCCCATGCACGTTCATAAGGAGGGAGGTGTGGTGAAATATGTGTATATATATCTATATGTGTGTAGTGACATATGTCTAGGGTTATATGTGTGACTAGTGATAATGTAACATCTGTCCTGAAGGCAAGTCGCACCTAGGTGTTAATAGGTACTTCCTTGGGACTGTGTCTCCATATCTCACCAGGAGGTCTGGCTAAGGCCAAGAAGAAAGGAACACTTGACACCCCCTAGTGCTTGGAGGGGAGATGCTAATTGCGGCCTGAGGGTTAGCTATTCCTTGGAACCATCTCACACGTGTCTCCAGAGGAAAATAATATATATTCATGAGTAGAGCGGCCGTGCCCAATCAAACAGACTGCAATTATGATATTAACCTGGGGGGCCGGTCTAGAAACCTGACCTCAGACCAAAGTTATAAATTTAGGCTGCAGACAGAATTGTGTTCACATGATTGGGGGCAGCCTGAGAAGCTGGTGTGATCCAATCTACATTCGTCTTACCCTCAGGGAGCAGAAAGCAACTACCAGTTAGATAATTTCTGTAAGTTTCTCCTGTTTATTTTGATACTGTTTCGCATAAGTTGTATGTCTTTTTATTATCATATTTTTATACCTTTTTCTTCTTGTAAGCACTGACCCGTTTGTTATTAAAGTATAAAACTTTAACAAGTTGAACCTTGAATGTTCTAAAAGAATCCATAGCCTAAGGTGTGTGAGCCTTATGAGTGATAGACATATTTTTATTAGTATTGTTAGTTCTGGGACTCATCGCCCGTGTATTCGATGAGTGGTGGCAGCGTGTATGAGCGGGTGTGTGGCCTGGGTCGGTGTGTGATTTATGCTCCCATTACAGCATAAGACAGAGGTTGAATGCTGGACTGAGAGTGGGGAGATAGATTAACCCTTGCAGGCACAACCCCAAGTCACGTGTGAAAGTGGGCACGTGACGAATAAGTGACACCATAGAGAAGGGATCCGTGACAGTCCTGTTGAAAAATAAATGATGGTCCAACTAAAGGCAAACCGGATGGAATAGCAAGCCGCTGCAAGATGCTGTGGTAGCCATGCTGGTTCAGTATGCTTTCAAATTTGAATAAATCCCCAACATTGTCACCAGCAAAGCACCCCCACACCACATCTCCTCCTCCATGCTTCACGGTGGGAACCAGGCATGTAGAGTCCATCCGTTCACCTTTTCTGCGTCGCACAAAGACACGGTGGTTGGAACCAAATATCTCAAATTTGGACTCATCAGACCAAAGCACAAATTTCCACTGGTCTAATGTCCATTCCTTTTGTTCTTTAGCCCAAACAAGTCTCTTCTGCTTGTTGCCTGTCCTTAGCAGTGGTTTCCTAGCAGCTATTTCACCATGAAGGCCTGCTGCACAAAGTCTCCTCTTAACAGTTGTTGTAGAGATGTGTATGCTGCTAGAACTCTGTGTGGCATTGACCTGGTCCCTAATCTGAGCTGCTGTTAACCTGCGATTTCTGAGGCTGGTGACTCAGAAGCAGAGGTGACTCTTGGTCTTCCTTTCCTGGGGCGGTCCTCATGTGAGCCAGTTTCTTTGTAGCACTTGATGGTTTTTGTCACTGCACTTGGGGACACTTTCAAAGTTTTCCCAATTTTTCGGACTGACTGACCTTCATTTCTTAAAGTAATGATGGCCACTCGTTTTTTCTTTACTTAGGTACTTTTTTCTTGCCATAATACAAATTCTAACAGTCTATACAGTAGGACTATCAGCTGTGTATTCACCAGACTTCTGCACAACACAAATGATGGTCCCAACCCCATTTATAAGGCAAGAAATCCCACTTATTAAACCTGACAGGGCACACCTGTGAATTGAAAACCATTCCCGGTGACTACCTCTTGAAGCTCATCAAGAGAATGTCAAGAGTGTGCAAAGCAGTCATCAAAGCAAAAGGTGGCTACTTTGAAGAACCTAGAATATAAGACATCATTTCAGTTGTTTCACACTTTTTTGCTAAGTATATAATTCCACATGTGTTAATTCATAGTTTTGATGCCTTTAGTGTGAATGTACAATTTTCATAGTCAGGAAAATACAGAAAAATATTTAAATGAGAAGGTGTGTCCAAACTTTCGGTCTGTACTGTGTATATATATATATATATATATATATATATATATATATATATATTCATATTTTTTTGGTAATAATGTATAAATTACTTAAATTAGTTAACTATGTGTGTTTCTTTGATTTATTTAACCGAGTAATTGAGTATGATGTTGTAATGATTGGTCTAACAACATAAAATTGACTTTTGAATATATTTTTTTACTTATATCAAAAGCCTTTTATTTTCCCGTCTCCCATGACAGCACACCTGAGAGAGGGATCCGCCCAGTCGGGAGAGGAAACCTACTGAAATAAAAAGGCGGTACCTCTCCCTCGCTTCAGTTGGGTTTCCTGTCCTGACGGGAACCCTTGTGCTGAATCACGGCGGTACTTTTTTGTTTTTGTTTTTATTTTTTCGTTGATAGAAGATCCACTTACCCACTCCCGTCCCGGCACTTGAAGAGCAGGCAGGACGCCTGTAGGTCGGCCTTCGGGACGCTGGTAGCGCCGTCCGCAGATCCTTCGGGCTCTTGCGCACGTGCGGGCGTCGGTCCAGCGCAGTCCGGATCTCTGGAGCCATTCTGCGGCTGCCACGCCGCTCTCTCCCCCTCTGCTGGAGCGACTTCCGGGTGCGCGGCTGGCGTTCAGTGAAGGGGCGTGCCTGTGTGATGTCAGAGAGGCGCGCCGGATCCCAGATGGCGGCGCCCATGGTTTGAAACGCCGGTAATTATGTGAGCTCTCCGGCGGTGTTCTGGAGGGGGAGAGGAGCAAGAATTGTTACCGGAAGAGGCGGGGAGCGCTGTGGAACGAACCCTTATTAAGGGGGTGGCTGCAATAGATCGCTGCTCATTCCCATACAGTCCAGAGATGGAGGGTATGGAGCAGCAGCAGCAGCAGCTATTACAGCAGCAGCAGCAAGAGCCCTTATCAGGCGATACATCTGCTCGTCATCATCCTAAGAAGAATAGCCGCTCAAATGGAAGGAGCAGCAATCATCCTAGTCGGACGTCTCAGGACTCTTCGACATCCAGGAGGAATGTTCCCCGTGCTCCCAGTCCGCCTCGGAATCCGGTACCCTTTATGGTCAGCGGGTGGTGAGTGATCTACGTGAATGTCACCCTGGTGGTAATGGGCTACATTTTCTGTTTACTTGGCAGGCGCCGAGGAAGGCTAGTTCCAAGACAAAGAATAAAGAATGTGCCCTCTGTAATGTCCCATTGGCAGTTCAGTGGCAGAAAAGTCTTTGTATAGATTGTATTCAAAAGACTATCCAGGAAGAGACCCCTGACTTTGCCTCTAGTCTTAGAGCAATAATCAGAGCCGAAGTACAAGACTCTGTTAAAGCAGCCCTTAAGAAAAAGGGTAGTAAACACCCTGAACCAGTTTCGGCTTCTGAGGTATCTCCTTCTGATGAGGAAGGTCAGGAGGAACCGTTATCTCCCTGCTCCTCTTCTCCTAAGTCCTCTGACTCCTCTTCTGATAGTGATGTGGGGGGCCGTCCGTGCTTTCTTACTGAGAACACGGACAAGCTAGTAAAAGCCGTTAGAGCTTCAATGGGCCTTAAAGATGAGAAAGCGGCCAAATCCCTGGAGGACATAATGTTTGGGGGTTTAGAGGAAAAGAGAAAACGCACCTTCCCAGTCAATTCCAGAATAAAAGCCCTTATAGAAAAAGAGTGGAGGAAACCAGAAAAATCGGGTAATCTTCCCTCGGCTTCTAAAAGACGTTACCCCTTTGATAAAGATTCAGAGACTTGGGATAAGGTTCCGAAAATCGATGGTGCGGTGGCTAGATCGTCTAAAAAATTATCCCTTCCCTTAGAAGATTCTGGCGTATTAAGAGATCCTTTAGATAAAAAAGCGGATGCGTTCCTAAGACACACCTGGGAAGCAACCGCAGAGGGCTTGAAACCAGCAATCGCAGGAACCTGTGTCTCTCGCTCCCTTATTGTCTGGCTGCAGCAGATAGAGGAGCAACTGAAGTCTAAAGCCCCGAGAGATGAAATTCTAACCAATGTAACTTTAGCTAAAGGTGCAGCTGCCTTCGTAGCGGATTCCTCTGCAGACTCTGTAAGACTGGCAGCTAGGGCTGCAAGTTTATCCAATGCAGCTAGACGTGCTCTCTGGTTGAAGGGATGCCCGGGGGATCTACCTTCAAAAAATAGACTTTGTTCTATACCATGTGACGGCCATTTCCTCTTCGGTCAAAAATTGGAAGACATTTTAGAGAAAGCAGGAGATAGGAAAAAGGGATTCCCTCGTTTTCCTGTGGACTTTAGAAGGCCTTATTTTCGGAGGGGCAAATTTAGTAGAGGCCGCCCCCCGGGAGATAGAAGGAATTGGGACTCCAGAGACAGAAGGGGATCTGGATACATGTTTAAAGGTCCCTCAACATCGGCAAAAAAGCCCTCCCAATGACGCCAGGCCAGAGGTGGGGGGAAGGCTTTCATCTTTTCTCCCAGCCTGGGTAGACATCTCCCCCAGTCATTGGACTCTAAAGGTCATCGAACACGGCCTAAGAATAGATTTTGTTTTTCCACCGCGACAAACTTTTGTTTTAATGCCCCAAAGAAAGACTCCAGAGGAGCAGCTAGCCTTGGAGGCAGAGGTACTGGAGCTCGTATCAAAACGGGTTCTTGTAGAGGTCCCGGGGGAAGAGCAGGGAAAAGGTTTTTACTCTCCTCTTTTTCTCATACGAAAACCAGACGGGTCCCTGAGAACTATTATCAATTTAAAAAATCTAAATCGGTCAATAGTAAACTGCTCCTTCAAAATGGAGTCAATAAATACGGCCATAAAACTCTTATTCCCAGATTGCTTCATGGCAGCCATAGACCTGAAGGACGCCTATTACCACGTCCCAATTCATCAAGACCACCAAAAATACCTAAGGGTGGCGGTTTATGTACAAGGCTGTCTCAGGCACTATCAGTATGCTGCCCTACCATTCGGCCTATCAATAGCACCGAGAATTTTTACAAAATTAATGTCAGAGGTCATGTCTTTCCTCCGCTCTCAGAATGTAGTTATAGTTCCGTATCTGGATGACTTCCTCATAATAGGGAACTCATCAACACATTGCCAAACACAAATAGAACAAGTCATATCAACGCTACAGCGGTTGGGGTGGAAAATAAATCTTGCCAAATCAAGGTTGATGCCGGAGCTAGTGCAATCTTTTCTGGGTTTAGTCTTGGATTCCAGGCGTCAGCTTTGTCTTTTGCCAGAAAACAAGCTGATCAAAATTCAAAATCTTGTAGAGTCAGCAATTCATCACCCCGCAATGACATTGAGAAGGGCAATGTCCCTGTTGGGATCTCTGACGTCCTGTATACCCGCAGTAAAATGGGCACAGTTCCATCTAAGACAATTACAATGGGAGGTCCTGTCAGCGCAGAGGTGGTTAAAAGGGCATTTAGAGGGAAAGCTACGCCTTTCATTAGAGGTAACAGATTCCCTAAAATGGTGGACCATAAGAGACCATTTGACATCAGGGGTCCAGTGGATAACTCCAATAGACCAGGTCATCACCACAGATGCAAGCGGTTCAGGATGGGGAGCTCATTTGGGGACACTCTCAGTTCAGGGATCTTGGTCCCATTTAGAATCACAACAAGCGTCAAACCTAAGAGAGTTGTGGGCTGTAGAAAAAGCTGTAAAACATTTCCTTCCCATCCTCCAGGGTCATCATACCAGGGTCATGTCGGACAATCACGCAGTTGTTGCATACATCAACCACCAAGGGGGGACGAGATCCCCTTCCCTGATGAAGTCAGCATCTGTCCTCCTACAACTAGCGGAGCGCCACCTACTATCCCTCTCGGCTCTCCATATAAAAGGGGTCGAGAATATAAAGGCAGACTACCTAAGTCGCAAAACACTGAGGCAAGGAGAGTGGTCTTTGAATCCCCGGGTGTTTCAACAGATAGTGCAGGCTTGGGGCTTACCTGTGATAGATTTATTTGCCACCCTAAGCAACAGGAAGGTAGAGAGCTTCTGTTCACTAGATCCAAGAGAGAAACCCTTCGCGATAGATGCTCTCCAAATACAATGGAATTTCAGCCTCGCATATGTGTTTCCACCAATAGCGATGATTCCGATGGTAGTAAGAAAAATCAGAATGGAGCAGGCGAGAGTAATTTTGATTGCTCCATTCTGGCCAAAAAGACCTTGGTTCTCCCTCCTGAGACAAATGTCAGTGACCGATCCATGGATTCTGCCAGAAATTCCGGACCTGCTTACTCAGGGTCCAATATGCCACTCTCAAGTGAAGGGCTTCCATCTTGCAGCCTGGAATTTGAGAGGGCATTACTGAGTAGGCAGGGGTTTTCACCAGGGTTAGTTTCCACCTTGTTAAAAAGTAGAAAGCCAGTAACATCAAGGATATATGGCAGAACATGGAAAAGGTTTCTGGAATTTTCGGGGCAACCTGTGGGGGACAGGGCTCCTGTGGGTACTATTTTAGAATTCCTACATGCGGGGTTGCAACTAGGGTTAGCAACTAATACGCTCAAGGTGCAAGTGTCGGCATTAGGAGCCTTGTATAATTGTAATCTGGCCTCCAATAGATGGGTGTCCCGCTTTATAAAATCATGTAGTAGGTCTAGACCAGTGGTAATTCAGAGGGTTCCTCCATGGGATTTGAATCTGGTGTTAGAGGCTCTGACTAGTGATCCATTTGAACCCTTGCAGGAGTCATCAATAAAAATACTTACTCTTAAGACTGTACTTCTGGTAGCGTTGACATCAGCCCGTAGGGTGAGTGACTTGCAAGCCCTGTCTATCTCCCCTCCTTACACGCAGATATTTGATGACAGAGTAGTGCTCAGACCGGATCCGGCATATCTGCCGAAAGTAGTTCTTAAATTCCATAGGAGTCAAGAAATTGTGTTGCCCTCTTTCTGTAATAATCCTAAGAACCCAGGGGAAGAGAAATTTCATACGTTTGACGTAAGAAGAGCTATTTTACAGTATATATCTCTGACTAGTCAGTGGAGGACGGATCAATCACTATTTATAGCTTTCCAGGGTAGCAGGAAGGGATATGGGGTATCCAAGGGTACTATTGCTAGGTGGATTAGGGAGGCCATTTCCTTATCCTATGCTTCTCGTGGTGCCCCGATCCCTGAAGGCATCAAGGCTCACTCCACCAGAGCCGTGGCTACTTCCTGGGCAGAAAAAGCAGAGGTATCGATTGATCAAATCTGTAAGGCCGCTCCCTGGTCCTCACCGTCTACCTTCTTTAGACACTACCGGCTAGATCTATCCTCCTCAACTGACCTTACTTTTGGTAGAAGGGTGCTGCAAGCGGTGGTCCCTCCCTAAGGTGTTCCTTTCTCCAAAAATCTCTCAGGTGTGCTGTCATGGGAGACGTGAAAACACCAAGGTTACTTACTGGTAGCCGGTTTTTCCGGAGCCCATGACAGCACCTGTATATTCCCTCCCTTCTTTTTCACCCTTTCGGTGTGCACTTTTTAGTGGGTGTTATTTATTATTACAATGTGGTGGTAGATTGCCATGTGTACTAACCAAGGGGCCTCTCATGCTCTGAAAACCAACTGAAGCGAGGGAGAGGTACCGCCCTTTTATTTCAGTAGGTTTCCTGTCCCGACTGGGCGGATCCCTCTCTCAGGTGTGCTGTCATGGGCTCTGGAAAAACCGGCTACCAGTAAGTAACCTTGGTGTTTTTCTCATACACCATATTCATATCATATGGTTTTATATCAAAATGTAAGCATCAAAAAACCATTTGGTAACAATAACATACCAAAGTGCTATCACAGCAGAATGAAACAAAAATATTTTTTACACAAAAATATAAAACCAAGCCTCATAAACCAAATTGCATTACAGATTTATGTAAGTTGGTGGAGGTGATGGCAGAAACTCAGGGTCCTGGTCAGGTGGCCTTTGTTGGGCCAATTGTACATCCTGTGAGTATGATGTATGACCCTGCTCTAAATGATGCCCTTGCTCATATTGGGCAGTTGTGTATTGACTAGAATAATAAGGGTTTTGACTATGGCCCTCATGATGTTGGAAATAAGGCCTTGCCTCATAACCCCCACCAATATGGCCATGTCGTCCAAACCCAGGTTGGGACCAGCCTCCAGCACTGGGTCTGGACAAGTGGCCATATTGGGAAGGTTGATGGTATAATGGCATATGGTAATGTGCTGGCCTTGGTGGGTTTTGGGTGGGAAGGGGTAGAGGTGTAGGCACACATGGAGGGGGTGCTTCAAATACTTGTTGAGCGTGCACCTGTTGAGATGATGGAAGGCGCAGGACGTTACGTGGTATCAGCTGCCACCTCTCAATGAGTTCAAACAATTCATAAGGTTAATTTGGTGTGGTGCATGCATCAATAAGTATTTGGAAACACCCTCTCACACGTAGCCTCACCTCACGGGGTATGGGACGGAGGTACGGGGCCAGGCTCCTTGCATAGGCCTCCTCACCATCATCCTGTGCAGCACTGGCTAAATAATTAAGGATCCCAATGTCCACATTCCTGCGAGATTCTTGCTGCTCTCTCCTTCTGGGGCCACGGCAGGAAATGACAGCAGGCTGTGGGGATGTCTCCAGTGGAACAGTAGGGCTGCTACTGTTCCCTTGATCTTCTTGGCTTACTGAATGTGGTCCTGCTGTGGGTGGTGGAGCAGCTTCTTCGCCAGTTGTTGCTGGATCTTGTGGTGCAACTGAATTTGATGCAGGAGAAATGTCACTAGAAGGATGTGAAGATGGGCCAGCCACCTCTTCTCCTTCCCCACCGGATTTATCAGGGCCTCCGAATCTGAGTCGGTCTCCCTCTCAGTGAGTATGGACTGTGTTCTGTTAGTAAAGTTTATGATTATTTTTTGAAAATTTACCATTTTACCTTTATTAAACATATGTGTTTTGTTTTATGATGTTTTTACTTACGGTCTCAGATCCATACTGGGGTCCAAAAAGGAAAGTTGGTCATAATATATATATATTTTTTTTGGGGGGGAAGGCGCTGCTGACCCACTCCTGGCCCGCTGCTGTCTTTCTCGCCTATATTGGTCGCGTATGCTGCTCCATCGTCTCATAACAGTTTCCACTGAAATGAAAGAGCAAAAAGTAATGTATAAGGCCATTGTGCACAGTGGTACCACAATGTGTCAGTGATGTAACAGATTTTAATGTGGCCTAGTAACCTGCTTTGTTCATAAAATATCATCAACATAAATATTGTAACCTCAAACAGCACAATACGATATAATGGAAAATACATAGAATTTCAGGCCATAAGGACAGGTTCCTCTCCCCTCTGTAGCAGTATGTCATTGTAAATTTGTTGAATGTAAACGACATCTATAAAACTCTGTACGTAACCCTTTTCTCATGTCCAGCACCATGTAATTAATGGTGCTATATAAATAAATGAGATTAATCTTAATTTAAAGAACATTAGGACCAAATTCATGTTGGTAATGCAGTTTGCAATATTATTCAGAGTGTGAGAAACATGAGTGTATTTACTGGAGTCCTGGGTTCTAATCCCACTCAGGACAACATCTGCAAGGAGGTTGTATGTTCTCTCCATGTTTGCGTGGGTTTTCTCCAGGTTCTCCGGTTTGCTCCCACATTCCAAAGACATACTGATAGGGAATTTAGATTGTGAGCCCCATCGGGGACAGCGATGATAATGTGTGTAAACTGTAAAGCGCTGCGGAATATGTTAGCGCTATATAAAAAATAATTATTATTACTTATCTGCCACTGGACCTCACGTGGCCGCTGCTCATATTCTGGGAAAAGGATCCCACATATGCTCCTCCATGCTGCCTCTTTTCTGGCCCGGTTGGAGTAATTGGCATCTCTCTGATCCCAAATTTCTGGCCTCTCTTGCACCAGGACCAGCAGCATTTCCACGTTTATAATATTGGCCATGATGCTGGAGACTCCATGGAGGCGTGCGGCAGACTTCCGGGATGTCTGTCTGGCTTTTTCAGCTAATTAACATGTCTGAGCTTCCTGATGGAGGGCTTGGCATATTTCCTGTCACCTGCTGTACTCTTGCGTATTTTATGCAAGTCACACTGTTGGTCCGTGTGTAATCCGCATTTTTCTCGCCCCCATAGACTTTCATTGGTGTATTTTTTGCACAATACGCTGACAAACGCAGCATGCTGCGATTTTGTACAGCCGTAAAATACGGATGTGTAATGTACGCCAGATAGAAGCTGCCCCATAGAGAATCATTGGTCCGTGTGCAATGTGTAGTTTTTGTGCCTCTCATACGTCCGTAAAACTCTCTAGTGTGACGCCGGCCTAACTCTCATCATTCTCCTCTGCTCGCCGACAGAGCAGGGGAGAATGATGGGAGCCGTCTTCAGTACCTGCCGTGTGTCCCACACGTAGACATGTCCGTTTTTACCGTCAGCACGGGCGGCAAAACGTCCCGCACACTGAGAACACATTGATGTCATCTGTGTGACACACATTGGCACTGGGGAAGAAGTGTTACAGTAAGCATTTTTCTGGATTGAATTTATCATCCATCCACTTCTTCGTTCTTCTTGTTACATTATGGCGGAATAAACTCGTAAAAAACGCTTTGATTGCTGCAGGTGACCCATTTTTTATTTAATTAAAAATAATCTTTGTTTCAAGGAACCTAGCAATTAACAAATGCGTAAGGGGGGAGATGGGAAAGTAGAGCTGATGATGGTGCACATGGGGCAAGTGCGACTACACCTGCTGCTGGAGCACAAGAAATAGGCCAATCCACACCAGTGCGAACAGGTGGTCTGTTGGATAGCAGATAATGCTTCCAGCAGGCTTGACAACATCACCCAGTCTTCCATATGGTCCAGTCTCACCAGTCTGAAGTCTGGATCACTTAGGCTCACGTTGAGGATTTTGCTGCAGATCTGCAGCTGTTTTCAATGCGTTGTACAGTACCATGTAAACCTTATGGAAAACAAAATCTGCAGTGCACATGCTGCGGAAAAAAACGCGCAGAAACGCAGCAGTGTTTTTTCTGCAGCTTGTCAATTCTTTGTGCGGATTCCGCAGCGGTTTACACCTTCTCCTCAATAGGAATCCGCAGGTGTAAAACCGCAGGTGGAATCCGCACAAAAAAAATGTGGCAAATCCGCGGGTAATCCGTAGTGTGGTTTACCTGCGGATTTTGCAAAAACAGTGCGGAAAGGGGCGCATGCGCGGACTTTGACGGAGTCGGACATGCCCTGCTAAGCTCTGCAAACCGACTCCCCGATATACCCTCGCAGAGTACCGGAATTGGGCTAATTTTACCCCGGACGGACTCCTCACGTACCCGAGACGCCCATAGCCTGTAATGCCTAAGAAAGGTGGCGTACACCAGCCGGTAAGCCGTATGATCACCAAACTCCTGGCGAGCAGCGCTACTAACAAGATGGCCTCCGTGTCTGCTTCTCAGCCTGCTTCTTCCTCCTCCCAGCTAAGCGTGGATGCGGGCACTGAGGATCTACCCAAAGTGTACGAAGCCACCGTCTCCACCACAGCCCTAATTAAAATCCTCCAGGAAACTTTCCGCTCTGAACTAACCTCAGCCATGCACACCATTTCCTCCCAGCTGCAGGACATCGCTCAGCGCCCGATGAACCTGGAGGAGAGGATGGATGTCACGGCTGACGTGCTGGAGGAAGATCAGGAGACCCTCATAAACCACACGGACCGCATCTTGGAGCTAGAACTGAGAAGCGAGGACTATGAAAATAGATCCTGCAGGGGCAATGTACACATCCGTGGCCTTCCTAAATCCAACATGGCACTTAAGGAAACAGCCACCACGCTTTTCACAGTGCTGCTACCAAACATAGCTCCCTCGTTATTGCATATTACGAGGATACACAGGTCACTGGGTAAACCGCGCGCTGCAGACCTCCCGAGAGATGTGGTCCTTAAAATGCACTATGAGGAGTCCCAAGATCTGCTTCTCAATGCGGCGAGACTACTTCCTTCTCTACCTGGCCTCCCAGATTCGGTGCGTTTATATGCGGACATCGCCCCAGCCACGCTTTCTAGAAGGAGAGCTCTCAAGCCTGTCACCACTGCTCTGCAAACAGCACAAGTTAATTACCGCTGGGGGTTTACATTTTCACATTTACCCATGGGTCTGATCTTCATGTCTGCCGCTCACTAGAGGAAGGTAAAAAAGCTCTCGAACAAGCTGGAATCCCGATGTCAGACACTGCTCCACCTCAGCCATAAAGAAAACCGCGACCTGTCAGAGAATGGAAATCAGCCCCTAAAACTAGTAAAACTAGGAGCCAAAATGCACGGGTTACATGAATGGCTTCAAGACGTCTTCCTATCGAATCATCTCAGTCTAGTCACTATTATATGAACTGTCCGTTACTGATTCTGCCTAGCTTCAACTCTGTTGTCTCTTTCGGTTATATAATCTCAATCTACCAATTCCGAGTTCAATAATGTTTGCCTGAATTTATTTAACCCCCTCCCCTCCCCCTTACACCTCCTTTTCCCCCCTCTCCCTTCCCCCCCTCTCTCCTCCCCTCCCTCCTCCCCCCTCTCCCCCTTCTTATCCATCCCCCTCCCCCTATCCCCCCTCTCGCTTCCCCCTCTCCCCCTTCCCTCCTCCCACCTCTCCCTCCCCCCTCTCCCCCCCCCTTTTTTTTAAGTAAAGCAATTGTTACCATCAACCTCTCGTGTCTCCCCTTTCCCTCATAGTTTGTAAGCTTGCAAGCAGGGCCCTCATTCCTCTTGGTATCCATTTTGAACTGTCATTTCTGTTATGCTGTAATGTCTATTGTCTGTACAAGTCCCCTCTATAAATTGTAAAGCGCTGCGGAATGTGTTGGCGCTATATAAATAAAATTATTATTATTAAGTATTCCTTACCCCTCCTTCTTCCTCTTACCCTCATTTGGGCATACTGTTATAAGGGTCGGGATCTCGGGTTTACTACATGCTGCCCAACTTTGGTGATGCCTGGATTTTCTCTTAATATGAACCTCCAGGTCACCATTCCATTTGGGCCTTTGGCCCAGTTATTCATTTTCTCTAAGTTATGTATGTCTGTTTTCCCCTGTGTTGATTCCTCCCCATTGTTTTCCCACAGAATTGCACAATGCCGATCTTCTCGTCAAGCTCAATGCGGGTTTATGCTCTGGTCAAGCTGGAAGATTACTCAGGAATTCTGGTTCATAGGCAATAATCATTTTGTTAACTGTCATGATCCCAAGGGCAGGGGATCACAAAAGGACAAGCACAAAAAACAAAACAAGCTCTAGGGTGATGGAAACTGAGCTGACCGCGATCCTGAACCTAAACACACAACTAGCTGTAGCCGGGGAACGTGCCTACGATGATTCCTAGACGTCTCGTGCCAGCCGAAGGACTAACTTCCCCTATTAGAAGAAACACAGACCTCTCTTGCCTCCAGAGAAACACCCCACAGAAATAGCAGCCCCCCACATGTAATGACGGTGAAATGAGAGGAAAGCACATACGTAGTTATGAAAACAGATTCAGCAAAATGAGGCCCGCTAAAGCTAGATAGCAGAGGATACAAAAGTGAACTGTGCGGTCAGCGAAAAACCCTACAAAAAACCATCCTGAAATTACTTGAACTCATGTGCCAACTCATGGAACATGAGGAGTAATATCAGCCCACTAGAGCAACCAGCAAAAAGGAATCACATATCTGCAAGCTGGACTAAGACAAAAATTAAGCAAAACGTGGAACAGGAAAATCAAAAACTTAGCTTGTCCTGAAGATTACAGAAGCGGGAAGCAGAGGTAACAAGACACACTGATTACATTGATAGCCGGCGAGGAAATGACAAGAAAGCCAGGTTAAATAGGAAACTCCCATATCCTGATAGAACAGGTGGACACCAGAGACCGCAGAAAACACAAGTCACCCAGTACCATCTGTAACCACCAGAGGGAGCCCAAAAACAGAATCCACAACAGTACCCCCCCCTTGAGGAGGGGTCACCGAACCCTCACGAGAACCACCAGGGCGACCAGGATGAGCCCTATGAAATGCACGGACCAAATCAGCAGCATGAACATCAGAGGCAACCACCCAAGAATTATCCTCCTGACCATAACCCTTCCACTTGACCAAATATTGGAGTTTCCGTCTGGAAACACGAGAATCCAAGATCTTCTCCACAACATGCTCCAATTCTAGCTCCACCAGCACCGGAGCAGGAGGTTCAAGCGAAGGAACAACAGGTACCTCATACTTCCGCAACAACGACCGATGGAACACATTATGAATAGCAAACGATGCCGGGAGATCCAAACGAAACGACACAGGGTTAAGAATTTCCAAGATCCTATAGGGACCGATGAACCGAGGCTTGAACTTAGGAGAAGAGACCTTCATAGGAACAAAACGAGAAGACAACCACACTAAGTCCCCAACACGAAGTCGAGGACCCACGCGGCGACGGCGATTAGCAAACTGCTGAGCCCTCTCCTGGGACAACTTCAAATTGTCCACCACATGACTCCAAATCTGATGCAACCTATCCACCACCATGTCCACTCCAGGACAATCAGAAGGCTCCACCTGACCAGAGGAAAAACGAGGATGAAACCCCGAATTACAAAAGAAAGGAGAAACCAAGGTAGCAGAACTAGCCCGATTATTAAGGGCAAATTCGGCAAGCGGCAAAAAGGTAACCCAGTCATCCTGATCAGCAGAAACAAAACACCTTAAATAAGTTTCCAAGGTCTGATTAGTTCGTTCCGTCTGGCCATTCGTCTGAGGATGGAATGCAGACGAAAAGGACAAATCAATGCCCATCTTAGCACAGAACGTCCACCAAAATCTAGACACAAACTGGGATCCCCTGTCAGAAACGATGTTCTCCGGAATCCCATGCAAACGAACCACGTTCTGAAAAAACAGAGGGACCAACTCAGAGGAGGAAGGTAACTTAGGCAAGGGTACCAGATGAACCATCTTAGAAAAGCGGTCACACACAACCCAGATGACGGACATTTTTTGAGAGACAGGGAGATCCGAAATAAAGTCCATGGAAATGTGCGTCCAAGGCCTCTTCGGGATAGGCAAAGGTGACAACAATCCACTGGCGCGAGAACAGCAAGGCTTAGCCCGAGCGCAAACTTCACAAGACTGCACAAAAGAACGTACATCCCTCGACAAGGAAGGCCACCAAAAAGACCTGGCCACCAAGTCTATAGTACCAAATATTCCAGGATGACCTGCCAACGCAGAAGAATGGACCTCGGAGATGACTCTACTGGTCCAATTATCCGGAACAAACAGTCTTTCAGGCGGACAACGATCAGGTTTATCCGCCTGAAACTCCTGCAAAGCACGTCGCAAGTCTGGGGAGACAGCCGACAAAATCACCCCATCCCTAAGGATACCAGTGGGCTCAGAATTTCCAGGGGAGTCAGGCACAAAACTCCTAGAAAGAGCATCCGCCTTCACATTCTTTGAACCTGGCAGGTATGAAACCACAAAATCGAAACGGGAGAAAAACAGTGACCAACGAGCCTGTCTAGGATTCAGACGCTTGGCAGACTCAAGGTACATCAGATTTTTGTGATCAGTCAAGACCACCACACGATGTCTAGCACCCTCAAGCCAATGACGCCACTCCTCAAATGCCCACTTCATGGCCAAAAGCTCCCGATTACCAACATCATAATTCCGCTCAGTGGGCGAAAACTTTCTAGAAAAGAACGCACATGGCTTCATCACTGAGCAATCGGAGCTTCTCTGCGACAAAACCGCCCCCGCTCCAATCTCGGAAGCATCAACCTCAACCTGAAAAGGAAGCGAAACATCTGGCTGACGCAACACAGGAGCAGAAGAAAACCGGCGCTTAAGTTCCTGAAAGGCCTCCACAGCCGCAGGAGACCAATCAGCAACATCAGCACCCTTCTTAGTCAAATCCGTCAAAGGCTTAACAACACTAGAAAAATTAGTTATGAAACGAAGATAAAAATTAGCAAAGCCCAAGAACTTCTGTAGACTCTTAAGAGATGTAGGCTGCGTCCAGTCACAAATAGCCTGAACCTTGACGGGATCCATCTCAATAGTAGAAGGGGAAAAAATATACCCCAAAAAAGAAATCTTCTGGACTCCAAAGAGACACTTTGAACCTTTTACAAACAAAGAATTGGCCCGCAGGACCTGAAACACCTTCCTGACCTGCTGAACATGGGACTCCCAGTCATCAGAAAAAAACAAAACATCATCCAAATACACAATCATAAATTTATCCAGGTATTCACAGAAAATATCGTGCATAAAGGACTGGAAGACAGAAGGAGCATTAGAAAGTCCAAAAGGCATCACCAAATACTCAAAATGGCCCTCAGGCGTATTAAATGCGGTTTTCCACTCATCACCCTGCTTTATCCGCACAAGATTATACGCACCCCGAAGATCAATCTTAGTGAACCATTTAGCCCCCTTAATGCGAGCGAACAAATCAGTCAACAATGGCAAAGGATACTGATATTTGACTGTAATCTTATTCAAAAGACGGTAATCTATACAAGGCCTCAAGGAACCATCTTTTTTGGCCACGAAAAAAAAACCTGCTCCCAAAGGGGACGAAGATGGACGGATATGTCCCTTTTCCAAGGACTCCTTAACATAATCCCGCATAGCAGTATGCTCTGGCACTGACAGATTGAACAAATGTCCTTTAGGAAATTTACTGCCAGGAATCAAATCTATAGCACAATCGCAATCCCTGTGAGGAGGAAGCGAATTGAGCTTAGGCTCCTCAAAAACATCCCGATAATCAGACAAAAATACAGGAACCTCAGAAGGAGTAGATGAAGCGATAGAAATCGGAGGTGCATCATCATGAACCCCCTGACATCCCCAGCTTAACACAGACATCGTTTTCCAGTCCAAGACTGGGTTATGAGTTTGTAACCATGGCAGACCAAGCACTAAGACATCATGTAAATTATACAGTACCAGGAAGCGAATCACCTCTTGATGAACGGGAGTCATACGCATGGTCACTTGTGTCCAGTACTGAGGTTTGTTCATAGCCAAAGGTGTAGAGTCAATTCCTTTCAAAGGAATAGGGACTTCCAGAGGCTCCAGACTAAACCCACAGCGGTTGGCAAATGACCAATCCATAAGACTCAGGGCATCGCCTGAATCCACATAGGCATCGATGGAAATGGCTGATAATGAACAAATCAGAGTCACAGACAGAATGAACTTAGACTGTAAAGTACTAATGGCAACAGACTTATCAACCTTTTTTGTGCGTTTAGAGCATGCTGATATAACATGAGCTGAATCACCACAATAAAAACACAACCCATTTTTCCGCCTATAGTTTTGCCGTTCACTTCTGGACTGAATTCTATCACATTGCATTGTCTCAGGTGCCTGTTCAGAAGACACCGCCAAATGGTGCACAGGTTTGTGCTCCCGTAAACGCCGATCAATCTGAATAGCCATAGTCATGGACTCATTCAGACCTGTAGGCGCAGGGAACCCCACCATAACATCTTTAATGGCCTCAGAAAGGCCATCTCTGAATCTTGCAGCCAGGGCGCACTCATTCCACTGAGTAAGCACCGACCATTTCCGAAATTTCTGACAATATATTTCTGCTTCATCTTGCCCCTGAGAGAGAGCCAATAAAGCTTTTTCTGCCTGAATCTCTAGGTTAAGTTCCTCATAGAGCAAACCCAATGCCAGAAAAAACGCATCCACATTGAGCAACGCAGGATCCCCTGGTGCCAATGCAAATGCCCAACTCTGAGGGTCACCCCGCAGGAAAGATATAACAATTTTGACTTGCTGAGCAGGGTCTCCAGAGGAGCGAGATTTCAAAGAAAGAAACAACTTGCAATTGTTCCTAAAATTCAGAAAACTAGATCTATCTCCAGAAAAAAACTCTGGGATAGGAATTCTAGGTTCAGACATAGGAGCATGTACAACAAAATCTTGTATATTTTGAACCTTAGCAGCAAGATTATTCAGGCTGGAAGCCAAACTCTGGACGTCCATGATAAACAGCTGAGGTCAGAGCCATTCAAGGATTAAGAGGAGGTAAGACGCAGCCAGGCTGCAATTAAGGCTAGGCAGCAAACTCTGAGGGGAGAAAAAAAAACAAAACTTCCTCAGACTACTTTTCCTCCTACTTCAGCCAATACGATTACCACTTTCTGGCCGGCTATACTGTCATGATCCCAATGGCAGGGGATCACAATAGGACAAGCACAAAAAACAAAACAAGCTCTAGGGTGATGGAAACTGAGCTGACCGCGATCCTGAACCTAAACACACAACTAGCTGTAGCCGGGGAACGTGCCTACGATGATTCCTAGACGTCTCGTGCCAGCCGAAGGACTAACTTCCCCTATTAGAAGAAACACAGACCTCTCTTGCCTCCAGAGAAACACCCCACAGAAATAGCAGCCCCCCACATGTAATGACGGTGAAATGAGAGGAAAGCACATACGTAGTTATGAAAACAGATTCAGCAAAATGAGGCCCGCTAAAGCTAGATAGCAGAGGATACAAAAGTGAACTGCGCGGTCAGCGAAAAACCCTACAAAAAACCATCCTGAAATTACTTGAACTCATGTGCCAACTCATGGAACATGAGGAGTAATATCAGCCCACTAGAGCAACCAGCAAAAAGGAATCACATATCTGCATGCTGGACTAAGACAAAAATTAAGCAAAACTTGGAACAGGAAAATCAAAAACTTAGCTTGTCCTGAAGATTACAGAAGCGGGAAGCAGAGGTAACAAGACACACTGATTACATTGATAGCCGGCGAGGAAATGACAAGAAAGCCAGGTTAAATAGGAAACTCCCATATCCTGATAGAACAGGTGGACACCAGAGACCGCAGAAAACACAAGTCACCCAGTACCATCTGTAACCACCAGAGGGAGCCCAAAAACAGAATCCACAACAGTTAACCATGTGTAGAGTTATATCTCATAATGTTAGGGGGCTTAACTCACCTGTAAAGCGAAAAAAAAAGCCTTTTTGGACTACCATAAGCATAAACCTGACATACTATGTCTACAAGAAACCCATTTCTCTAACACCTCCTCCCCCAAATACTTTGACCCTAACTATTCCCGTTTTTTTTTTTGGCATCTTGGGACCGTAAAACTAGGGATGTGGCCATTTTACTTAGAAACAACTTCCCATTCCAATTGATCTATTCCTATTCAGACCCGGAGGGCAGATTCATAATCCTGCAAGGGTCACTACAGGGCCACAATATCTGCATTGTAAATAGCTACCTCCCCGCCTCTAGTCAAGTACCGGTATTTAAAATGATTCTATCAAAACTCTCCTCAATCTCTTATCACCACTTGATTTGGAGCGGAGATTTCAATTTCACTCTGAACCCGAGCCTGGACAGCAGTTCATTGAAAAGGTCAGATACCACTAAGACTGATAGAAAAAAATTTATTCGTCTGATGAGTGAGAACCGTTTGGTAGATATATGGAGGGAGGTTAATGAATCCATGAGAGGCTACACATATTTCTCACCAGTCCACAAGTCGTACTCTCGAATTGACCTTCAATTAACTGCAGCGAACTCTCTCCCAAATGTCCTATATTCGCGCCGTGTCCCATCGTCGTGGTCTGACCACGATGCTGTCCTGTCCGTTCTTATATTATATATTATTACATTCAACCTTTTCAGGTGGCGGTTAAACGAATCTCTACTCGGACCCTATAATAGCCTCACAAATCATGGAGGAACTAAAACTTTTTTTTCAATCTAATGTTAATAAAGATTCCTCCCCTGGGAATATATGGTTAGCCCATAAAAAATATATATCACTGGTTTTCTAATTAAATTAGTATCTGTCAAGGAAAAAATCAGATCTGAACTTCAAAGTAGGCTAGAAACTAAACTATCGAAGCTAGAACAGGCGAACCAATTATCCACGTCGCGGTTTTTAATTAAACAGATACAGGACACTAAACTGCAGTTGAATGCTGTTCTCACAACCAGAACTGAAAGAGCCTCGGCCTGGATGCGAGCCACCTTTTATAGGCAGGCAAATAAACCTTCTAGAATGCTAGCCCGTCAATTAAGATTAAAAGAATTTACAAACACTATACCCTCTATTAGAGAAGCCTCAGGTCACGTGTCGGCTCACCCAGAGGCCATCTATAAGGCATTTCATGAATACTATCAGAAGCTGTACTCATCCCCGCAAACCCCTCCTTCACATCTTTTACAATCCTTTTTACGGGATTTACCCCTCCCTAAAATTGCTGAACCCATGTCACAACAACTCCAATCAGACATTCTAGATGAAGAAATTGACCTTGTAGTCAAAAAGCTTAAAACTGGGAAAACTCCTGGGCCTGATGGCCTTACGGCTCTTTATTATAAGAAATTCAGCAGCCTTCTTAAACCCCACATCAGAAACTTTTGCAATGCCCTTTTAAATGGCTCCCAGATGCCTCCTGAATTCTATGTAGCTCATGTAACGGTCATCCCCAAACCAAAAAGAGACCATCTACTAGTTAAAAATTATAGACCCATTTCATTATTGAATGTTGATCTCAAAATATTCACGTCAATTATCACTGATAGACTTAAAAAGATACTCCCCTCACTAGTACATCAAGACCAAGTGGGCTTTATACCCATGAGGCAAGGTCCGGACAACATAAGAAGAAATCAAAATTTCATCCACTCGGCAAACCGCTCCCAAAAAATCTCTTATTATGCTAGCTTTAGACATCGAGAAAGCTTTCGATACGGTTTCTTGGTCCTACCTTTTCAGGGTCTTGACTAAATTCGGGTTTCCCCAAAAATTAATCTGATGCCTTCAGTTACTATACGACAACCCGACTGCTTACCTTAAACTCCCATCTACTAAACCTACTCCTATAACTATACAACGAGGCACATGACGAGGATGCCCATTATCACCAGCATTATTTGCCTTAGCCATGGAGCCGCTAGATGAGACTATCCGAATTAATCTCAACATATTAGGACCCACTGATCTTGGCGAGCAATACAAAATCAGCCTTTTCGCTGACGATCTCCTCCTAGCTCTCACCAATCCCCACACTACCCTCCCTAACCTATTCTCCCTTCTTCGCCGCTTTAACCCCTTAGTGACGTAGCCAAATTTTTTAAATCTGACCAGTGTCACTTTATGTGTTAATAACTCTGGAATGCTGCAACATATCCCAGTGATTTTGAGACTGTTTTTTCATAACACATTATACTTTATGATAATGGCAAATTTAGGTCGATATGTTTTGTTGTTTATTTATAAAAAATTTCATAAATATCAGAAAAATTTAAAAAAAATTAGCAATTTTCAAATTTGAATGATTATCCCTTTAATCCAGATAGTCATGCCGCAACAAAACATTAATAAATAACATTTCCCTCCTGTCGGCTTTACATCAGCGCCATTTGCAAAATGTTCTTTTATTTTGTTAGCAATTTATGAGGTTTAAAAATGTAACAGTAATTTTTCATTTTTTTCAAGGAAATTTGCAAAATTTATTTTTTTTAGGGACCTATCCATGTTTGAAGTGCCTATAGGGGTGCCATATATTGGGAAACATGCAAAAGTTATACCATTTTAAAAACCGCACCCCCTGACATATTGAAAACTGCAGTCAGGTAGTTTATTAACCCTTCAGGTGATTTCAGGAATTAATGCAAAGTGGCATGACAGAAATGAAAATGTCTATTGTTACCACCTAAATGCCTCTAACTTCTGAACAGGTTACAACAGCCGTCAGACTCCAAGGCCGCTATTTGGCCTTGAATTGCCATGGCAAACATCAGGACCACACAATTATGATCTGAAGGCACCAATTGGGATAAAGAGGAAGCCCCCACACTCTGATAACCATTTATATGATGTAGTCACTATTGACTGCAGCATCTAAGGGGTTAAACAGATTTGGACGGTGCAAATGGAGCGCCCCCAGATGCAGGGCCGCGGGTTACTCGGTACCGGTCCTCTCTGTCTCAGTTCTGGGGTTGTCACGGTGGCTGGACCCGGTCCGTGACCCTGCTAAGGAGCGTCCAATAAAAGGGGTGATGAAAGTCAGCTAAGGTTTCGTGACGCCACCTGTGGTATTCGGTCAGGGTGACCGACGCTGCTTGGGGTCCACTGGGGTGGTGTTATGGCAGCTAGATGGTATACCTTCCCACAGGTGAAGTATGTCCCCAGGGCTTCCCAGTGGTGTAGGTGGTGATGGTGTGAGGCGCAGTCAATAACGAGGACACAGGGTTGCAGTCTCTTTGCCTTTTACTGAAGACTTCAGGATCCTCAATCCAGAGCACTGTCAACAGGGCTGTCTAAGACCGGCCGGTCCGAAGGCACATCCAGAGTTCCCTTTACAGGTGGAAATAGTTGCCTACCACTAGCACCTGTGTGTTGTAGTGCTTCCCTGCTGAGCATTCGGGATAGTCCTCACAACTTATGTTCTCGTTCTTTATCATTCTTTCTATTCTCCATCCCCCAAGTTTGTTATGGCTAGGACGCACCAGTTTGACGGGAAGGCTCGGAGCTATTCTGGGACCCTAGAGACGCCCCTCTCCACGTGTGCCCCCTATGTCTGCTTAGGTGATGTAAGGTAGACAGCCAACCTATAATTAACTGTCCTGCGGTATTTGAAGTAAAGCATAGAGTCAGTTACTTCCTCGGTGTTCCAGTCACCGGCTACGCGCCTCAGTAGGATGTTGCCGTTCTCGGGGCACGACTCCTACTGGCTCTCCTTTGTGCTTGATCTCGTTTCTCACTGTCCACAATATCCTTCGTTTCGTGTCCTTTCTTTAGATGCCGCCGCAAGGTAGTGCAGGCGCGGCTCTGTAACGATCTGTCCTTGTCGCTAAGTCTCTGCCAGGTTCCCACGCCTGACAGGGAGCCCTCTGAATCTTCCCCGCAACACCCCCTGCCACGGGATGTTGCCTGGGCAAAACCCAGCCAGCTTCTCTCTAACTTCCTATCCAACCCCTAGTTTTACCAGTGTGAGGAGTGGCATAATAAATAAAACCTTTTGCTCCCCCTAGTGGCCGGAGTGTGAAGTATAATGTGTGCTTGTGACAGGGGCGGATTATCAGAGGGTCAATATGGGCGGTAGCCCAGGGCCCAGTGGTGTGGGGGGGCCCTGGGCTACCGCACAGATTGACCCTCTGCTAATCCGCCTGAGTGTGACTGTGCCCGCCGGGTGGCGTTTATGTGCCCCCGGACCCGGTGGGCATAGAGAGGGGTCCGCATCGGGCCCCTTCTCATCTGCTCACCGGGCCCCTTCCGGCGCTGCGGCGGTTTCCTATTGACGTGTGTTATTTCCTGCAGAAAGGAGTCCTGGCTGGAAGAAATGATTGTGGTCTGTGCTGGATGAAAGATGAAGGACTTCACCTAGAGACGTCACTGGTGAGTCAGTGTTACCTATACACTGACACTATACACTGTATACTATATACAGAGGTCCTGTGTACAATGTCACCAGTGATCACTGTATTACCTATACATTATATACAGAGCTCCTGTGTATAATACCACCAGTGATCTCTGTATTACCTCTACACAGACACTGCATACTAAGTACAGATCTCCTGTGAATACTGGCACTTATGGTGATAGTATTGTGTGTTGTTTTTTTTTTATTACTGATCAGTATTGTAGTATTCAGTCACTATGTGGTGGTAATATGTGGTCTGGAAATGGTGTTGTGGTATTTGTCCCTTGTATGTGCTATTTGGTCACCAAGTGGTGGTAATATGTGGTCTTGACATGGTGCGGTGGTATTTGTTCCTTGTATGTGATATTATTCGATCACTGTCGTTGTAATTTGTGGTCTGGTCATGGTGCGGTGGTATTTGTTCCTTGTATGTGATATTATTCGATCACTGTGGTTGTAATTTGTGGTCTGGTATTATTGGTCAAAATATACCTAAATTGTATTGCAGATTTTAACAAATATTTAATAGGTTACAGTAGAGTAGGGCCCGGCCATTTTTCGGGAATAATCTGGTTCGGGTATATCATGACCCCCGTCACATGACCGGGGGGCCCACAGTGTCTGAACAGCCCGGGGCCCTGGCTACCCTTAATCCACCCCCGGCTTGTGATACCTGGCCAGATGAACTCCTTTAGTGCCATCAGAGGTACCATCACTCCCCTTAGTGGCAGAGCGACATTACTGCAACGACCAGGTCTCTGGGGCACTGCACAAACACTGATCATGGCTGTTGTAGCAAGTTGTCAGCTATAGTGGACAGCTGGCAGCTTCTGGATTGTCACCTGTATCTAGATGCTATTCTATTAGATCTCAGGTCAGTTAAAAGATGTATTGGCGGTCAATAAGGGATTAAAATAATATTCGGTCTCAAAATCAATGTTGATAAGTCGGAAGCATTATTTATTAATACCCCCAAGGAGGTCCAAGATGGCTTAGTGTCTCAATTTGGTTTCACTAGAAAGGAACATTTCTTGACGTACCTCGGGATCAATTTCACATCTATCAAATCATCCCTGTTTAAATGGAATTTTTTCTCTTTTAATTAGGAATTTTGGCTGGTTTCACATTTGCGTTTTTTTTTTTTGCGTTTTTGCGGTAAAAAACGCAAAAAAAGCATGCGTTTTTTCCCCTATACTTAACATTAAAAAACGCATGCGTTTTTTGCATGCGTTTTGACGCGTTTTTGCAACGCATGCGTTTTTTATCTGCATGCGTTTTGTTGCAGAAATGCAACATGTAGTAATTTTAGCGGCTTTTTTTTGCCGCAAAAAAACGCATGCTTTTTTCACGGCAAAAAAACGTATTGATGTCTATGTAAACGCATGCGTTTTTAAGCACATGCATTTGCATGCGTTTTTATAGAAAAACACAAGAATACACACTTATAAGCCACCCCCCAACCCTAACCCTAAAACACAAACTCTAACACAAACTCTAACACAAACTCTAACACAAACTCTAACACAAACTGTAACACAAACTCTAACACAAACCCTAACACAAACCCTAACCCTAGGGATCCTAACCCTAACACAAACCCTAACCCTAAAACACAAACTCTAACCCAAACTGTAACAGAAACTCTAACACAAACTGTAACACAAACTGTAACACAAACTGTAACACAAACCCTAACCCTAGGGATCCTAACCCTAACACAAACCCTAACCCTAAAACGCAAACTCTAACCCAAACTGTAACACAAACTCTAACACAAACTCTAACACAAACTCTAACACAAACTGTAACACAAACTCTAACACAAACCCTAACCCTAGGGATCCTAACCCTAACACAAACCCTAACCCTAAAACACAAACTCTAACACAAACTGTAACACAAACTCTAACACAAACTCTAACACAAACTGTAACACAAACTGTAACACAAACTGTAACACAAACTCTAACACAAACCCTAAAGGTACCGTCACACTAAGCGACGCTGCAGCGATACCGACAACGATCCGGATCGCTGCAGCGTCGCTGTTTGGTCGCTGGAGAGCTGTCACACAGACAGCTCTCCAGCGACCAACGATGCCGGTAACCAGGGTAAACATCGGGTTACTAAGCGCAGGGCCGCGCTTAGTAACCTGATGTTTACCCTGGTTACCATCGTTAAAGTAAAAAAAACAACCACTACATACTTACCTACCGCTGTCTGTCCCCGGCGCTGTGCTTCTCTGCTCTGGCTGTGAGCGCCGGGCAGCCGGAAAGCAGAGCGGTGACGTCACCGCTCTGCTTTCCGGCCGCTGTGCTCACAGCCAGAGCAGAGAAGCACAGCGCCGGGGACAGACAGCGGTAGGTAAGTATGTAGTGGTTGTTTTTTTTACTTTAACGATGGTAACCAGGGTAAACATCGGGTTACTAAGCGCGGCCCTGCGCTTAGTAACCCGATGTTTACCCTGGTTACCAGCGAAGACATCGCTGAATCGGTGTCACACACGCCGATTCAGCGATGTCAGCGGGAGATCCAGCGACGAAACAAAGTTCTGGACTTTCTTCCCCGACCAGCGACATCACAGCAGGGGCCTGATCACTGCTGCCTGTCACACTGGACGATATCGCTAGCCAGGACGCTGCAACGTCACGGATCGCTAGCGATATCGTCTAGTGTGACGGTACCTTAACCCTAAAACACAAACTGTAACACAAACTGTAACACAAACTGTAACACAAACTCTAACACAAACTCTAACACAAACTCTAACACAAACTGTAACACAAACCCTAACACAAACCCTAACCCTAAAACGCAAACTGTAACCCAAACTATAACACAAACCCTAACCCTAGCCCACACCCTAACCCTAGGGATCCTAACCCTAGGGTTACTAGGGTTAGGATCCCTTAGGATTAGGGTTACGGTTAGGGTTTGTGTTAGGGTTAGGATCCCTAGGGTTAGGGTTTGTGTTAGGATCCCTAGGGTTAGGGTTAGGGTTTGTGTTAGGGTTAGGATCCCTAGGGTTAGGGTTAGAGTTTGGGTTAGGGTTTGTGTTAGGGTTTGTTTTACAGTTTGGCTTAGAGTTTGGGTTAGAGTTTGTGTTTTAGGGTTAGGGTTTGTGTTAGGGTTAGGATCCCTAGGGCTAGAGTTAGAGTTAGGATTTGTGTTAGGGTTTGTGTTAGAGTTTGTTTTACAGTTTGGGTTAGAGTTTGGGTTAGGGTTTGTGTTTTAGGGTTAGGGTTAGAGTTTGTGTTAGGGTTAGGATCCCTAAGGTTAGGGTTAGAGTTTGGGTTAGGGTTTGTGTTAGGGTTTGTGTTAGAGTTTGTTTTACAGTTTGGGTTAGGGTTAGAGTTTGTGTTTTAGGGTTAGAGTTTGTGTTAGGATCCCTAGGGTTAGGGTGTGTGTTAGGGTTAGGATCCCTAGGGTTACTAGGGATCCTAACCCTAGGTATTTATGTTTATAGTGGGTTTTCTAGTTGATTTTGATGATTGGCAGCTGTCACACACTTCTCATCATGCGTTTGAAAAACGCAAACGCAGGATCCAAAATTGCCAGGGGGGCCTTGCGGGTCCCTGCACTGCCTGTCAGCTCGTATTCTGACACAGTGCATTGCAAAATGTCAGATCAGTGACCTGTCACTTTACTGTGATGTCCCCCATGGGGCAATGTAAAAAAATATATATTTACATGTGTAAAAAATATATATATTGTTCCAATAAATACATTTCTTTATGTAAATTTAAAAAAAAAAACAATAAAAGTACACATATTTAGTATCGTCACGTTCGTAACGACCCGACCTATAAAACTGTCCCAGTAGTTAACCCCTTCAGTGAACACCGTTGAAAAAGAGGCAAAAAATGTCGCTTTATTATCATACCGCCAAACAAAAAGTGGAATAACACGCGATCAAAAAGACGGATATAAATAACCATGGTACCGCTGAAAACGTCATCTTGTCCCGCAAAACACAAGCCGCCACACAGCGTCATCAACAAAAAAAATAAAACGTTATAGTCCTCAGAATAAAGCGATGCAAAAATAATTATTTTTATATTACCATAAATAGTTTTTATCGTATAAAAGCACCAAAACATAAAAAAATGATATAAATGTAATCGTACTGACCCAAAGAATAAAACTGCTTTATCAATTTTACCAAACGTGGAACATACCACGCACCCCTCCAAAAGAAATTCATAAATAACTGGTTTTTGTTCATTCTACCTCACAAAAATCGGAAAAAGAGATAAAGAAAAGTCACGTGCCCGAAAATGGTACCAATAAAAACGTCAACTTGTCCCGCAAAAAAACAAGACCTCATATGACTCTGTGGACCAAAATATGGAAAAATTATAGCTCTCAAAATTTGGAGACGCACAAACTATTTTTTGTAATAAAAAGCATCTTTTAAAGACACTTTTTATTACAAAAAATAGTTTTTGCGTCTCCAAATTTTGAGAGCTATAATTTTTCCATATTTTGGTCCACAGAGTCATATGAGGTCTTGTTTTTTTGCGGGACAAGTTGATGTTTTTATTGGTACCATTTTTGGGCACGTGACTTTTCTTTATCTCTTTTTCCGATTTTTGTGAGGTAGAATGAACAAAAACCAGCTATTTATGAATTTCTTTTGGAGGGGTGCTTATACCGTTCCACGTTTGGTAAAATTGATGAAGCAGTTTTAGGGTATGTTCACACTATGCGGTTTTTACTGCGGAACCGCCGCGATTTTGCCGCTGCGGGTCCGCAGCTGTTTTCCATGCAGGATACAGTACAATGTTACCCTATGGAAAACAAAAACCGCTGTGCCCACATTGCAGAAAATCCCGAAAAAAACCGCGCTGAATTGCTGCGGAAAAAAAGAAGGACCATGTCACTTCTTTGTGCAGAATCGCAGCGATTCTGCACCCATAGAAATGCATTGATCCGCTTACTTCCCGCATGGGGCTGTGCACACCATGCGGGAAGTAAGCGGATAATGTGCGGGTTATACCCGGGGTGAAGGAGAGGAGACTCTCCTCCAGGCCCCGGGAACCATATTTATGTAAAAAAAAAAGAATTAAAATAAAAAATCATGATATACTCACCTCTGAAGTCTCAGCGCTGCACGCGGCCGTCCGGTCTCAGGTTTGCTATGCGACCAGGACCTGCGGTGACGTCGCGGTCACATGACCGTGACGTCACGAAGGTCCTGGTCGCACAGCATCTTTGGAACCGGACCGCCGCCTGCAGCGCCGAGGAGATCGGGACGTCAGAGGGTGAGTATATCATGATTTTCTTATTTTTAACATTACTATTGATGCTGCATATTGCTGCATATGCAGCATCAATAGTAGGGGTAAAATCCCGCAGCGGAACCCGCAGGACAAACCGCGATAAATCTGCAGGGATAACCGCAGCAGGTTTGCCCTGCAGATTTATCAAATCCGCTGCGGGAGAACCCGCAGGACAGGACGCAACGTGTGAATGTGGCCTTATTCTTTGGGTCAGTACGATTACATTTATATCATTTTTTTATGTTTTGGTGCTTTTATACGATAAAAACTATTTAATATAAAAATAATTATTTTTGCATCGCTTTATTCTGAGGACTATAACGTTTTAATTTTTTGTTGATGACGCTGTGTGGCGGCTTGTGTTTTGCGGGACAAGATGACATTTTCAGCGGTACCATGGTTATTTATATCCGTCTTTTTGATCGCGTGTTATTCCACTTTTTGCTTGGCGGTATGATAATAAAGCGTCATTTTTTGCCTCTTTTTTAACGGTGTTCACTGAAGGGGTTAACTACTGGGACAGTTTTATAGGTCGGGTCGTTACGAATGCGACGATACTAAATATGTGTACTTTTATTGGGTTTTTTTAAAATTTAGATAAAGAAATGTATTTATTGGAACAATATATATATTTTTTACACATGTAAATATATATTTTTTTACATTGCCCCATGGGGGACTTCACAGTAAAGTGACAGATCACTGATCTGACATTTTGCAATGCACTGTGTCAGAATACGAGCTGACAGGCAGTGCAGGGAGGCTTCCCTGCGCCTGCTCTGAGCAGGCGCTTGGAAGCCACCTCCCTGCAGGACCCACAAGGCCCCCCTGGCCATTTTGGATCCGGGCCTGCAGGGAGGAGGTGGAAGGAGACCCTTGGTGCAACGCGATCACATCGCATTGCTCCGACGGTCGCAGGGAAGCACACAGGGAGCCCCCTCCCTGCACGATGCTTCCCTGTGCCGCCGGAACGCTGCGATCATCTTTGATCGCAGTGTGCCGGGGGTTAATGTGCCAGGAGCGGCTCCCCCCATGAGCGCTGCTGATCGGCGATGACGTACTATCCCGTCGGTGGTCATATGGGCCCATACCACCTCGACGAGATAGTATGTCCAATGTTAGAAAAGGGTTAAACTTCTGTGATGCACCTGGGGGTTCACGGTGCTCTCCACACATCTAGATAAATTTCCTGAGGGGTCTAGTTTCCAAAATGGTGTTACTTGTGAGGGTGTTCCACTATTTAGGCACATCAGGGACATTTTCACACTGGAAAATGGGTAAAAATGGCACCAAAATTTGTCCCACAATTTCTGCTGAATGTAGAAATACCCCATTTGTAGCTGTACAGTACTGCATAGCCATATTCGCAAATAGAGCTCCGTCCCTCCCAAGTCTCGCCATATGGATAAGCAGTACTGTTACACAGGAGCCATCCTGGAGTGCAGAATTTTCTCTAATATTTTGTGGATTCCGTGTACAGGGCCCCTAAGTGTTAGAAGAGCAGAATCCTCCATCAAGTGACCCCATTTTGGGTATTATACCCCTTCGGGAATTTATCTACAGATGTTGAGACAATTTTGAGTCCTTGGGAGTTTTCCAGAAACGAGCAGCAGTGGATGTTGCTGAGTGAAAATTGCAAACTGCCGTTGTAGTGACCAGTACATTGTAATGCCCATACATTGTGCCCAGCTCATGCACCTGTAAATTAGGCAGGCTCTCATCGCTACAGAATTGCCAAACATGTGAACCCTAAATGTGGATTACGCACACTGGGGCTCAAAAGGGACGAGTGCATTTGGATTTGGGAGCACAGACTTTGCTGAATTTCTTATGGGGGGCGAGAGCCATTTCACTTTTCCAGAGCCTTTGTGCTATCAGTAACATGGATGCCCCCTATATTTCCGTTAACAGATGACGAACCTCAGTGAGGGCTTGCTTTTTTGTGGACTGATTCGAAGCTTTTATTTGGAACATTTTACATAACAATTTATCCTGCGTTCTACGCTGAGCACTTACATAGGGGTTTCGAGTGACGCAATTCAGATGAAACCCACGAACGAGCCGCTCACTATAATGAGACAGCAGAGTTGCTCTGGTCCTTGTTCAGCAATGTCCTTTTTTTTTACAGAGGTGCAGAAAACTACGCTGAGCGCTTACACTGGGGTTTCTGTGTAACTCTCTCAAATACTTGATTTAGGTGGAACCCCTGGTGGAAGATTATAATGAGGCAGATGGAGACACTGTGGATGTCGTCTGACTTGTGAACTGGCGGTGTCCGTATTTTTAGGATTGCGTAAAAGCGTGGTGCTCCACAGTTTTGTTCACCTCTGAAAATGACACCATTGAGCAGAGGCCAGACGAAGTCCACAGTAACTCTGCTGCCTCATTATAGTAATTGGATCCATCAGGGGGCCTGCTTAATTTAGGGGTACATACAGCTCTGGCAAAAATGAAGAGACCACCACATCAAAACCCTGTCATGGGCAGCACAATCTCCAGACCTGAACCCCATTGAAAACCTCTGGAATGTAATCAAGAGGATGATGGATAGTCACAAGCCATCAAACAAAGAGGAACTGCTTACATTTTTGTGCCAGAAGCAGTGTGAAAGACTGGTGGAAACCATGCCAAGACGCATGAAAGCTGTGATTAAAAATCATGGTTATTCCACAAAATACTGATTTCTGAACTCTTCCTGAGTTACAACATTAGTATTGTTGTTTCTAAATGATTCTGAACTTGATTTCTTTGCATTATTTGAGGTCTGAAAGCCCTGGGTTGTTTTTAAATTCTGACCATTTTTTTTCAGAAAAAAATACAAAATGTATTGCTCGTAAATTCGGATCCATGTTGTCAGAAGTTTATAGAATAAATGAACAATTTACATTTTACTCAACAATATACCTATAAAGAGAAAAATCAAACTGAACATTTTGCAGAGGTCTCTTAATTTTTGCCAGAGCTGTATATCCAGAAGCGTGAGCTGGGCTTAATGTCCAGGGCACTACAATATTTGCGCAATACAATGACAAATTTGCAATTTTCACTCAGCAATCTCCTTTGAATGTTGCCGAGTGAAAATTCTGTGACAGATTTTTGTGTCATTTTTATTCATTTCCCAGTGTGAAAATGTAAAATCTGGGGCTAAAATAATTTTTTGTTGTAAAAATTGAATCATTTTTCTTCTTTGCCCAATGGTATAAAAGTCTGTGACCCACCTGTGGTGTCAATATGATCACTGCACCGCTAGATGAATTCATTGAGAGGTGTAGATTGTAAAATGGGGTCACTTAAGGGGGGGTTCTGCTGTCCCGGCACCTCAGGGGCTCTGCCAATGTGACATGGCACTCTCAAACCATAACAGCAAAACCTGCAAAATCCTGGATGCCAATACAATTGAAAGTAATGATAGAGGGAGTGCCAGCCAACATTCTCCCTCTGCGTCTGATGTTTCAGCACAGCGCGCACAATGATGTCATTATAACACGCATGCTATGCCAAACATTGCAGAGGATCAGAAGATGTGCTGCAGATACCAATACACAGGGGACCGGGAGAGTTTCTTTTTTTAAATGTGGGACCCATTATACTGTATGGAGCTCTATGTGGAGCTATTATAATATATGGAGCACTATGAGGGGCCATTATACTGTATGTAGCAGTATATAGGCACTTTATACTGTATGGAGCTCTATGTGGAGCCATTATACTGTATGGAGCAGTATATAGGCACTTTATACTGTATGGAACACCGTGTGGGACCATTATACTATATGGAGCACTGTGTGGGCCCTTTATACTGTATAGAGCACTATGTGGAGCATTATACTGTATGGAGCACTATCTGGCGCCATTACACTGTATGGAGCACCATTTGGGGCCATTATACCGTATGGCGCACCATGTGGGGCCATTATACTGTATGGCGCACCATGTGGGGCCATTATACTGTATGGAGCACCATGTGGGGCCATTATATTGTATGGAGCACTATCTGGGGCCATTATACTGTATGGAGCACCAAGTGGGGCCATTATACTGTATGGAGCACCATGTGGGGCCATTATATTGTATGGAGCACTATCTGGGGCCATTATACTGTATGGAGCAACAAGTGGGGCCATTATACTGTATGGAGCACCAAGTGGGGCCATTGTACTGTATGGCTCACCATGTGGGGCCATTATATTGTATGGAGCACTGTTTGGGGCCATTATACTGTACGGAGCACCATGTGGGGCCATTATACTATATGGCGCACCATGTGAAGCTATCACACTGTAGCAATATGTTATATGTTCATGTGGCCTCTAGGGGTCTCACTACTTTTATGTGTGTTCTATATTCTTTGTTTGGAACTTGTTGGATGTTGTTGTACTCGGAATTCATGTAATGGAGGTTGAGACATGATGTGAATAAAGAGCCTGGAGATACTCACAGAGTGTGATTTATGACAGGATTCATCAAACAGAACATGGTGGCAACCGGGCACAGAACCTGCAAATTCTTAGAGCTTATATGAGGCTGGAACTGCACAGATCACTGCAACTGTAAGTACAGATTCCCTGACAGTACAGAAAAATGGAGACTGGTCTGAAGCCCCCTCAGAGACTGGATGTCACTTCATGTAACATAACATAGTAACATAGTTAGTAAGGCCGAAAAAAGACATTTGTCCATCCAGTTCAGCCTATATTCCATCATAATAAATACCCAGATCTACGTCCTTCTACAGAACCTAATAATTGTATGATACAATATTGTTCTGCTCCAGGAAGACATCCAGGCCTCTCTTGAACCCCTCGACTGAGTTCGCCATCACCACCTCCTCAGGCAAGCAATTCCAGATTCTCACTGCCCTAACAGTAAAGAATCCTCTTCTATGTTGGTGGAAAAACCTTCTCTCCTCCAGACGCAAAGAATGCCCCCTTGTGCCCGTCACCTTCCTTGGTATAAACAGATCCTCAGCGAGATATTTGTATTGTCCCCTTATATACTTATACATGGTTATTAGATCGCCCCTCAGTCGTCTTTTTTCTAGACTAAATAATCCTAATTTCGCTAATCTATCTGGGTATTGTAGTTCTCCCATCCCCTTTATTAATTTTGTTGCCCTCCTTTGTACTCTCTCTAGTTCCATTATATCCTTCCTGAGGACCGGTGCCCAAAACTGGACACAGTACTCCATGTGCGGTCTAACTAGGGATTTGTACAGAGGCAGTATAATGCTCTCATCATGTGTATCCAGACCTCTTTTAATGCACCCCATGATCCTGTTTGCCTTGGCAGCTGCTGCCTGGCACTGGCTGCTCCAGGTAAGTTTATCATTAACTAGGATCCCCAAGTCCTTCTCCCTGTCAGATTTACCCAGTGGTTTCCCGTTCAGTGTGTAATGGTGATATTGATTCCCTCTTCCCATGTGTATAACCTTACATTTATCATTGTTAAACCTCATCTGCCACCTTTCAGCCCAAGTTTCCAACTTATCCAGATCCATCTGTAGCAGAATACTATCTTCTCTTGTATTAACTGCTTTACATAGTTTTGTATCATCTGCAAATATCGATATTTTACTGTGTAAACCTTCTACCAGATCATTAATGAATATGTTGAAGAGAACAGGTCCCAATACCGACCCCTGCGGTACCCCACTGGTCACAGCGACCCAGTTAGAGACTATACCATTTATAACCACCCTCTGCTTTCTATCACTAAGCCCCAGACTTAGTCTATCACTAAGTCCCAGACTTGGAGACATTGGAAGGAAGAGTTTACACTGTATGTGGATCTGACTGTGGGCCCCACTGATGACAAACGGAAAGTAAAGCTGTTTTATTACCTAATTGGGGAAAATGGCAGAGAATTAGCCCACACCTTGCTCCCAGACACAGACAACCTCCTCCTAGCAGGCAGACATTGTGCAGGCATTTGATAAACACTGTGACCCAAAGAAGAATGAGACAGTGGAAAGATATAAGTTTTTCACAAGACATCAGGAGGATGGTGAAAATGTGGACAGATATCTGACAGAGCTGAGGAGACTTGCAGAAACATGTGGCTTTGGAGAGATCAGGGACAGTCTAATCAAGGACAGAATGGTGTGTGGCATAAAGGACAGTCATCTCAAAGAAAGATTACTGAGAGAGGAAGGCATGACTTTAGAGAAATGTATGCAAATCTGCAGGGCTGCTGAGCTCACAAAGCACAGCCTGAAGATGATGGCAGGCACCAGTGAGAATGATGATGACAAGGTACATGCAGTATCTATGAAAGGAAAGACAGGACCAGACTACCCTATAAACACTGTCCACTGCAAGTATTGTGGGAAAAGACATGAGAGAGACAAAACCAAGTGTCCAGCATATGGGGAAACCTGCAGGTCATGTGGCAAGAAGAATCATTCCTCTGCTGTCTGCAGGCAAGGAAGAGGCAAACAGTACAGACAGCTCCACACTGTGACACCAGACACTGACAGTGCAGAGGACATTACATGGCTACAAATGCAGTCTACAACAGAGAAAGTCAATGTAGTCGGGCAGTCAGTAGTGAAGGATGCCAAGCAGCTTTATGCAACATTCTTGTTGGATGAGAAGCCCATTAAATTTCAGCTGGATTGTGGAGCAAGCTGCAATGTAATTTCATTTGATCTGCTAAACAAACAGGTTTCTATTGAGCCAACTGACAAGGTACTGGTGATGTACAACAAAAGTGTTCTGAAACCAATGGGGACATGTAAGCTAAAAATACGAAACCCATGTAACAGAAAGAGTTATAGAGTTGAATTTACCGTGTTACGAGGTGGCAACCATGTACCGTTACTGGGAGTAAAAGCAGTTCAGGCAATGGACTTAATAAAAGTACAGTCTCAGAACATTATGTCTGTTGAAGTTGTCCAGGCTATACAAAATCCAAAACTAAATGCAGAGCACAACTTGGACATGCATAAAATAAAAGCAGAGTATGCTGATGTATTTGAAGGTGATGGATGCTTTGAAGGTAAATATAGGCTAGAAATTGACAACACAGTGCAGCCCACCAGATTACCTACAAGAAGAGTGCCTGTAGCTTTAATGCAACCGCTGAAAGTAGAACTGCAAGATCTACAGAGAAGAGGCATGATAGCACCAGTCCATAAGAGCACAGATTGGATCAGCAGTTTGGTCATAGTGTAGAAACCATCGGGCAAGTTAAGAATATGTATTGATCCTAAGCCACTCAACAAAGCGCTGAAACGAAATCATTACCCAATGCCAACATTAGATGATGTTCTACCAGATTTATCAAAGGCTAAAATATTTTCTGTATGTGATGTACAAAATGGATTCTGGCATGGGGCCCTGACTGAAGATTCAAGTTTATTGACAACATTTTCTTCCCCATTTGGACACTTTAAATGGCTGAAAATGCCCATGGGACTAAAACCTGCTCCAGAGATATTCCAGCAGAAATTGATGCAGGCTTTGGAAGGACTTACTGTAGTGAAGACAATAGCGGATGATATCCTAGTAGTGGGAGAAGGTGAAAATATGGAATCTGCAATCAAGGATCACGATCAGAAGATGATACAATTTTTGGACAGATGCAGAGAAAAAAACATAAAGCTGAATTTGGACAAATTCAAATTGAAAATGACAGAAGTGGCCTATATTGGTCATCGACTGACTTCAACTGGGGTCAAAGTGGATCCTGAAAAGGTGAGAGCAATACAAGATTTGCCTACCCCTACTGATGTTTCTGGAGTACAACGATTCTTGGGCATGGTGAATTATCTCTCAAAATTTTGCAGACATCTGTCAGACATGTGTGAGCCACTGAGACAGCTAACCCACAAAGATGTGCGCTGGGAAGGGACAGAAAGCCAGGAGACTGCTTTCCGAGCAGTAAAGAATGCCATTGCAGATACAGCAACCCTAAAGTATTTCGATCCAGATCGAGAACTGGTGGTACAATGTGATGCCTCGGAAAAAGGCCTTGGAGCCACATTAATGCAGAACAAACAGCCAATTACATTTGCAAGCAGAGCCCTTACAACAACAGAGCAGGGATATGCGCAGATTGAGAAGGAACTACTGGCTGTGGTATTTGGGATGGAGAAGTTTCACCAGTACACCTATGGTCGACGGGTAACAGTGCAGTCGGATCACAAACCATTGGAGAGCATTACAAAGAAACCATTACTAAATGCCCCAAAGAGACTACAGCGCATGCTGTTGCGACTTCAGAAATATGATGTTGACATTGGGTACTGTCCAGGAAGAGACTTACTGATTGCAGATACGCTAAGCAGAGCTTACCTTCCTATCACAAATGATGAGGAGGAAGACATTGAAACCATCAATATGTGTAACTACCTTGCAGTGTCAAAAGAAAAGGTCAAGCAAATCCAGACTTTTACAGAGAAGGATAAAAGTCTCCAGAGTTTAAAGACTGTCATCTTGCAGGGCTGGCCAAAATACAAGCAGCATGCTCCGAGGGAAGTCTCACCATTCTTCCACATAAGAGATGAATTGTCAGTGCAGCAAGGAATCATCTTTAAAGGAGACAGGGCTGTTATACCTGAAGTTCTCAGAAGAGGCATATTGAAGACATTGCACTCTTCTCACTTAGGCATGGAAGGATGCCTACGTCGTGCACGAGAATCAGTTTATTGGCCAGTAATGAATGACCACATAAAAAATTACATAGCACAATGTGAAATATGTGCATCCTGCAATGATAAGCAACCAAAGGAGACATTGCAACCTCATGAAATTCCACATAGGCTTTGGTCAAAAATAGGAACAGACTTGTTCACATGGAATGACAAAGAATACCTGATTACAGTGGACTATTTCTCTAACTTCTGGGAGGTTGATTTGGTGCAGGACACAAGGGCGAGAACAGTGATTAAAAAACTCAAGGCCCATTTTGCCCGGTATGGCATTCCAGATATCGTTTTCTCTGACAATGCGGCACAGTTTACGTCGGAAGAATTCAAAACTTTCAGTAGGAAATGGGAATTTGAACACCAGACGTCTTCTCCAAGATATCCTCAGAGTAATGGGAAAGCAGAGTCAGCAGTAAAACCGGCCAAAAGACTCATGCAGAAAGCAAACCAGGCGGGTGCTGATGTATATCTGTCTATACTGGATCATAGAAACACACCCACCCAAGGCCTAGACAGCAGTCCGGCACAGAGGCTCATGAGTAGGCGTACAAAGACACTAGTACCAACTGCGTGTCATCTGTTAGAGCCAAAGCTGCTGGGAAACATCGAAGCTAAATTACAGAAGAATCAAGCTAGGCAAGCTTTCTATTACAATAAATCTGCAAAGGATCTGCCTGAGCTCCAGAGAAATGACAACATTCGGCTGCAGCCAAGCACCACATTTGACAAACACTGGCAAAAGGCAAAGGTTGTCCAGAAACTGGGACCTCGGTCTTACGAAATTCTAACAGACGACGGAAGAAGACTAAGGAGGAATCGAAGATATTTGAGGAAAACGCAAGAAAGAGATGATTCATGGCCTTTTGAACAGTATCCAGACACCCAAGACAACGAGGCAGCAAGTACAAATCAGGCACCAACAGTGACAGCTGACCATCAGGGTGAGGACTCTGGCCAGAGACAGACAATATCAGAAGAACTACCAGATGTACCAGATGTAGAAAGTGACACACCTTATATTACCAGAGCTGGCAGAATTAGCAAAAAGCCGGCGCACCTCAAAGATTATATCTAACTGCACGTACTAGGTTAATTTCTAACTTTGTCATAGTATACATTAGTTTAGTATCTTTTATTGTTCCTCTAGTTAAAAGAGAAAGGATGTAGCAATATGTTATATGTTCATGTGGCCTCTAGGGGTCTCACTACTTTTATTTGTGTTCTATAGTCTTTGTTTGGAACTTGTTGGATGTTGTTGTACTCGGAATTCATGTAATGGAGGTTGAGACATGATGTGAATAAAGAGCCTGGAGATACTCACAGAGTGTGATTTATGACAGGATTCATCAAACAGAACACACACTGTGTGGAAGGCAATTCAGGGACCATTATACTGTATGGAGATTGTGTTCAGATTACTTTGGGCCCTATACATTAAGTCCGGGTGTTGTTGATGCAGGTCTTGATGAGATGGGCTGGAGTCAGCCACTTCGTTTTCAAGAGGAAGCACAAGCGTCTTCATGAATAAGTGGCGTTGGACGAGTGGCTTACATCTCTGTGAGCTCTCTGACAGACATCTTACTCCTGGAGTAAGTAACTGTGGAGAAGGGAACTTCACCACTTCATGAATCTGCTGACCAGCCGTCACCATCCCACCCAAGTTACCCCCACCCAAAGGGTCACAACTTGAAGTTTTAGTTTTTCTGGACAGCCTTAAAAAAAAATCAAGGACAATTTTTTTTAAATATAAAATCATATTAGAAAACTGTAATAAATAATAAGTGATCCATGGCTACAGCCCATAGTTCTGATGTACCAGCTGTATTCACCGTGAACGGATAATTAGTCAAAATCATCAGTAGTCGTTTCTTCAGCTAAAAAAGAAATCATGGACGCCGCAATTTCTTTTACGAGCAGGTGAAATATTTTTACAGACTGCCCTGGAATTTCTGGACTGTGGCTAAAATGGCGGGGAACGCCAAAAGTTGCCCCATTTTACAGAACCCCGGAGTAAAAGCTTCGCTGAGTCTCGGTTCCCTAAGAAGTATTGGGGGCGACCCATGCATCTGCAGAGCTGTACCCTGCGCCCAACAGCTGGCAGACCGGCACACTGCAGGACACAGCCTCCGGTCCTGTCAGACCGCACCGGCTCAGGCGCGCGCTCTGCACCGCCGCCATGTTGGTAGGGGAATGGCTTTTTGCCACACAGCGATGACGAGCTATGTCGTTTCCGAGCAGCCATCTTGAGTGTGGAGGGCTCTGTGACAGGGATGCCCGGAAGGGATGCGAGTGTGCTTCCTGTGAGCAACGCAGACCGCTACACCGAGCTATAACGGGGATGAGCAGAGACTGAGGCCTCTGTGCGGCTGTGGGAGGATGTCGGCCAGCGCGGTCTACGTGCTGGACCTGAAGGGCAAGGTGAGAGGCTGGCATAGGGCTGGTGTCTCCGGGCACCGCGTGTGCAGGCGGCACAGCTGCCATGGGATGCCCCATATCACAGGGGGACGCCTCCATTCACGCTAGCGTCTCTGACACCTGGTAATGGCGGCTAATGGTGTGATGCCATAGCTGGCTGCCCACTGGTGATGGCACCATGTTATAAAGTATACTGCTGGCTCCAGTGTGAATGGATAAATCAGACGTCAGACAATGTACCTGGTCCAGGGTAGAAAGAAACCCAATGAATGAGAACAAGTCTGGGCAACCCGATGATGATACATTAGGGAGAACCGGTCCATTGGTGATGGAGGATAGCTGATGTGTGATAAAGGCATGTTTAATGGGGTTTTCCTGTGTTTTTTCTTTAGTTCCCGCCGCTTGCCCACTGTAAACATAAAATCTGCTGTGTATGTATTCTGCATCTCCGCACAGATTGTGGTGAGCTTGGGGCGAAAAATCTACAAATCCTCATCAAACACGGAATGTAGAAAATAGATCCGAATGGACTAGCTGGACGGGAAAGCCAGGGAACGTACGGCTAGGCCGGTCAGGCGAAATCCTACAGATAAGCAATGCAAGAGATATTAAAGGGGACCTGTCACCAGCCTGCAAATATGGGGTTAATCTGTAGGTTTATAGCGTTCCTAACCTGCCTGGCGCCTGCACTTGGCCGAACGTTATTCCCTCCCGCACATTCAGGTTCCTGTCATGGTGTCAATCAGTTAATTTTCTCCCCGGAACATTCTGCTACATGCAGGTTAGTAATGCCATTATCCTGTAGCTTAACCCCATCCATGTTTTCTGGTGGCAGGTTCCTTTAAATCATATCACATACCACACGTGGAGAAGATGTAGGCGACCACCTATTTCCCAGTACTATATTGTAATAAATGGTATAGGAACCACTATTAAAGGGAATCTGTCTCCAGGTTTTTGCCCCCTAATCTGAAAGCAGCGTAATGTTAAGGACACAGACACTGATTCCAGCAGTGTCTCTCTTACTGGGCTTCTTTCTGCAGTTTTGATAATATTACTGCTTAATTATGGTAGCAGGAGATTCTCACTAGAGGGCTAGTAAACCCGCTGCCAGGTAGTCCAGCCAGACCCCCCCCCCACTGTGCATAGACAGCTGCTAATCAGTGTGCTAGACGGGGCTATACAGAGCTTGGCATTCAGAGAACTGCGATATTATCAAAACTACAGCAAGCAGCCCAGTACAAATAGAATCCAATGTTATGTAATCGTGAAGTATAATAAGATTTACAACGGCCAGTTGTAGATCAGTGATCAGACAGCTATAACTCTATATACCCCCCACTCAATTGATTACTACCATACTCAGGCAATCAACAGAAGTGTAATATAACTTGGCGCCTTTTCACAGAGGCAAACATATGGCCAGACCAAAGAAGCCTGTGATTGGTTCACTGGAATTTTTCTAAACAGAACAATAGGTGCCAAATACACTGCTCAAAAAATTAAAGGAACACTAAAATCCCACATCCTAGATATCGCTGAAATATTCCAGTTGCAAATCTTTATGCATTATATAGTTGAATACATTGAGAACAATAAAACATAAAAATGAACAATGTAAATCAAAATGAATATCTCACGGAGGTCTGGATTTGGAATGATTCTCAAAATCAAAGTGGAAAATGAAGTTACAGGCTGATCCAACTTCAATGGAAATGCCCCAAGACAAGGAAATGATGCTCAGTAGTGTGTGTGGTCTCCACGTGCCTGTATGACCTTCCTACAACTCCTGATGAGGGGGTGTATGGTCTCCTGAGAGGTTTACTCCCAGACCTGGTTTAAAGCATCAGTCAACTCCTGGACAGTCTGTGGTGCAACGTGACCTTGGTGGATGGAACGAGACATGATGTCCCTCATGTGCATGATTGGATTCAGGTCTGAGAAAGGGCAGGCCAGTCCATAGCATCAATGCCTTCATCTTGCAGTAACTGCTGACACTCCAGCCACATGAGGTCTGGCATTGTCTGAGGATCTGATCCCAGCATCTAATGGCATTCGGGTTACCTCTGGCAAGCACACGGAGGGCTGTGCGGCCCTCCAAAGAAATGCCACCCCACACCATTACTGACCCACTGCCAAACCGGTCATGCTGAAGGATGTTGCATGCAGCATAATGTTCTCCACAGCATCTCCAGACTGTTACATGTGCTCAGTGTGAACCGGCTTTCATCTGTAAAGAGCACAGAGTGCCAATATTGAATGTGCCAATCTTGGTGTTCTCTGGAAAATGCCATTCGTCCTGCACGGTGTTGGGCTGTCAGCACACTTGTGGACATCATAGAACCCTCATGGAATCTGTTTCTGACAGTTTAATCAGACACATTTATGTTAGCGGCCTGCTGGAGGTAATTTTACAGGGGTCTGGCACTGCTTCTCGTATTCCTCCTTGCACAAAGAGGTATCAGTCCTGATGTTGGGTTGTTGACCTCTCATGCCCTAATATCTTCTCCATGCTCTGGACACTGCTGACAGACACAGAGACCCTTTGTGGCACAGCTTGCATTGATGTGCCATCTTGGATGATCTGCAGTATATGAGCAACTTCTGTGGTTTGTAGGGGTGAGAGAAAAAACAAAATGCAAAATGACCAAAACAACAACCAAAATGGATTAGAATAGAAAAATGGCCTGTGGTCACCCCCTGCAGAATCACTCCTTTATAGGGGTTTTCTTGCTAATTGCCTATTATTTTTACCCGCTTTTTGTTCCATTTGCATAACAGCAGGAGAAATTGTTTCACAATCCATGTTGCTTCATAACTAGACAGGCTGTTTTCACAGAAGTGTGATTGACTTGGAGTTATATTGTGGTGTTGAAGTGTTCCCTTTATTTTTTGAGCAGTGTGTGTGTCCTGCATCTCTATAGTTATGGTGTGGACCACATACTGAGGATAAATTCACATGTTGCTGAAATGCAACAAAATTGTGTGTTGGCATGAGGTTTTTTGAAGAGAAGTATTCATGGTAGGCCGCGTTATCAGACAGCACATGAAGAAAAGTATAGTAGGCCAAGTAACCATATTCTTTGTTATTAAAGGGGTTGTACAATGGAGCCAACCCCTTTTACAAATGCACATATAATATTTTATGGTGTTATTTGACATCATTCATATGAATTGGCGACCACGATGTTTGTCCTTCTCCTGCCACTTTCTGCTCTATTTGAGAGAAGAAGCCCCTGTATAACATCTATACATTTCTAGGGTCAGACTCGCTGTAGGAAGGTGCTCAGTGCAGGCTGGAAGGCGATTCTGGATTATGTGTAAGGGAATTTCATGAATAGCAATGTTGCAGTATCCTGACATAGGGAATTGTCCGCTGTAGCCCTGTAAATCCGATTTTCTTGGCAACCTTTCGTATCACCCCTTCTACCTGCCTTTGTTTACAGTGCGTTACAGTATGTAATAGGCAGTGCTAATATTTGGGACTGTTTTTTTAACGAAAGCCCCTTGGGTGTGTTCTAAGGGAGGGCTTGTTTGCGTCTTGTCACATGCAGCACCTCATATGTTGTGGCGTTCAGCAGGCTACATTCAGGACTTTGTCTAAATCCGAGCCTGAAAAGATTACGAGTTTTGGGCTCCATGCAGTGCTAGGCTGCTTAGCGAGCAGTACGTGCTGCCTTTTATGTCAGTGCTGGCTGTAGTAATCTCAGGGTGTGTAATGTGAAACGCGCTGTATGGCTGACTGAGCAAACCACATTAATTACTTAGCCAGTCTTCACTTTGATCGTTACATAGAACACAGGCATTTTTGCTTTTTTTTTTTTACCCTTGAATTGTCTCCTATTTGATATACAGTATAAATAATGTGTAATATATTTAATCCATCGTCCCCCTTTTTTTTTTTTTCTTCTAATTCTTTCAGGTCCTCATTTGTCGAAATTACCGTGGAGATGTGGACATGTCTGAAGTTGAACACTTTATGCCGATCTTAATGGAGAAGGAAGAGGAAGGGGCACTTTCACCAATTTTGGCTCATGGCGGAGTGCGCTTCATGTGGATTAAACACAATAATTTATATTGTATCCTTTTCTCTGGTTAGAATATATGTGCATATCCGCTTAAAGGGAACCTGCCACCCCCA